>NW_028270160.1:71183910-71502244 GCF_037043375.1 Chiloscyllium plagiosum | reverse complement strand
AGAATATGTGTGAGAGAGAGAATGCGTGTGCGTCTGAGAGAGAGAATGCGTGTGGGACAGAGAATGCGTGTGAGAGTGAGAGAATGCATGTGTGAGAGAGAATGCGTGTGCGAGAGAGAGAATGCGTGTGTGAGAGAGAGAGAGAATGCGTGTGTGCGAGAGAGATTGCGTGTGAGAGAGAGAGAGAATGCGTGTGTGCAAGAGAGAGAATGTGTGTGCGAGAGAGAGAATGTGTGTTAGAGAGAATGCGTCTGTGAGAGAGAGAGAATGTGTACGTGAGAGAGAGAATGAGTGTGGGAGAGAGAGAGAATGCGCGCGTGTGAGAGAGAGAGAATGCGTGTGTGAGAGAGAGATAATGCGTGTGTGAGAGAGAGAATGCGTGTGTGACAGAGAATGCGTGTGCGTGTGAGAGAGAGAGAATGCATGTGTGAGAGAGAGAGAATGCGTGTGAGAGAGAGAGAATGCATGTGCGAGAGAGAGAATGCGTGTGTGTGAGAGAGAGAATGCTTGTCTGAGAGAGAGAATGCGTGTGTGCGAGAGAGAGAATGTGTGTTAGAGAGAATGCGTCTGTGAGAGAGAGAGAATGTGTACGTGAGAGAGAGAATGAGTGCACGAGAGAGAGAATGCGTGCGTGAGAGAGAGAATGAGTGTGGGAGAGAGAGAGAGAATGCGTGCGCGAGAGAGAAAATGAGTGTGCAAGAGAGAATGCGTGCGTGAGAGAGAGAATGCGTGCGTGAGAGAGAGAACGAGTGTGCGAGAGAGAGAATGCGTGCGAGAGAGAGAATGCGTGCGAGAGAGAGAATGCATGCGTGAGAGAGAGAATTAGTGTGCAAGAGAGCGAATGCGTGCGTGAGAGAGAGAATGAGTGTGCGAGAGAGAGAATGCGTGCATGAGAGAGAGAATGAGTGTGTGAGAGAGAGGATTTGTGTGTGAGAGAGAGAGAATGCGTGTGTGTGAGAGAGAATGCGTGTGTGCGTGAGAGAGAGAGAATGCGCGCATGTGAGCGTGAGAGAGAGAATGCATGTGTGTGAGAGAGAGAATGAATGTGAGAGAGAATGCGTGTGTGCGAGAGAGAGAATGCGTGTGTGTGAGAGAGAGAGAATGAGTGTGAGAGAGAATGCATGTGTATGAGAGAGAGAATGAATGTGAGAGAGAATGCGTGTGTGCGAGAGAGAGAATGCGTGTGTGTGAGAGAGAGAGAATGAGTGTGAGAGAGAATGCATGTGTGTGAGAGAGAGAATGAATGTGAGAGA
Source organism: Chiloscyllium plagiosum (assembly GCF_037043375.1). NCBI lineage: Eukaryota > Metazoa > Chordata > Chondrichthyes > Orectolobiformes > Hemiscylliidae > Chiloscyllium > Chiloscyllium plagiosum. The sequence continues at coordinate 71,500,991 of NW_028270160.1, read as the reverse complement.
GAATGCGTGTGTGCGAGAGAGAGAATGCGTGTGTGTGTGAGAGAGAGAATGAGTGTGAGAGAGAATGCATGTGTGTGAGAGAGAGAATGAATGTGAGAGAGAATGCGTGTGTGCGAGAGAGAGAATGCGTGTGTGCAAGAAAGAATGCGTGCGTGAGAGAGAGAATGAGTGTGCAAGAGAGAATGCATGCGTGAGAGAGAGAATGCGTGCGTGAGAGAGAGAATGAGTGTGAGAGAGAGAATTAGTGTACAAGAGAGCGAATGCCTGCGTGAGAGAGAGAATGAGTGTGTGTGAGAGAGAGGATTCGTGTGTGCGAGAGAATGCGTGTGTGAGAGAGAGAATGAGTGTGGGAGAGAGAGAGCGAATGCGTGCGTGAGAGAGAGAATGAGTGTGCAAGAGAGAATGCATGCGTGAGAGAGAGAATGCGTGCGTGAGAGAGAGAATGATTGTGAGAGAGAGAATGCATGCGTGAGAGAGAGAATGCATGTGTGAGAGAGAGGATTCGTGTGTGTGAGAGAGAGAGAGAATGCGTGTGTGTGAGAGAGAGAGAATGAGTGAGAGAGAGAATGCGTGTGTGCGCGAGAATGCGTGAGAGAGAGAATGCGTGTGTGTGAGAGAGAGAATGCGTGCGAGAGAGAATGCGTGTGTGTGTGAGAGAGAATGCGTGAGAGAGAGAATGCATGTGTGCGAGAGAGAGAATGCGTGTGTGCAAGAGAGAGAATGCGTGTGTGAGAGAGAGAATGAGTGGGCGAGAGAGAGAATGCGTGCGTGAGAGAGAAAATGTATGTGGGAGAGAGAGAGAGCAAATCTGTGCGAGAGAGAGAGAATGAGTGTTCAAGAGAGAATGCGTGCATGAGAGAGAGAATGCGTGTGTGAGAGAGAGAATGAGTGTGCGAGAGAGAGAATGCGTGCGAGAGAGAGAATGTGTGTGTGAGAGAGTGAATTAGTGTGCAAGAGAGCGAATGCGTGCGTGAGAGAGAGAGAATGAGTGTGCGAGAGAATGAGTGCATGAGAGAGAGAATGAGTGTGTGAGAGAGAGAATGTATGTGTGAGAGAGAGGATGCGTCTGTGAGAGAGAGAGGATTCGTGTGTGAGAGAGAAAGAATGCGTGTGTGCGAGAGGGCATGCATGAGATAGTGTGTGCGCAAGAGAGAGAAAATGTGTGAATGTGAGTGAGAAAGAGAATGAGCGTGTGTGAGATATGATGTGCTCATGCATGAGAGTGTGTGAGTGCTAGAAAGAAAGTATGAAAGTGAGAGAGGAAGTGTGTGTGTATGTGAAAGAGTGAGTGCATGCGAGTGTGTGTGTGCGCATGTGAGAGAGAGTGTGTGTACAAGTGAACGAGAGTGAGTGCGCACATGAGAGAGAGGGCATGTATGAGAGACTTTGCAAGTGTGTGTGAGAGAGAGAGTTTTGGAGAGAGAGAGAGTGAGTGTGTGAAAGTGAGCATATATGAGATGGTGAATGTGAGTGTGTGGGGGTGCGTGTGTCAGAAAGTGTGTATGAGAGTGTGTGTAAGAGTGTGTGTAACTGAGAGAGTATGTGGAAGCGAGTGTGAGAGAGAGTGGAGAGAGAGAGAGAATGAGTGAGTGAAAGTGTGTGTATGTCAGAGAGAGAGAGAGTGTGCGCGTGTGCATGTTTGTGTGTGAGTGTGAGAGAGAGATTGTGATAGTGCGTGTGAAAATGTTTGCAGTGTGTGAAAGGGCATGTGTGTGAGGGACTGAATGTGGTGTGTGAGGGTGTGTGTGTACACGTGTGAGAGTGTGAGTAAATGAGAGTGAGGGACAGTGTATGGTTTGTGGGTCATTACTGGGACAGGGACATAAACACATGGTTTATACACAGTTACATTATGGAGGGACAGCACTGACACGGAAACTGGGCACGCCGATGGAAACACACACACCCACCCACCCACCACCCACCCACACAGAGGCTTGGTCTCACTATCTCTCTCACACACACAGAGGCATGGTCTCACTATCTCTCTCACACACACACAGAGGTATGGTCTATCTCTCTCTCTCACACACACACACACAAGGCATGGTCTCACTATCTTTCTCACACAGAGATATTTCTGTGACGATACGTGAGCTCAGACCCTCACTGACTCTCCCCCCCAGACTAAATCTGTGCACAGTGCCCATGTCCTGTGTTGGGGTGTGTCTGTGTGTCGGTGCCTGTATGTATGTGTGTATATCAGTCTGTCTCTGTATGTGTGTGTGTAGGTCTGTCTCTGTGTGTGTGTGTGTCTGTCTGTGTGTGTGTCTGTGTGTGTGTCAGTGTGTGTCTGTGTCTGTGTGTGTGTCAGTGTGTGTCAGTGTGTGGGTCTGTGTCTGTCTGTGTGTGTGTGTCAGTGTGTGTCTGTGTCTGTGTGTGTGTCTGGGTGTGTGTGTCTCTGTGTGTTTGGGAGGTGGTGAAGGCAGGGGAGCTGTGAGGGTGAAATGTGGGTGTTGAGGGGCAGGCACATGATCTATGATTTAAATTCACAAACTCTGCCAATATTTTTAAGAAAGGGAAAGGAAATAAAAGACTCAAAATCAAGTTAGAAATGGCTGGATGTAGAGCAGGGCAGGGAGAGACAGACAGAGAGAGAGAGAGACACACACATACAGGGACAGAAAGAGAGAGACAGAGACACAGAGAAGAGAGAGACACAGGGACAGAGAGAGAAGACAGAGAGAGATAGAGAGAGAGAGACAGAGCGTGGGACACACAGGGACAGAGAGAAAGAGACAGACAGACACAGAGGCAGACAGACATGGACAGAGACAGAGATTAATTCTAGGAATCACACATACAGCAGGAAAATCCCAAGAAAACCTCAGCAAATATCCCCTCTCCATTCCCAGCCCTGTGTGTGTGTGTGTGTGTCTCAGGAAGCCTACCTACAATCAGGCTCTGAGACGCTAGTGTGGGAGTAATCTTTAATATTTTCAAACTGCACTGACACAGCTTCAATAAAAAGGGAGTTGTAGCAACTGGGAAAGATGACACTTTGTTGCCCCCGAATTAACATCTCCGTGGGCAGCCAGATCCCACCAGGCTCCTGTCCTGGGAATTAACATGTCAATCAGACAGAGCCCTCCCCAGGGAGCAGACTGACAGACGATGCGACGTGTCAGAGAGGGCAGGAGTGGGCTTCACTAACCCCTCACCCAGAATAAATGTGTGCAAGGAATTGGTCAGATTCATTCTCCAACCCTGTTCTCTCTCTGTGTGGGGAGTGAGCAGCTCTCCCTGGCTGGCTGTGACTGTGTGACAGTGTGTGTGTGTGTGTTTAATAATGTTTCCAGCCTCTGGTTAATTGCTTTCTTATGATTTGTTTGTATTTTGATGTTGCTGTGAGGTTATGAAATGCACTGGGGATGGGAGAAGGGAGTTGGTGGGATTGTGTTTAACCTGGGATCTTGCTGTGTAATTTTGCATCACACTGCTCTCGCTCCCCCCACCCCCCCCCCCACCCCCCACCCACAACCAACTCCTCTCTTCTTTCTTTTATCCCGAGGAACTTTTGTTGGGAAAACAGGAAAGTGAAGATCCAAAATGCCTGGGGGGCCAGGAAAGCCTTGGACAAGAACAATCTCCAGCGGGCAGGGAGCACAGGCCTGAGGCCTGTTGGCGAGGCTGCAGCCCGTGGGGCCCAGGTGAGTGGGGGGTCTGTTTCTTCCCCCCCGAGGTTTCATCTCCTCTGGGGGTGGGGGGGTGGGAGCCTGGTTTGTCGGGGCCTCTGGTTAACTGGGGCCTGTCAGATCACGGGTTCGAAGCCTGGGGTTAAAGTCACCGGGGCATCGGTGACACAAACAGGTGAAACCCCCAGGATCTGGGAGAGGGGACTCCCTCGGGAGGGAACTCTAACCCAAAATATCTGACCCTCTGGAAAGAATTGTCACCCTCTCAGAGGAAAGTGGGTCATAGAGAGGGCAGGATGACCGAATTGGACACGGAGAGAAAGAGAGTGAGAGAAAGAAATGGAGAATGGTGAGAGCAAGAGAGAGAGGGGGGGGGCAGTGTGAGATTGGGGAATAGCTGCAATATTGGATTCTGGGGTGACAGGAAATAATTAAACTGGAAATAAAAACCATCAGATTATCGAGCTTCTGCAGCACTGTCACTTGTGGGATCTTGCTGTGCGTCAATTGCCCTAATGCCACCGTTGCAGGCAAGTGAGTGGTTTTAATCAGCTAACCCGTCATTTCAAAAACTTTTCAACATGAAAACTCAACTCATCACCCGACGTGTTTGTGTTTGGATGTTGCTGAGAAATTGTCTGTCTCACTGAGAGGGGAAAAGCTGGGATCTTGCTGTGCTATCTCCCTGTGAAAGATCTTCCTGCTCTGCCTCTTTCCTCCCAAAGGGATATTCCTGGCCAGCTGAGGATTTGAAAAGTGAGAGGGGACAGAGAGCGGGGACAGAGAGAGTGCGACAGAGAGGGGGACAGAGAGTGGTGTACAGAGAGCTCGGGAGATGGAAGGCATCAGAGATTGGGAGGACAGAGAGTGGGGGGACAGAGGGGGGAACAGTGGGAGGGACCGATAGGGGTGTACAGAGAGGAGGGATCAAGAGAGTGGGGACAGAGAGATTAGTGACAGAGAGAAGGGGGAGATAGAAGGCGTCAGAGAGTGGGGGGGGGCAGAGAGTTGCGGAGAGAGAGTGGGGGTACGGAGTGTGGGGACAGAGTGGGGGACAGAGTGGGGGACAGAGTGGGGGACAGAGTGGGGGACAGAGAAAGGGGGTTCAGAGAGGGGGGCCACAGAGAGAGGGGGACAGAGAAGAGGGAGGGACAGAGAGAGGGGGACGGAGATGGGGACAGAGAGAGGGCGGACTGGGGGACAGAGAGAGTGAGAGAGGGGTCAGAGAGAGAGGGGCACAGAGAGAGACGGGACAGAGAAAGAAAAAGGGGACAGAGAGCGGGGGACAAACAGAGGGGACAGAAAGAGTGGGACAGAGAGCGAGGGGGTACAATGTGAGGGGGACAGAGAGAGGGGGACTGAGAGGGAAGGTCGAGAGAGATAGAGACAGAGAGGGTCAGGGGGCACAGAGAGAGGTGGATAAAGATAGAGAGGGGACAGGGAGAGTGGACAGAGTTGGGGACAGAGGGGGGACTGAGAGAGGGTGACAGTGAGAGAGAGAGTACAGAGAGACGTGAGACAGAAAGAGGGAGTCGGGGGGCAGTGAGAAGGGGACAGAGTTATCGGGCACAGAGAGTGGCGACAGGGGGGACAGAGATGGGGTGGACAGAGAGGAGGGGGAGAGACCGGTGGGGACAGATGGAGGGGGGCAGAGAGAGTGGGGACAGAGAGAGTGGGCCAGAGAGAGAGGGGGCAGGACAGTGGGGACAGAGAGAGGGGGACAGAGAGAGAAGGGGACAGAAAGAGGTTTGGACAGCGGGGGAGGCAGAGAGAGGGGGACAGAGAGAGAGGGGGACAGAGAGAGAGGGGGGAAAGGGAGAAGGGGGACAGAGAGAGGGGGACAGAGACAGGGGACAGAAAGAGGGGACAGAGATAGAGGGGGTAGAGAAAGGGGGACAGAGAAAGGGGACAGAGAGAGGAGGACGTGGTGTGTTGAGAGTGGGGTGGAGCAGAGGTGGGGACAGAGAGGGCGGACAGAGTGGAAGGTACAGAGGGGGACCAGAGTGAGGGGGCCAGAGAGAGGGAGGACAAAGAGAGGGGCGGGACAGAGAGAGAGTGGACAGAGGGAGGGGCGGGACAGAGAGGGGGGTGCAGAGAGAGGGGGAGAGAGAGAGTGGGGATAGAGAGGATTGGGACAGAGAGAGGGGGATAGAGAGGATTGGGACAGAGAGAGGGGGACAGAGAGAGGGAGGACAGAGAGAGGGACAGAGAGAGGGGGACAGTGAGGGGGGGGACAAAGAGAGGGGCGGGACAGAGAGAGAGTAGACAGAGGGAGGGGCGCGACAGAGAGGGGGGTGCAGAGAGAGGGGGAGAGAGAGAGTGGGGATAGAGAGGATTGGGACAGAGAGAGGGGGACAGAGAGAGGGGTGACAGAGGGAGAGGGACACAGAGAGTTGGGAGACAGAGAGGGGAGACAGAGAGGGGGGACGGAGAGAAGGGGATAGAGGGAGAGGGGGTACATAGAGAGATGGGTGACAGGGGGTACAGAGAGAGGGGGCAGAGAAGGGGTGAGCAGACAGGAAGGGTACAGACAGGGAGTAAAGAGAGGGGGTACAGGGAGAGGGTTAATAGAGAGGGACATAGAGAGAGGGGGGACTGAGAGAGAGGGACAGAGAGAGGGAGGATAGAGAGGGGACAGAGAGGTGGGAAAGAGAGAAGGAGGACAGAGAGAGGGGGACAGAGAGAGGGGGACAGAGAGAGGGGGGACAGAGAGAGGGGGGACAGAGAGAGGGTTGGACAGCTGGGGGGGCAGAGAGAGTGGGGACAGAGAGAGGGGGCCAGAGAGAGAGCGGGCAGGACAATGGGGACAGAGAGAGGGGGACAGAGAGAGAGAAGGGGGACAGAGAGAGGGTTGGACAGCTGGGGGGGGGGGGCGCAGAGAGAGTGGGGACAGAGAGAGGGGGCCAGAGAGAGAGCGGCAGGACAATGGGGACAGAGAGAGGGGGACAGAGAGAGGGTTGGACAGCTGGGGAGGAAGAGAGAGTGGGGACAGAGTGGGGGACAGACAGAGAGGGAAGTGACAGAGAGAGGGGGACAGAGAGAGGGGGACAGAGAGGGGGGACATAGAGGGGGTACAGAGAGCGGAGACAGAGAGAGGGGGGACAAAGAGATTGGGGACAGAGAGAGGGGGGAGAGAGAAGAGGTCAGAGAGTGGGGACAGAGAGTTGGGGGACAGAGAAAGGGCGGACAGAGAGGGGGCGGAGCAGAGGAGGGACAGAGAGTGGGGGACAGAGTGAGGGGGGACAGAGAGATTGAGGATGGAGGCAGAGAGAGCGAGAGAGGGGATAGAGGGGGGACAGAGAGAGAGGGGACAGAGAGCGAGAGGGGACAGAGAGAGAGGGACAGAGAGAGAGGGTACAGAGAGAGAGGGGATGACAGAGTGAGGGGGGACAGAGAGATTGAGGATGGGGGCAGAGAGAGCGAGAGAGGGGATAGAGGGGGGACAGAGAGAGAGGGGACAGAGAGCGAGAGGGGACAGAGAGAGAGGGACAGAAAATGGGGGGACAGAGAGGGGAGATGGACAGAGTGTGACAGAGAGAGGGGGTACAAAGAGAGGGGGACAAAGAGGGGGTCAGAGAGGACAGAGAGAGTGGGACAGAGAGAGGGGGGTACAAAGAGAGGGGAGACAGAGAGAGGGGAGACAGAGAGGGGGGACAGAGAGAGGGGGACGGGGCAGAGAAGTGAGGATAGAGAGAGGGGGGCAGAGAGAGGGGGCAAAGTGAGGTTAACAAAGAGAGGGGAACAGAGAGAGGGGACAGAGAGTGGGGGGCAGAGAGCGTGGGGAGATAGAAGGGGTCAGAGAGTGGGGGGACAGAGAGGTGGAGAGAGAGAGGAGGACAGAGAGAGTGGACAGAGTAGGGGACAGAGAGAGGGGGACAGAAAGAGGGGGCCGGAGGGCAGAGAGAGGGGGGACATAGTGATGGGGACAGAGAGAGAGGGGCGACAGAGGGGGGACAGAGAGAGGGGGCAGAGATGGCGTATTAAGAGAGAAGGGGGAGAGAGAGGGGGTACAGAGAGAGGTGGGCAGAAGGGCATCAGAGAGAGGAGGCAGAGAGAGGGGGACAGAGAGGGGGACAGAGATAGAGGGGGTAGAGAGAGGGGGACAGAGCAAGGGGTGGCAGAGAGGGGACAGAGAGAGGGAAAGAGGGAGGAAAAGAGGGAAGACAGAGAGAAGGGAGGCAGAGAGAGGGAAATAGAGAGACGGGGATAGAGAGACGGGGACAGAGAGTGGGGGCAGATAGAGCGAGAGATGGGATAGAGTGGGGGGAGAGAGAGAACGGACAGAGAGAGGGGGATGGAAAGAGGGGGCAGAGAGAGGGGTACAGAGAAAGGGGAACAGACAGATGGGGACAGAGAGAGTGGTCAGAGAGAGGGAGGACAGAGAGGTGGGGGACAGAGAGACAGGGACAGAGAGAGGGATACAGAGAGATAGGTACAGAGAAAGGTGAGCAGAAAGAGGGGTACAGAGAAAGAGGTACAGATGGACAGGGACAGAGAGAGGGAGGACAGACAGAGAGGGAACAGAGAGAGAGGGGACAGAGAGAGTGGACAGAGTAGGGGACAGAGAGGGGGAACGAGAGAGAGGGAGAGATAGAGGGGGTGACAGAGAGGGACAGAAAGGGGGGTCGGAGGGCAGAGAGAGGGGGGACATTGTAATGGGGGACAGAGAGAGGGGGCAGAGATGGGGTGTAAAGAGAGGATGGGGAGAGAGAGGGGGGTACAGAGAGAGGGGGACAGAGAGAGGGGGATGGGGGGGCAGAGATAGAGGGGGTAGAGAGAGGGAGACAGAGAGGTGACAGAGAGGGGGGACAGAGAGAGGGGCGAAAAGAGAGAAGGAAGACAGAGAAGGGGGGCAGACGGCGCGGACAGAGAGAGTGAGGGACACAGAGAGGGGAATAGAGAGACGGGGACAGAGAGTGGGGGCAGAGAGAGCGAGAGATGGGATAGAGAGAGTGGAGGGACAGAGAGAATGAACAGAGAGGGAGGCGGGGACAGAGAGTGGTAGATAAAGAGGGAGACAGAGAGAGGGAAGGGAGAGAGGGGGGTCAGAGAGTAGGGGACAGAAAGAGGGAGGACAGAGAGGGTGACGGAAAGAGGGGGCAGATAGAGGGGTACAGAAAATGGGGACAAGAGAGTGGGGGACAAGAAGTGGGGGACAGAGAGTGGGGGACAGAGAGAGGGGGACAGAGAGAGGGGACAGAGAGAGAGGGGGACAGAGGAAGGGGGACAGAGAGAGGGGGACAGAGAGAGAGGGGGACATAGTGGGGAGACAGAAAGAGGGGGTCGGAGAGGGGGGACAGGGTGGGGAACAGAGGGAAGATCGGTGCAGAGAGGGGGACAGAGAGAGAGGGTACAGAGAGAGAGAGGGGAGGACAGAGAGAGGGGGGATGGGGCAGAGAGAGCGAGAGAGTGGATAGAGGGGGGACAGAGAGAGAGAGCGGGGACAGAGAGCGAGAGGGGTCAGAGAGAGAGAGGGACAGAGAGCGGAGAACAGAGAGAGTGGTACTTAGAGAGAGGGGGTACAGAGAGAGGGGGGGACAGAGAGAGGAGGTGGAAGAGGGCAGGAGAGTGGGGGTAGAGAGAGGGGGACAGAGAGTGCTAGAGAGATGGGGCGAGAGAGGTGGAGAGAGCGGGAGATGGGAGGTGAAGACGGGAGGGGGACAGTGAGGGTGAGAGAGAGAGCTGGAGAGACTGGTGGAGAGAGAGGGCGGAGACAGAGGGGGAGAGTGAGAGGTCGAGTGAGGGAGTGAAAGAGGGACCGGCTGAGAGAGGGAGAGAGAGAGAGGGGACAGCTTTCGGTGACAGAGTTTGGGGAGACAGTTAGTGAAGAGAGAGAGAGAGGGGAGAGAGAGAGAGGAGGTAGAGAGAGGCGTGGAGAGAGAGGAGGTAGAGGGAGGGAGAGAGAGTGGGGGTAGAGAGAAAGGGGAAAGAGAGATGGGGTAGAGAGAGAGGAAGTGAGGGGGAGGGGGAGAGGGAGCATGAGAGAGGGGACAGAGAGAGAGGCACGGAGAGAGAGGGGGGAAGAGAGAGAGTGGGAGAGTGAGGGAGGGGAGGGGGAGAGCGCGGAGAGAGAGTGGGGGACAGAGAGAGGGAGGACAGAGAGAGGGGGGACAGAGAGACGGGGACAGAGAGAGGGGGATAAAGCGAGGGGGACAGAGAGAGGGGACAGAGAGTGCAGGGAGATAGAAAGTGCAGGGAGATAGAAGGGGTCAGAGAGTCTGGGGATAGAGAGTGGGGGACATAGTGGGGGGACAGAGAGAAGGGGTCGGAGAGGGGGGTACAGAGTGGGGAACAGAGGGAAGATCGGTGCAGAGGGAGGGACAGAGAGAGGGGGACAGATGGGACAGGACAGAGAGAGAGGGCACAGAGAGAGGGGTGACAGAGAGATTGGGGACAGAGAAAGGCGGTGACAGAGAAATGGGTGCACAGGGAGAGGGGGCAGAAAGCGGGGCAATGAGAGGGGGACAGAGAGAGGGTCCCCCTCTGGAGGAAGCCCCACGCATTTCTTACCCCCCTCCCACGCATTGCTCCCCCCCCCACACCTTCCCCCCACACCCACGCCTTTCCCCCCCCCCACGCCTTTCCTTCCCCGCCCCCCCCAGGAAACCTTCAGACAAGAGCTTCCTCCAGAGGGTGGAACGCAGTCCTGAGGCCTGTATGACAGGCTGCAGCCTGTGGGGCCCAGGTGAGTTTTGTCTGTGTATGACCCCGAGGTTTAATCTCCTCTCTCTGGGGAGGGAGGCTGGCTTTTACCGGGACCTCTGGTTAACCGGGTCCTGTCGGGTTGGGGCCTTGTCGTTTTGGAACAGGTTTGAAGCCTGGGGCTAAGGTAACTGGGGCCTTGGGATTTGACACAAATACGTCAACCCTTGACCAGCATCACCCACGATGTGTGTGGGGTTAGATTGCTGCTTGTGGGACCTCGCTGTGCGTACGTGTTTATTAATGTTTCAAGCCTCTGGTCAACTGCTCTGCGGTGATGTCTGTGTATTTCAATGTCACTGGGATGGTCAGCAATTCATTCATTCATTCTGCAATAATGACACTGACCCAGGGTCACGTGGGAGATTGGGGAAGGCAGAGAGAGCTGTGGGATCGTGCTGTGCTTTTGGTGCCATTGTTGTATTTTATTTCAAATTGATTGGTTTTTATTTCTCAGTGAGTTTCCCCCCCCCCCCCCCCGTAACCCTGGGGGTGAGCAGGAGATTGGATTGGGGGGGGACAAGGTGGGAGGGGGGGGGAACCAAGACAGGAGGGGGGGGGAGAGACAAGGCGTGGGTGGGGAAGAAGGCGTGGGGGGGGGGAGAAGAGAGCATTTTGTGTGTGTGGGGGGGGGGAAGAATGCGTGGGGCTTCCTCCAGAGGGGGAACGCAGTCCTGAGGCCTGTATGACAGGCTGTGAGGCCCAGGTGAGTTTTAACTGTGTATGACTCCGAGGTTTAATCTCCTCTCTCTGGGGAGGGGGGCTGGCTTTTACCGGGACCTCTGGTTAACCAGGTCCTGTCGGATTGGGGCCTTGTCGTTTTTGAACAGGTTTGAAGCCTGGGGCTAAGGTAACTGGGGCCTTGGGATTTGACACAAATACATCAACCCTTGACCAGCATCACCCACGATGTGTGCGGGGTTAGATTGCTGCTTGTGGGATCTCGCTGTGCGTACGTGTTTATTAATGTTTCAAGCCTCTGGTCAACTGCTCTGCGGTGATGTCTGTGTAGTTCACTGTCACTGGGATGGTCAGCAATTCATTCATTCATTCTGCAATAATGACACTGACCCAGGGTCACGTGGGAGATTGGGGAAGGCAGAGAGAGCTGTGGGATCGTGCTGTGCTTTTGGTGCCATTGTTGTATTTTATTTCAAATTGATTGGTTTTTATTTCTCAGTGTGTTTCCCGCCCCCCCCCCCCCCCCCCCGTAACCCTGGGGGTGAGCAGGAGATTGGATTGGGGGGGGGACAAGGTGGGAGGGGGGGCGGAAACAAGGCGGGGGGGGAACAAGGCTGGGGGGGGGAATTTACAATAGTCTGCCCTCTGGTGGGGACAGAGCACATTGCCGTGAGTCTGCCTGACTGCCCCATGGGGAGTTTACAATAGACTGCCATCTGGTGGGGACAGAGCAGGCTTCAGAATCTTCACTGAAATTCCAGTGAAATTTTAAAAAATATTCTTTTCTGTTGTTCATTCAATTATTTCGAAACTGCAGTCCCTGTTCCCAGTCCAAACAAATCCAAACAACACTGAAGGGAAACAGGGATGGACATATACACTCCAGATTATTCTATCTTTCTAACTTTGTACAAAATTTTATTTTATTTGGTTGAAATGTAAAAACATGTCGTTTCTTTGATTAATCACTTCTTAATGAGATTGAGGAAGGGTTTCAGTGAAATGTAACTACTCTGTCTGACACACAAGGCAAATGTGCTGTCGCTGATGTTATCAGGGCCCATCGAATTGAGCAAAAGGTATCAAGGGGGCAGATGTTTTGATACAGCAAGTTGTTGTGGTCTGGGATATAATTCATATCAATTCCAATCCACAACAATATTTCTGAAAAAGCATGAACATCTCCAAAATAAAACAGGATTTCAATATAAACATGAACACGTCCCATCCACAACAATATTTGTATTTATAAACATAAAGTTCCCAAACAAAAAAGATTTCTAAATAAACTGAGATAGTTCGATGCACAGTAATATTTACATGTAAACAGATCAGCTCCAATATTTATGCATAGACGAATAGCTCTATACAACAATGTATATGGTGTATTGTATGTACTGTATAATACAAAACCTGAAATAGCTCAGCCACTGAATTGTGGATTTGCAGCGTTGCCCTCCCATGACAATGTCTCTCAGTCGCCCCCTCTCTGTCTATTTCCCAAACCCCTCCCATGTGGTGAGATTTAAACTGATTCCCCCTGCCATCTCTCTCTGGCAGTGATGTTCACACCCACAGCACCCCCTTGTCATGGTACAATGGAGATATAGAGCTGTAAATGGGTGGGAGCTGCACATCCTGTCACTTCCAGCCCGGTCTGCAAGTTTCCCCACACTGGACAGGGATCTAACACAGTGTTACTGAGCAATGCACTGGGGTGGGGTACACAGCCCTACATGCTGGGAGGGTAACTGCTCCTGGGTTACAGATCAATGCACTGGGGTGGAGGATAGTAAAAGCTTTTTTAGATATGTGAAAGGCAAAAAACAAAATGGTTAAGACTAAAATTGGGCCATTGAAGACAGAAACAGGGGAATATATTACGGGGAACAAAGAAATGGCAGAAGAATTGAATTGGTTCACTGGGCAAGACACAAACAATCCCTGAGGAAACAGTGGCTGAAAGACCTGAACTGAAGGGAATTTATATTTGCCAGGAATTGGTGTTGGAGAGACTGTTAGGTCTGAAGGTTGATAAGTCCCCGGGGCCTGATGGTCTAGAACCCGGGTACTGAAGGAGGTGGCTCGAGAAATTGTGGATGCGTTGGTAATTGTTTTCCAGAGTTCGATAGATTCGGGATCAGTTCCTGTGGATTGAAGGGTGACTAATGTTGAAACACTTTTTAAGAAAGGTGGGAGAGAGAAAGCAGGAAATTATAAACCAGTTAGTCTGACATCAGTGGTGGGAAAGATGTTGGAGTTGATTATAAAGGATGAAATTACGACACATCTGGATAGTAGTAACAGGATAGGTCAGAGTCAGCATGGATTTATGAAGGGGAAATCATGCTTGACTAATCTTCTGGATTTTTTTGAGGATGTAACTCTGAAGATGGACATGGGAGATCCAGTAGATGTAGTGTACCTGGACTTTCAGAAAGCTTTTGCTGAAGTCCCACATAGGAGGTTAGTGAGCAAAATTAGGGCGCATGGTATTGGGGGCAAAGTACTAACTTGGACTGAAAGTTGGTTGGCTGACAGGAAACAAAGAGTAGTGATAAACAGCTCTATTTTGGAATGGCAGGCAGTGACCAGTGGGTATCGCAGGGATCAGTGCTGGGACCGCAGCTTTTTACAATATATATTAATGATATAGAAGATGGTATTAGTAATAACATTAGCAAATTTGCTTAGACACTAAGCTGGGTGGCAGGGTGAAATGTGAAGATGATGTTAGGAGATTACAGGGTGACCTGAACAGGTTAGTTGAGTGGGCAGATGCATGGCAGATGCAGTTTAATTTGGATAAATGTATGGTTATCCACTTTGGTGGCAAGAACAGGAAGGCAGACTACTACCTCAATGAAATCAATTTAGGTAAAGGGACAGTACAAAGAGACCTGGGTGTTCATGTACACCAATCAATGAAGGTAAGCATGCAGGTACAGCAGGTAGTGAAGAAGGCTAATACATTGCTGGCCTTCATAACAAGAGGGATTGAGTATAAAAGCAAAGAGGTTCTTCTGCAGCTGTACAGGGCCCTGGTGAGACCACACCTGGAGTATTGTGTGCAGTTCTGGTCTCCAAATTTGAGGAAATACATTCTGGCTATTGAGGGAGTACAGCGTAGGTTCACAAAGTCAATTCCTGGAATGCGGGACTACCTTACGCTGAAAGACTGGAGCGACTGGGCTTGTATACTCTTAAGTTTAGAAGACTGAGAGGGGATCTGATTGAGACATGTAAGATTATTAAAGGATTGGACACTCTGGAGGCAGGACACAGCTTAAAAATATGGGGTAGACCATTTAGGACAGAGATGAGGAGAAACTTCTTCACCCAGAGAGTGGTGGCTGTGTGAAATGCTCTGCCCCAGAGGGCAGTGGCGGCCCAGTTCTCCAGATTCATTTAAGAAAGAGTTAGATAGAGTTCTGAGGGATAGTGGAATCAAGGGTTATGGAAATAAGGCAGGAACAGGATACTGATTAAGGATGATCAGCCATGATCATATTGAATAGTGGTGCAGGCTCGAAGGGCAGAATGGCCTACTCCTGCACCTATGGTCTATTGTCTACAGAGATGTTAATCATGGTCAGGGAGAGAAACAGAGGAAACACATTCACTTTCAACACAGAAGATGGCATTTCGCAAGGAAAAAGATTCAGCTGAATTAAACATTTGAATTAAACATTTAAATTAAGATCAGTTAAATGTTTTTGTGGAATGTGTCAGATTGGAAGCAAGACCCGGGGAGACAGACCGTCAGCAGAATGAGAGTTTGAAAATGGAAGTATTTCCACATCAGAAATCAGGTTAGGTCACTGACTGCAGGGCTGCTGGGTGAATGGGTCTCTGAGAATTGGGGAACAGACAGCAGAATTGCATTGCAGATATTGCAGCTCGAAACTGCGTATTTATATAGTGCTGTAGACCACAGCAGCAGGAGAAGCAGAACAGCATTCAACCACAACCTGTAACCTTTTGCCAGGATGACACCTCAGTCTGTCATTACCATCAACACCATCTATGGCTCAGTGACGAGTGTGGGTGAACATGTCAGAGTCAGAATCACATGAACCTTAACCTGATGCTAACTCATTAAAGCTACGGGACTTGACCAACAGATCTGAACAAAGCCCAGCAGTTCTGCCACATTCAGTCATAAATGGTGATGGACGATTAAACAAATGACTGGAGGAGAGGGTTCCACAAACATCCCCATCCTAAATAATGGAATAGACCTGCACATCAGTGTAAAAGAGAAGGATGTTTTATCTGCACCATCATCTGCCAGAAGTGTTGAGTCGATGATACACCTCACCCTCATCATGATGCCCACAAAATCACAGATTGCAGTCTTCAGCCAAATTGATTCGCTGCACGTGACATGAAGAAACAGCTGAACACAGTAGATACGACACAGACAATGGGTCCTGACCCCATTCCTGCAATGGGACTGAAGACTTGTGCTGCACAACAATCCATGTCCCTGGGGAAGCTGTTTCATTCCAGCTCCAAACCTGATATCTCCCTGGCAATGTGGAAAATTATTCAGCTGTGTCCTGTCCACTAAGGCGGGAAATATTACAAACTGACCAATTACTACCCCCTCAGTCCCATCATAACAGCCAAATTGGTGGGAGTTCTTTTTGACAGAGATGTCAAGCAGCACAGAAGTAACCTGTTCAGTGTGGTTTCCGATAGATCCCCATGTGGAGATGGTGCTGTGGAAATGTCACTGGATTATTAATCCAGACCAGGCTAATACTCTGGCAGCGGGTGGAAGTTAAAAGCAATTAATAAAATATCGAGATCTAAAATCTGGTGTCAGTAACAGTGACCTTGAAGCCAATATGGATACAGAATTTCCTTCTCCAATGTACTTTTAGGAAGTGAATCTCCCGTGATTTTCTGGGCTGGCCTAAAACTGACTCCAAAGACCCTGACATGTGATAAACATTTCAATGGTCTCTGAAACGGCCAATAAAGGCACTCATTTGTATCAAACTACTCCAAGGTCTGAAGGATGAAACCGGACAGAACACCCGGCCTCAGCATCAGTTTCGGAAAAGGGAATGGGAACACAGTCCTGTCGACCCTGCAGATTCCCCCTTCCTAACATCTGAGAGCTTGTGACAACATTTACCGAGCTTTCCCACAGACTGCACAGAAACATCGGGAATGGAGTAGGTCATACAACACTTTGAGCCTCCCCATTCTAGTTCATGAAAAAAATCTCTGCAATGCACTTACCCCACACGATATACATTTCCGTTAATGTGAGTAACCTTGGGAAACTATAAAATAGGAAGTGCAGTCGTACGTTTGGTCCATCGAGTTTGCTACCCAACTCAATGGGTGGCACGGTGGCACAGTGGTTAGCACTGCTGCCTCACAGCACCAGAGACCCGGGTTCAATTCCCGCCTCAGGCGACTGACTGTGTGGAGTTTGCACATTCTCCCCGTGTCTGCGTGGGTTTCCTCCGGGTGCTCCGGTTTCCTCCCATAGTCCAAAGATGTGCAGGTGAGGTGAATTGGCCATGCTAAATTGTCCGTAGTGTTAGGTAAGGGGTAAATGTAGGGGTATGGGTGGGTTGCGCTTCGGCTGGTCGGTGTGGACTTGTTGGGCCGAAGGGCCTGTTTCCACACTGTAAAGTAATCTAAATCTAATCAATGAAATGATGGTTGGCCTTTCATTTCCACACCGTACTCCTGCTCTCCCACCATCCCTTTACTGTCTCTAAATCCTTATTTATAATTAGTGTCTTGGTTTCCAGGTGCGAGCGAATTCCCCAGGTTCCCCAGTCAGTGAGTACAGGCATTTATTCTCATCTCAATGCAGAGTGACCTGCCTGTACCAGCCAGGGGAATTATCATCCCTGCTTCCAATCTGTCTCACCCTGTCAGAGTTTTGTATATTTCACTGATTTCTCCACTCATTTTCCCAAACCCCATGGAATACTGGCTCAGTCACCACAAACTCTGCTCCCACAACAAGCTCGCCATCCCACATATCAGTCTGGTCATCCTTCACTGCTCTCTCTCAATGTCAGGTTTGTCCTTTATTAGGTATGGAGATGAGAACTGCCACAAAACTGCACAATGTTTGAGATGATGTCTCACCAAGGCCCTGTACAGCTACAGTAAGACACCATTTCTCCTGGACTCACATCCCCCTGAAATGAAGGTCAGCACACCATTTATCTTCTTTCCTGCTTTCTTTCCTGCAATATTGCTTTCAGTGACTGGTGTACAAGGAGATCCAGATCCTTTTCAATGTTATAGCTCCCCACTTGCTGGTTGTATATACACTGGTCAGCGTGCCAATGCCATGCCCAGTATTGACTTCTGGTTACAGGAATCACTGCGTTGCAGGGACCTCAGAGGTTTATGCAGAAGGAAACAACAAAAAGGAGCATACGTCCCTTTGTAAATCAACATGTTTCAACCAATCCTTTTCAAATGGTCGGCTGCCAATTTATCGTTTCCACCAAAGGGCACACCGTCACCTCTATCCACATTGTTCTCTCTCTGTCACGTATTTACCCATTCACTCCACTTGTCTTAGTCTTCTCGGTGCTTTTTTACATCCTCCTCACCCACTCACAATCCCACATCCGTTAGTGCTGTCACCAGGCTGGGATATATTGTATCTGATTCCAGCAACCCAATGTTTAATGGGTATTGTGAACAGCTGGGCCCCAAGCACCGATCCCTGCGACACCTCAGCAACCTTCCTCTGTTCATTTCTATTTATTTATTTCGTGAATCTGGGTGTCACTGGCTGGGCCAGTATTTATTACCTGTCCCTAGTTGCCCTTGAGAAGGTGGTGGTGAGCTGCTTTGTTGAACGCTGCAGTCCACCTGCTGCTGTTGACCTCCAATGCCATTAGGGAGGGAATTCCGGGATTCTGACCCAGCGACTGTGAAGGAGCGATGATGTATTTCCAAGTCAGGGTGGTGAATGGCTTGGAGGGAACCTAAAGATGATAGTACTTCCATACATCTGCAGCCCTTGTCCTTCTAGATAGACGTGGTCGTGTGTTGGGAAGATGGTCTCTGAGGATCTTTGATGAATCATTTCACTGCAGCATGTAGATAGTAAAACACTGCTGCTGCTGAGCGTTGATGGTGGAGCATGGTGGGTGTAGGGACAATCAAACTGACTGCTTTGTCCTGGATGGTATAAAGCTTCTTGAGTGTTGTTGGGGCTGCACTCATCAAGGCAAATTGGGAGTCTTCTATCACACTTCTGACTTATGCATTGTAGATGATGGACAGACTTTTGAAAATCAGAATGTGAGTTACTCGCCACAGTATTCCTAGCTCCTGACTTGCTCTTGTAGATATTGTGTTTATGTGGTGAGACTAGTGATTTTCTGAGAAATGATTACCCACCTGGACTTTGATTCTGGGGGATTCAGTGATAGTAACACCATTGAATACCAAGGGGCAGGTTAGATTGTATTTTATTGGTGATGGTCATGGTCTAGCATTTGTGTGGCCTGAATATTACTTGCCATTTGTCAGCCTGGATACTTTCCAGATCTTGTCGCAATTGAACATGGACTGCTTCAGTATCTGGCGAGCCACAAATGTTGCAGAACATTGTACAATCATTGGCGAACATCCCCACTTCTGACCTTAAAATGGAAGGAAGGTCATTGATGAAGCAGCCCTGAAGAGGTTTTCGGCCACTACTCGAGGGACTCCTGCAGACTTGGAGCTGAGTTGACTGACCTTTATCAACCATGACCATCTTCCTACGTGTCAGATACGATTCTAACCAGCGGGGACTTTGCCTCTGATACCCATTGATTCCAGTTTTGTTAAGGCCCCTTGATACTACACTTGGTAGAAGGCAGCTTTGACTTAAAGGGCTGTCACTATCACCCCACCGCTGCAATTAAGCTCTTTTGTCCATGTTTGAACCACGGTAATGAGGTCAGGAGCTGAGTGGCCATGCTGGAGCCCAACCTGGTCGTCATTGAGCAGGTTATTGCTGAGCAGGTGCTGCTTAAAAGCACTAAGACCTTCCACCACTTTACTGATGATCGAGAATAGACTGATGAAGTGGTAATTGGCCGGATTGGATTTGTTTTGCTTTTTATATACAGGAGATACTTTGGTAATTTTCTACATAATCGGGGAAAGCCATTGTTGTAACTGTATTGAAACAGTTTGGCTAGGGGAGTGGCAAGTTATGGAGCACAAGTTTTCAGTACTATTGCCAGAATGTTGTCAGATTATGGACCCTATGGAGTATCCAGTATCTCCAATCATTTCTGGATATCGCGTGGACTGAATCAAATTGGCTGATGACTGGTAACTGAATCGCTGTGGACAACTGGAGGATCATCCACTCAGCACTTTTGACTGAAGATTGTTGCGAATGCATCAGCCTTATCTTATACACTGAAGTGCTGGGCTCTTTCATCATGGAGAAAGGGGTCATTTGTGGAATCTCTTCCTCCAGTGAATTGTTTAATTGTCCCCAATGTTTCTCGACTAGATGTGGAAAGACTGCAGAGCTTAGATCTGAACCGTTGCTTGTGGGATCACTTAGCTCTGTCTATCACTTCCTGCTTATGCTGTTTGGCGCACAAGTTGCCCTGGTTGGTGGCTTCACCAGGCTGACACCTCATTGTCAGGTATGCCTGGTGCTGCTCCTGCCATCCTGCACACTCCATTGAACCAATGTTGATCCTCTGTATTGATGGTAATTGTTGCGAGGGAATATGCCAGGCCATGAGGTTATGCGGGAGTACAATTCCACTGCTATTGATGACCCACAGCACCTTATGGACACCCAGACTTGAGCTGCTAGATCTGTTCGAAGTCTGTCCTATTTAGCACCGTGATAGTACCACCCACAATGGTTGAGGCTATTCTCAATGTGCAGGTGTGACTTTATCTCCACAATGACTATGCGGTGGTCACTCTTACCGATACTGTCATGGACTGATACTTCTGCAACTGGCAGATTAGTAAGGCTGTGGTCAAGTATGTATTTTCCTCTTGTCGGTTCCTTCACCACCTGCCGCCAGTTATATCCTTTAGGACCCGGCCAGCTCGATCAGTAATGCTGTAGCTGAGATACTGTTGGTGGTGAACATTGAAATCCCCCACCCAGAGTACATCCTGCATACGTGCTACCCTCAGTGCTTCCTCCAAGTATTGGTCAGCATGGAGGAGTACTGAGTCATCAGTTGAGAGAGGCTGGTACATGGTAATCAGCAGGAGGTTTCCTTTCCCATGTGCAAACTAATGCCATGAGACTTCATGGGATATAGAGTCACTGTTGAGGACTCCAAGAGCAATTCCCTTCCAACTGTATCCCACTGTGCCACCACTTCTGCTGTGTCCGTCCTGCTGATGAGACAGGAGATATCTGGGGAAGGTAATGGGGAGTCTGGGACATAGTCATACTCACCGAATCATACCTTTCAGAAAATGTCAGGCTATTACTTGTCGAGTCTGTTTATTTCGATTCACTGTTTCCTGCCAGCTGTCCCATTCTAGAAACATGTCCATATATTAGCCCCAATTCACTCAGATTTGATTTTGCAAATTGGGCTTGGAGCTTTACCAACATTTTTCTAAAAATCAAAATGTTTTACATCCATTGCTTCTCTTTCATTTGTCTCCCAGTTTGTTTCTCAAACATAATTCCCATTTCATAAATGTATGTTGGTGTTGTCTATGACCATTACTTTCAGCAACAATAATTTCTGCTAAACCATTTACTTACGATGTTATTGTTCCATGAACCCTACCATTTTCCCACACCAGACTCAGTTTTCCTTGTATTGTTGGAAAGTTCTGTGAAGACAGAACTGAAGTAGTGGCTTCATATTTCTGCCATTTCCCTGTTCCCCATTCTCCATTCTCTGGTTTCAAACTGTAAGGAAACTGCACTTGTTTTCTCATATTTCTCACATTGACATAATTTAACAGGCTAATACAGTTCACTCTGATAACCCTTATGAATATAACTCTTCAGAAATCCATCAATTCCTGCCTTAAACTGCTCAATAATTGACCTTCCACACCATATACTCACAGGGGCATAGACTCTGTGCCAACAGAAATACAGCACGATCTAAACTCGTCCCACTTTCCTACAGCAGGCCCATAGCCTGGAATGTTATGACACTTCCAATTGCTCGTCCAAGTACTTTTTAACGATTGTGAGGTGATCATTCCCCTCTCAGGAAGTAATCCCCGAACCCCAGACCTCGAGGTGAAAAAATGTTTAAATCATCGCTGAGCCTCAAAGTCTTCACTTTAGATTACATTACAGTGTGGAAACAGGCCCTTCGGCCCAACAAGTCCACACCGACCCGCCGAAGCGCAACCCACCTATACCCCTAACCTAACACTACGGGCAATTTAGCATGGCCAATTCACCTAACCTCGACATCTTTAGACTGTGGGGGGAAACCCACGCAGACACGGGGAGAATGTGCAAACTCCACACAGTCAAGTGGAGTTTAGGAAGCTGTTCCTGGAAACTCTATGTGGATACAGCAGATCCCTTTCTCCACACACACACTCACTGTGTGGTTTCAGAGCTTCCCCTCTCTGCAGCTTCTGTTCCATTTGTCTTTAATGTTGCAGGCTCACATGTTGTAACTACAGTCCCCATGCTCCATCCAGAGTTGGGTCACCAATTCCTCAGGTCTCCCTGAATGTCTGAGGCAACTTACAGCACAACCTCGAGCAAAGCATCCCCTGCCCCTCCACTAAATTTTCAATTACAGAAGCCAGTCAGAGGCCCCTCGCTACAAGTGTTGTGGACCAGACCAGATCCCCGCAAAATATTGTAAGAAGGCCGTTTAGACCCAAACCTTTCCTTATTTTGAATATAGATGTGAAGTGTGCCTTACAGATATGTTGTGTCAGGTCAAACCACTCGACATTAAGCAAAATATAATCTATTCAAATGCTTTAGTTAAAATACAATCAAAGAAAATAACATTTTGGGATAGCTTATATGTTGGAACACTTACACAAACAATAGATACCGTACCTTTTTGGTTTACACCGCTTGGCCCAAAGATATATTCAAATATAGATCCTTATAGCAGTTTTCCAATCCAGGAGGAAACAGCATGAACAGAGATCTCAGAGAGAACAGCAGCTGGTGACCATGTATTGAAACTTCCAACCCTTCTGGGACCAGAGCAGGTTCTGAATGCTGCAGCTAAAAACAAAATGAGGAAACCTGGTCTGGGAGAGCTGGCCACTGCCCTTCCATTGTTACCACCGCTTTAATGAAACCTAAAATCTCAGTTATTTATTTAAACTGTTTTCAGACAGCAGTTCTGCACCTCTGCCTTTAACACCTCCCTTCAAAAAAAACCCAAGAGAAAATAACCTTTTTACAGTGATAGTATCCTCACAACTCCATCTTTAATAAAATAATCCATCAATACACAAAGATAGATTCATTTTAGACATCCTAATCTTCCTCTATTAATAGACTGAAATGCATATATATTACATTGACCCTGAGTATACAAATATTCACATCTATTTCGACTTCAGTCATTTTACTCCTGCCACAGAATGCCTTTGCGTTTCTTCATCCAAGTCTCCACAACGTGTCAAAACTTAGGTTTTCCCGCCCTGTCACCTGTATAGTTTCAAACCGAATGGCAGCAATAATAAGCTCAATCGAAACAGACTGGTATTTTTCTCCCTCAACTTCTCCAAAATCTTTAAGGGGTCACGATCAGTGATAAAGATTTGTCTCTTGTATGTTATTGGCAACGTAAATCTGAAATGTTGCAAGGCCAACACCAAGTTCAAGGCCTCCTTCCCCATTGTGGAATAAGTCTGTTCATGTTTCCACTGGACACTCCAACCACACGTTACATAATGGAGCACTTCTAATCTTTCCAATAGTCCTTTTGAATGACATAGCTCCTCATGTCTCAGCATAAAAGAATTACATGCTTCTGTACCTCTTAATGCTCTAACCTCTTCACCTGCTACTCCTGGCCTATGCCAGTAAACCTTAACAAGACCTCACATTCTTCTCCATCTCTCACAGAAACCAAACTTTGATTTCTGAACTCAATCATCATCATCAGCCATTTCAGCTTCTAATCTTGCCGTTTTTACTCTCTGCTCTTCCACACGAGTTCTCACGACTGCAGGAAGTGAATTGTTGAACTTCTCCAAAATAAGAATCTCTCTGAGAGGGTCATAGGTTTGCTCTGTTTTTAATACACTTACTCGCCTTTCAAAATTACTTTGTTTGATCCTTTCAAACTCAATGTGCGTTTAACCAGGGACCCTCTTTTAGATTCTTGTAACGTTGTCTGTCAGTTTCTGGCACAAGCTTATATGCACTTCAGATGGCTTTCTTCACCACTCCATACTGACCAGATACCTCCTCCGATAGGGATGCAAATACCTATCAGTTTTGGATCAACTAAATCCACATGGTCACCGGCGTCCGCATTTGTTTAGCCACTTTCTCAAATGAAATTCAAAAGGCTTCCCCATCCTTCCCATCAAATTTAGATAATGCCTGGATGCATTTAAGCAGAACCCCGTTAGGCAATTGGTTACAATAGGGTTGTTCAATCTCACTATCCTCCTCATCCCGCCGACCATCTGATTTCATCTCCGCCTTCTATGTCAACTTTCCTCTCTAATTGCTAACTTTTTAAGTTGAAACTCTCTGATTTTCTTCTGTCCTTTTCTCTCTTTCTTCTTAATTTCTCTTTTTTTAGTTCTACTTTTCATCATAATTCAAACTCTTTCAATTCCTTCTCATGTTCAAAGAGTATCATTTGAAATTGAATTCCAGCCATTTCCAAAGAGTCTGATGGCGGTTCCACTAAACGTAATTGCCGAGCTATAGCTGTAAGTATCTCTCATTTTCTCACAGACAATTGCAACCCCAACTCCAGGTTGTCTGTCAATTCCTACAGCTTTGCCTTCATTACCTTTTGTAAAACCCCCAACTTTATTTTTCCATACCCAGAGAACTCTTAGTGACTGAATCTTTATACACAAAATACTGTTTAAACCAACCAATTCAACATCCAGAAAAAAGACACTTTCAACTACCATACTCGAACTTTGAACCCAATAGTCTCCCTGTGCATACTCTCCAGTGTCTGCATGAGCTGATTCTGGATTCTCTGGTTTCCTCCCACAATCCAACGATGTGCATATCAGGTGTATTGGCCATGATAAATTGTTCATAGTTTTCAGGGATCTGTGGGTTAGTTGCCTTCGTCGGGGTAAATGTGCAATAATAGGGTAAAGGAATGGGTCTGTGTAGGTTTCTTCTCAGAGGATCGGTGTGGACTTGTTGGGGAGAATGGCCTGGTTGCAAATTCTAAACCCAATTTTGTAATATTGATTTAGAACCGGACAAGAGTCCCCAGTTTGCTATGGTCGAACCAGGCTGCCTCAAACTATTTTAAGAAGGTAGGTTGGGTGCCAACCTTTCCTTATTTTAAAGGTAGATGTGAGATGGGTGTTCCAGATGTCAAACTACTCAAACCACCCACCATTAAACATAGCACAATATATTTAAACACTCTAATGAAAATCCGTAAAAAATGAAGATGAATTTAGAATGATTTAACTATTGGAAATCTTAACTGAATAATGGATACAGTACCTTCTACTAATGAACTGTTCCAATATACTAACATCCCATAAACACCCCCCCTGGCAAAAAGGAACTTTCACGCATGCGTTCTTGCAAACAGTTCGCCAATCCAGGAGGAAACAGCATCAAGTGAGGTTCCAGAGAGAATAGCCGATAAGGATAATTTACTGAAACATACATACATTTGTTTCAGCAGGTTTGAAGCCGGGAGCGTCAGCAGCAGATTATTGGCTTCATTAAGCCTGTACTTCACAGCTCAAGGTTCAAACAGCAGATGGAATAAGCCAGTGAGATATATTCTAGAGTGGTGAGTATTTCAAGTTAGAAATGGTCATGGAATGGTGTCAAGAATCAGCTCATAGTCAAAGGGACCTCCCACAGTTGTGACTTGTCTGCTTCAGCTGCAGATATTGGTCAGGGATGAGATGTAAACAGTGGAAGGAAGTGGAGTTTCTAACCAGAACATTAGACAGTGACCTCCATGCTCTTAACAGTAAAGGCAATGATACAATGCATTGTGGTTCTCCCCTGAAACTGAATAGATCAACATAGACAACCGTGAGTAACACTGCCAGAGCAGAGAGCGAGACAATAATTGAACAACTTCATTGATGCAGTTAGCAGTAGTCTGTAGAGTTAATATCTGGATGGAGAGATTCAACAGGAACAATAATAGTGGCAGGAAGTGTAGACTATATGAAATAACAATAATACACTCATAACTGGCTTATAGAAAACAAAACCTGGATAGTGACACTCACCAGGAACACCAACGATAGCCAGGAAGGGATAATAAAAGTATTGAATAATGCGAAGAGTGTAATAGATCTGCGATGATAAACACAACCAATGAAATGCAGAAAGATACCAAACATAATCGGATAAGCTCCTGTCTATTGTTGGAACATTCCAGTCTAATGTTCTCAGATTCTGATCCATTGTTGGAACATTCCAGTCTAATGTTCTCAGATTCTGATCTCTCCTCTCCCTCTCTCTGGAGCTGCTGATCCCTGTCAGTGCTGTCGGTGCTGCTCCCGCTCATGTTATGGGCTAACACATTGAACGGAGCCCATTTATCATTAAAAGATGGAAACCCTCCACTGGCATAATTAGAATCCATGGAGATTGGCATTAATCGCACTTACTGAACAAATAGGCTCAGTTAACCAATTCAACACATCACTTTTCATTTACTGGTTTTGGATGGAATGGATGAGGGTTGCTGATCTTTCAATATTTTTAATCTTTTTTTTCCTTGTATATGAGAGTATTAACAGAACACTGCAGCGGTCTATATATGTTCCACTCTGCTTATGAAAGGAGGCAGTAATAAAGTAACAGATCTGCTGCGTAAGAAAAACTTCGGGTGGGCAAGTTTCTAGATACCTGAAACAAAGTACAGTACTTATTGACCAGTGTGGGGCTACTCCTGGTTTTAATGCCCTGTTGTCAAATCCTTTCATAACCTTGATACAGGGTATTGAGACTGCTGCTCAGTAACAGGCCAAAGGAATTCTGTCCCTATGGGCCTCTTACAGAGGGATAGGAGAAGGCCATTCAGCCCATATTAGCCTGTTGTTACTTGAAAAGGTGGAAAGTTGGAATATTGGCACATTTTGTCAACAGAATCATTCAAAACAAAGGGATGTGTTGCTGCAGCTGTATGAGATGTTACTGAGAGGGCACATGGAGAACATTGTGTTGTTTGTGTTTCTGTAACTGAGAAGGAATGGGCCTCCATTAGATACAGTTTACCAGCTGCTCATAATCCACGGGTTGCTGTGTCTCGGATCTGTTACACAGGGACAGGAGGAGGCCTTGCAGCCTCTCGAGTGTGTTATAGATGAACTGGAGGAGGCCATTAAGCCTCTTGGGTCTATCACAGAGGGACAGCATTTCCAGTGTTTTACAGAGGGACAGGAGGAGCCTATTCAGTCTCTCGAGCCCGTTATAGAGGCACAAGAAGTGTTTATTTAACTTTCAAGGTTGTTATGCATAAATATTAGTTTTAAATTAGTTATGGAATCGGAAATACCTGATGTCAACATTAAAGTTCTAACTTCGAATGAGGCCAGTTTTGAAAATGTTAGGCATGCCCTGTGAAAGGCTGATTGGGATAACCTATTCACAGGTAAAGGGATGGTTGGTAAATGCAAGGCCATGAAAACGTGGTTTTAAAGAATCCAGAGCCAACGTGTTCCTATTAGTGAGATGGGCAAGGTTGGTGAGTGCAGGGAGTGCTGGATGGCTAGATATATTGATGCTCTGGTCAAGGTAAGGAAAGAGGCATTGGTTAGATAAACAGAGCTGAAATCAAGTGAATCCCGAGAGGTGTATAAGGGCAGCAA
Source organism: Chiloscyllium plagiosum (assembly GCF_037043375.1). NCBI lineage: Eukaryota > Metazoa > Chordata > Chondrichthyes > Orectolobiformes > Hemiscylliidae > Chiloscyllium > Chiloscyllium plagiosum. The sequence continues at coordinate 71,473,986 of NW_028270160.1, read as the reverse complement.
GTGCATAGTCAATGGGGAAATCGGGCCAGAAAAATGTGGACAAGAGATGGCTTTAGAAATTGGGTTAATGAGGCATTGAACAAATTCTACAAATCCTTTAATGGCAAAAGATTAACTAGGGAGAGAATAGTGCACCTTAAAGATCAGTACGGCTACCAATGTATAGAACCACAACAGATTTGAGGGATACTAAACAGGTATTTCTCCTCAGTATTTAATGTGGAGGAGGTTACAAGAGCAAGAGAGTGAAGAAATATGCAGTGATACCTTGATAAGTGTCTATATTACACGGAGGTGTTGGACATTTTAAAACACATAAAGGTGAACTAATCCCTGGGACCTGAGCAGTTGTATCCCAGATGTTTGTGGAAAGCTAGGAAATAGATTGATGATGCATTTTGCTGATATATTTGTAACATTGATTTCCACAGGTGAGGTGTCAAAAGAGTGGAAGGCTGCTAACATAGTGTCATTATTTAAGAAAGTAAGGCAAAAAAAACCCAGCAGGTAACCATAGACCAGTGAGCATGACGTCAATGATGACCAAATTGTTGGAGGGGATTTTGAGGAAAAGGATCGATATGCATTTGGAAAGACAAGGACTGAAGAGGGCTTTGTACATTGGAGATCTCATCCCACTGACTTGGTGGAATCTTTTGAGGAAGTGATGAAGATGATTGATGACGGCAGGACAGTGGATGATGTCTTTATAGAATTCAGTAAGAAAACCAAAATGTTCTACATGGTAGACTGGTTAGCAAGGTTAGACTGCCTGGGATCCAGGGAGAACTCGCCTGTTAGATCCAACATTGTCTTGAATATTGGAAACAGGGCGTGACAGTGGACATTTGTTCTTCACACTTGGAGACCTGTGACCAGTGGCATGCCACAAAGATCAATAGTGGGTCTACTGCCTTTTGTCACTTATACAAATCATTTGCATTTGAGTATATGAAGTATGGTCAGTACATTTGTAGATAATACCAAATTTGTTGGTGTCAGCGACAGTGAAGAATGATTTCTCAGACCACAATAGGACTTTGCTTAGGTGAACCGAGGAGTGGCAGATGGAGTTTATTTTAGATAAATGTGAGGTGTAGCATTTTGGGAAGACAAATCAAGGCAAGACATGTAGGTAGGGTCCCGTCGAAAGCTGCCAATCAAGGAGAACTCCATAGAAGTTATCGAATCCCTACAGTGAGAAAACAGCCTAATCGGCCCATCGAGGCCACACTGAGCCTCTAAGCAGTATCCAACTGGACAAACCCCAACCTATCTCTCTGAGCCTGCATTTTCCATGGCTAATCCACCTCGCCTACACATCCCTGGGTACTTTACGCAATTTAGCATGGCCAATCTACACTTGTCTGTATATCTTTATACTGTCGGAGGAAAACATAACATCCGGAGGAGACTCATGCAGATACGGGGAGAATGTACAAACCCCACACAGGGAGACATTCAAGGATGGAATTAAACCCAGATCGCTGCGCTCTTAAGCAGTAATGCTAGTCACTGAGCTGCTGTGTCACCTTGTGGTGCAGGTTCTCCGTTCCTTGAAAGTGCCGTCACAGGTAGACAGCGCAGTGAAGAAGGCATTTGGTGACCTGCCCTTTATTGGTGCGTGCTTTGAGTCTAAACATTTTCACGACGTGTTGCATCTGTACAGGACATTGGTTTGGGCACTTTTGCAATACTGCCTTTAATTCTGGTCTCCCTGCTGTCGGAAAGATGTTCTCAAACTTGAAAGGGTGCTGAAGAGATTTAAAATAATGTTGCGGGTGTTGGAGGGTTAGAGTTACAGGGAGTGTTCGGATAGGCTGGGGCTATTTTCAAGTGTTGAGGCTGAGGGCTGACCTTAAAGAGGTATATAAAATCATGAGGGGAATAGATAAGTTAACCAGTCAACGTCTTTTCCCAGGATAGGCGAGTCCAACATTAGAAGACAAAGGTTTAAGATGAGAGGGGAAAGATTTAAAAAGGGACATGAGGGACCACATTTTCACACAGAGGCAGCTGTGTCTATGGATTGAACAGCTAAAAGAAGTGGTGGAAGCAGGTACAGTTACACCATTTAAAGGGAATTTGGATGGGTACATGCATGGGAGATGTTTAGAGGGAAATGGGCCAAATGCTGGCAAGGGGAACGAGATTTATTTAGGATATTTGGTCGGCATAGACGACCGGACTGAAGGAACTTTTTCTGTACTGTACATCTCTGAGACTCTATTGCCTCTTAAGTGTATAACACAGGAACAGGAGGAAGCTACTTAGCTTCTGAATTCTGTCAGTCAGCTTGTTTGCTCAATTACTGAGAGTAAAATACAAAAATACATTATTCAGATTTTGATGGTGATTTACAGAATCAGGAGAATTGCTTTTAGTCAACAGAAGCTGTAAGGAATGTGAAGAGGCTATTCAGTCCCTCAGTTCCATTCCACAGTAGCAGGAGGTGAGCACAGAGCTATTGGAGCCTGTTACACAGGAACAGGAGGAGGACATCCATTTTCACAGACTTGGGATCGGAGGCAGTCATTCAACTGCTCGAGACTGGGTCACAGGAACAGGAGGCAGTCAGTCAACTGCTCGAGACTGGGACACAGGAACAGGAGGCAGTCGTTCAACTGCTTGAGACTGGGACACGGGAACAGGAGAGAGTCACTCAACTGCTTGAGACTGGGACATGGGAACAGGAATAGGAACAGGAGGCCGTCACTCCACTGTTCGAAACTGGGCCACAGGGAAATCTGTAGGCTAGTGAGGCCCCAGGATCCTGTTACGCAGGAACAGGAGGAGGTGCCTCACTTCCCAGCAGTATGGGACATTGAGAGAGAAGAGGAGTTTGCTTGGAACAAACATAAATACATGAATAAGTTGCATTCGTGGTCCATTCAATCCTGCCCCACTATTCACGAAGAGCACGGCTGATGTGACTGTGATTTCCTCATTCCATTTTGCGGAGACTGTCCTCTCTGCAGCCTCTGCTCCATTGTTGGTCATGTTGCACACCCAGATGCTTTAACAACAGTCACCATCACTCATCCAGAAGGTCGGGTCTAAGGATGAGTCAGGATTTGAAGGGTCCAATCACAAGAATGAAAACACAAAATAAAGGTATTGCCAGATGTTTAGTTCTCTCACATTCGCAATCAAACTCACATAAACAGCCCATCCATAATACATTCAGGATGGAGCACTGTGTAGATATGGCTAGCGTACTGCTGAATGCAACCCAACAATATCCAGAATGGAACTCTGTGCAGCCCACGCGAATACTTGATCTATAATCATGGGCTAAGTGTCCAGCGTGGGGAGCTGTGCAGACCGCACTGATTCATTCATATATAAACACAGGTTGATCCAGTTTTCGGGAACACTGTTAGATCACTGCCCAGTGTGGGGAAACTTGCTGGAAGTGACAGGATGTGCAGCTCCCATCCAGTTACAGCTCCATATCTCCACTGTACCTTGACAAGTTTTGCTGCAGATGTGAAAATCATTGCAAGTGAGAGACGTAAATGGAAACAGTTGAAATACCAATAGTTCTGATTAAGGCGAGTATCACACAAGTATTTAAAGATGAAATAATTGAGATAATATCCGATGAGGTTTTGTGAATGGTACAAGGAAGTAAGAGGGGGATGGTGATGTTATAGTGGTTGCACTATAAGCCTCCAAATCATTAATGGGAATTAGAGGAACAAATATGCAGGGAAACTGGTGAGAGTAGCAGGAGCATCAGGATTGTCATAATAGGTGATTTAAATTTTCCTAACATAGACTGGGACATCCAGATGGTTAAGAACTTCGATGGAATGTAATTTCTTCAGTTTGTTCAGGAAAGTTTCCCCAGGCAGTATATAAAGGGCCCTACACAGGAAGGGATAAACTCGACCTACTGTTGGGAAATAGGGATGGATAGGTGACGGTGGTAAAGTGGGTGAGTATTTTGGGAAAAGTGACTAGCGCTGTATTAATTTTCAAATAGTTATGGGAGGGACAAAATTGGTCTCCAGATTCAAGTTCTAAATTGCAGCAAGGCATATTTTGTTGGAATTAGACAGGGGATTGCAGGGGTTAATTGGAGTAGTTTGTTTTCATGTAAAAGGATATTGGGCACGAGGGAGGCCTGTAAAAGTGAGATAGCTCGAGTTCAAGGTTTACATATTCCTGTGAGGGGGAAGGGAAAGTGAGGCTGGAAGAGAGAACCCTGGATGCTAAGCGATATTGAGGCTCTAGCCAGCAAAAATGAGGCATGGCTCAGGTACAGGTAGCTGGGACCAAGGGAATCTCTGGAAGTACACAGGGGATATACGAGTTTACTGAAGAAGGAAATCAGCAGGGCTAAAGTGGGGTATCAGATAGCCTTGGCTGAGCAGATTAGGGTGAATCCAAATTCAGTATAGTAAAGAAAAAGAACAACTACAGAGAGAATAGGACGCCTTAAAGACCAAAATGGGCACGCATGTGTAAAACCACAAGAGATGGTTGAGGTCCTCATTTTCCCCTCTGTGTTTACCATGAAGAAAGACATAAAGACCTGTGACCTTTGGGAGGTTAGTTGGCATATCTTGGTACAGCCCATATCACAGTAGAGGTGCTGATGGATATATTAGAATGCATAAAGTCAGATAAATCTCTTGGTCCTGACCAGATATATCCAAGAGCACTGCAAGAGGCGTGAGAAGACAGTTCAGGGGCCAAGGTCCCGGATGACTGGGCGGTAACAAATATAGTGCCCTTCTTCAAGAAGGGTTGCAAATAAATGCCTAGGAAATATAGACCAGTAAGCTTCACACCTGTTTTAGGCAAACCACTTGAGAAGGTTCTGAGATATAAGATATGCATGCATTTGGAAAGACAGAGTGTGACTTGGAGCAGTCAGCATAGCTTTGTGCGTGGCAGATCATGCCTTACAAATTTTATTAGAGTTTTTTGAGGAAGTGACCAGGAAAGCTGTCGAGGGGCCGGGCGGTCGACATAATCTATATGGATTTCAGTAAGGCCTTTGGTAAGATTCCATATGAAAGGCCGCTCTGGAAGGTTAGATCGCACGGACTCCAAGGTAAGCTGGCAATTTGGCGACGCAATTTGTTTGACATTATAAAGCAAATGGCTATGGTGGAGGTATGCTTGTTGGACTGGAGGCCTGTGACTAGTGGAGTGCCTCAGGGGTCGGTATTGTCCCCATTGCTGTGTGTTATCTAGATCAATGATTTAGACGAGAGTGCACAATGCAGGTTAGTAAGTTTGCAGATGACACTAAAATAGGAGGCATTGTTTACAGTGCGGAACGTTATCAGATGTTGAAGCACTACCTTGATCAGCTGGAGAAGTGGGCTGAAAAATAGCAAATGGAGTTTAATACAGATAAGTGCGACATCTTTCATTTTGGAAAGTCAAATTCAGGTGGGAGTTTAATGGTGAATGAGAGGGCCTTAAGGAGTGTAGTGGAACAAAAGGATGTTGGAAATCAGGTGCACGGTTGTCTGAATTTGAGTCGCAGATATACAGGACAGTGAAGAAGGCTGTTGGCACACTGGTCTACATCAGGGCATTGAGTATAGAAGTTGAGACGTTCTGTTGCCATTGTACAGGATGTTGGTAAGGCTGCAGTTGGAGTATTGTGCTCAGTTTTGTTCACCTTGCCCCAGAAAGGACATTATTGAACTAGAAAGAATGTAGAAGAAATTTACAAAGATGTTTCCTGGGCTAAAAGGTCTGCGTTATAGGGAGAAGTTGGACAGGTTAGAACATATTTCTTTACAGCGTAGAAAACTGAGGGGGATTATATGGAATGTAGCTCTTATCAAGTCATGAGAACCATGCATAGGGTGAATATTTCAAATTTCTTTGCAAGGTTGGGGAACCAAGGACTAGAGGACTTCTGTTAATGTTTGGAGAGAACAAAAATAAAAAGGAACCTGTGGGTCAACGTTTTTACACAGACTGTGTTTTGCATATGGACTGAGCTGCCAGTGGAAGTGGTTGAGGTGGGTACAATAACAACATTAAAAAGGTATTTGGATAAATACATGGATAGGAAATGAGCAAGGGCAGGGAAATGGGGTGAGTGTGGATGCACATTTTGGTCGGCATGTACCAGCTGGGCCGAAGGGCCTGTTTCCATGCAGTAAAAACGTATGACTGTAAATACGTGTGTTTCGGGATAGAGACAGAGAGGGACAGACTGAGAAAAAATGTCATGGAAAGATATGTTCACAGGTTTCAGAATGCTGATATGAAGACATTTCGGTAGTATCATGCAACACGGGTCAGTATTATTAAGAATTATGAGTGAATGGAATATTGCTGTGAGTTCAGGCAATGGAGAGTTTTGAATGAGCATTTGTTCTGCAGCTTTGTAACTGGGAGTGAGGACAGCAGAGTCTTTGGCTCATTGAGCTGTATAAAACAGTAATTTGTCTCAGTGTCATTTTCATTGAGTGTGACAGAGGGATTATCTGTACGAAGCTGAGCTAGTTTCCTGGTGCTATCTTATCGAACTCACCTCATTAAATACCACCCACCTCACCCACCTCTCATTGAATTCCAGCCCGATTCTCCCACCCATTATGATTGGAGGTACTCTGTGTAGTATCTGCGGCCTGAAGAAATGTCCAGCAAAACAGGAGGTGATTCAGACATCCAACACAACAGAATGCTTTTCCTCGCACAGAAAGTAAGGATATTTTTTTCACTTGTGCATCTGTGTAAAGTACCCTGGGCAGGCCCAGGAAAAGAGAAACCAGGTCCATCCCCAATTCAGTCCCCTCGACCCACTCGATCACACCTGACACAGTGCTCCAATATATGTGAAGCCTGCAGCAGGACCACAAGCAATGGGTAAGAGTGTCTGTAGTCAATCTGCATTTAGGACATGCTGAAGATAATCCCACTTTGAATTTTGGGAGATAATCTAGGGTCAGATAGACCCAATGAAGAATTTTCAACTGCATGTAATGGGTGCTATTACAGATGAAATTCTTCGAGCATTTTCACAAATATCCTCCAATGGCTCCGAAGTGTTCTGAACCAAGGGTACTGACAGAGAGTGTATTCTAAGCAATAAGCACCCTCTTCTCTCTATCGGATCAGTAAGAGTCTGGTAAAAGTGTGTTTTTTTTAATAAAATCTCTGATCTGGAAAAGAAAGAGAAGAGGTCTCTACTAGCCAGTCCATACGTACGAGTTATTTGATCAAATTACAACATTGATTCTCCCTAAAATAACACGAGGTGACTCAGTGGTGAGCATTGCTGCCTCACAGCACCAGGGTCCCGAATTTGGTTCCGTCCTTGGGTGCCTGGCTGTGTGGAGTTAACATATTCTTGCCGTGTCTGTGTGGGTTTCTTCCCACAATCCAAAGATGTGCTGGTTAGATGAATTGATTATTGATAAATCATCCATAGTATTCAGTGATGAGTAGGTTGGGTCATTAGTCAGGGGTAATATAGGATGGTAGGAGAATGGGTCTGGGTGGGCTACTCTTCAAAGGTTCAAAGTGGACTTGCTGGGCCCAAGGGCTTGTATCCACAGTGTAAGGATTCTACCAATTCTAAATCACTCCAGCAAGGCACACACCTTGCTGCCCACAGTTTAAACCTGGTATCCATTATCCCAGGATGACAACCGGTATACCAATTATAGGGGTAAGAAACATGGTTTTGGCTGTATTGCCCTCAATCTGACGCATTGTCATTCATGCTTTAACAGTATTGATAATTATTGGGTTATTACAATACTCCATAAATGTTCTCATTTGGTCTAAGACCAGTAGACTAATAAGGGTTCACTTTGTCTGAGAGGATTCAATATCTAATCCTATTGACGCCGAGTCCCCAGCGGCCCAGACACTAACATAGGATAAAAAAAGACCTTAATTCATAGCTTTTAATCTGGGAGATCTACTCCCCACAATATGGGGTAGTTACAATTTGGTTAGCTTGATAGAGAGTCGCTTATGGTGTCAAATGAAAGAGCTAAACCAGCCATAAAATCTCCTAAATGTCTGTCTGGGAAACATCAAAGGAAGCATTCACACGGGGTGTAGTAAATGAGGTAGGACATGCATTTTAAGAACAGCTATGCGACCTAGCCAGGATATCGGAGGTGCCTCCCTTCTTTGAAGGTCTTGTTTAATTTTTTAAACAAATGGACATAGTTTGATAAATGATCAAAATGTAATGAATATGCTGAAATAGAGAAACCTCCCCCCCTCCCCCCCGTCCATTTAAAAAGAAAACAGTATTTACCCTCAAAATCTAGTATTTCCATAAGATGTCCATAGACATGGTCTCCAACTTTGTAAAATTAATCTTAAAGCCCAAAACGGCGACGAGCGAATTAATGCATTGCGTCACGTGAGCTGCCGAAATTGCGGGATTTGACAAAAATATAAGACCTTCATCTGCAAACAACATAATCTTATGTGACTTCTATCCCACTTCTGGGGCAGGTATGTTGGGGTAATATTCCCAAATGTGCAGGATGCCAACGAATCTAAGATTGTTGCAGGGATGGGGAATAGATCAACCCTCGTGTGCCATTTATGCGGGTTCAAGAAGAAAATAAAATCTCTACTTGTGAATTAGAACTGCCTCCAGACATCCACTAGCTCTGATTCTGCACACAAATCCACTAATTATTTACATTATAACGAGGGTATTGGGGACCTTTGGACATACTGTCCACCGTGGGGTGCATAAGACAGTTGAAATATCCTTCTACAATAATGTGCCACGATGCAAGGTAACTGAATTTTGGAAATGCATCTACCAGGATTTTAAGAGGGTGCACTGGGTGGCAATTCAAAATACTGTATTAATTCCCATAGTTCAAGGCTTTGAGGATTATGATCCTTCCATGAGTGTTTAATACAATCTAGTAATTTAAATGGAAGATTCTTACTATCCATTATGACTATTCCCCTACTCCTCGTATTAAAAAACGCGAACTAAACCCGATCAAAGCCGCCCTGCTGTAACATCAACTGTTCCTTGTAATCACGGTGCATCTCCTGCAATAGAGCAACATCCATCCTCTTTTTTTTAAGACGAGAAATTACATTTTTCCTCTTGACTGGCAGATCACTGCCCTTAATGTCTCAGGTACACCATTTAAGCACATAATAATCCATAACACACTGCAGCAACATTTGAATTCGACAGATTTTCACATCGAATTACACATTGCTGAGCATTAATGATGAAAGACTCAGCGACCCTAAAAATGATACAAACTATTACTACTACAACTAACAAGCTCGCAAAATTTTCCAAAGCTAAACACATAAAAAAACAACCAACGAAACAAAATCCCAAGTGCCAATGACACTTTATAGGGGAATTTACCCCGCCCATTGGGGACGCTTACATATCCAAAAACTTTATCTTCTCCCCGCTACCAATATGGCATTCAGGGCAATTAATAACAAAACACAGGCTTCGACTGTCCTTCGGTCGGCATTTTGTCATCACAACTACTTTTGTAACTCCCTCCAGCTTGAGCCACACCCCAGACACAAGCAAAGAAAGAGAAAACGAGTAGTAATACTAATGAAGAAGTTAAAAGTGTTAACTCTACCCATACCCGACTGTAATTTAACACTGGTTAATACCAGAAAAATCCAACAAAATTTCTTTAAAGGAGAAACATGATTATCTAAACATCCAGCATACTTTAAAATATCCACAAAGCTTTCGCTTTTTCTGGAGAATCAGACGAGTTCATTGATCCATTCAAAGCAATACGGAGCACCGCTGGGAACCTTAAGGAATACTGAATCCAGAGTTCCCTTATTCTTCTCTTGATATCATCAAAAGATTTTCTTTCCTGAATCACCGATGCTGAAAAGTCCTGAAAGAACATAACCCTGGAGCTCTCGTGAATTAAAGCCATCGGAAACCACACTGAGCTTCCATCAGTCTTTGTTTATCCCTGTAACTATGTAACCTCACAAGGACAGGGCAAAGGCGTTGGTCTGAGTCTAACCGCCGTGCCGTAACCCAATGAACTGACTTCACCCGTCCCTCTTCAGCTTCGAAGTGAAGGAATCACAGCAGCCAGATCAAAGCTGACCACCTGCCGTCTGGCCCAGCAGATCGACGATGTGAACATTCTTCATCCTGTCCCTGTTCTCGAGGTGGTCATCTTGTTCAGTTAAGGTATGGTCCTGTATTTCAAGGGGGAGGATCTTCTCCCGAGAGGAATTCATCACAGTGTCTGTCAATGCAGTTCGGCACTTGACATTGTATTGCTGCTCATGTTTTTGGAGCACGTCTGACAGCGGTTCTAGCCACAGCTGAACTTCTGTTCAGTCATGCCTTCAATCATTTCACTTAAGTTGGTGAACTCAGTGACCAAGGCCTGGTGAGTAACTGGGTCCATGGAACGAGCAGAGTGGGTTTCAGCTACAGCCTCAGGCAGGCTCGATGCTTCTGACGGGTGCACCGTGTGTTGGGACTTGCTCGATCCTTTCCCATATTTTGTCAATTCCACTTGACAAAACGGGATAGTAAAGATTATATCGCTCTTTTAGTGTTGAATGTTAAGTAACTGACTGGTATGGGGTGGGTTAGAGAACCACTTCGCCTGTGCTGTGATGCAGACCCCAGTAAAACAGACCTTCCAGATCGCCGCCATCTGGGCTTCCCCCTTAACATTTTATTGATATTACCATTTCATTTTGAATGAGATTCCTGGATGTTCTGGAGCAGTGTCATTTGGTACCACTGTCTACATTTCCCCTACAATGCACATTCCTGCCAATCCCCGATAATCCTCGACACCGTTATTATTTATAAATCTTCTGTCTGTGCCTCAAAAATATACAATATCTCTGCCTCCAGTGCTCTGTGGGGAAGAGAGTTACAAAGAACGACAACACTGAGAAAACAAAAATAAATCTCAAGATCTGAATGTGAGATTATTTTTTTCTTTGTCTCCTTATCTGAGGAAGAATATAATTACATTGGAAGCAGTTCGGAGATGTTTCACTTCACGCATTCCAGGAATGAGTACCTTATATTATGAAGGATTTAACAGGTCACTCTTGGAAAGAGAAATTATCTTATTGAAACATACAAGACCTAGACGAGAGTGGATCAGATAGATACCCACTGGGTATCGTCCAAATTTCTTGTCATTTTCACAGAATCTCTACAGTGTGGAAGCAGGACATCCCATCCATCAAGTCCACACTGACCCTCCAAAAGCATCCACCAGACCTGCCCCCCTACACTATCCAAGTAACCCTGCATTTCCCATGACTAACCTATCTAACCTACACATCCCTGGGCACGATGGGCAATTTAGCAAGGCCAATCCACTCTAAGCTGCGGATCTTTGGACTGTTGGAGGAAATTGGAGCATTGGGAGGAAACCCACACCAAAAACTGCAGAGAGAATGCTCAAACTCCACACATAGCGTCGCCTGAGGTTATATTGAACGCAGCTCCTTGATGATGGGAGGTAGCAGTGCTAATCAGATATCCACCATGCACATCCGTCAGTTCTATTAGTTATTTGTGGCTGACAAAAGAAATGTGCCTGACTTGTTCCTGTCACTGAACCTGACGCAGTCTGAGAACTTTATGATCGGCCATATCACCAACCGGGTTACATTTAACGTTTACTAGGAGAATAGTTCATCCACTTTACTAACACCTTCCACCCCGACCTCAAATTTACCTGGACGGTCTCAGACACCTTCCTCCCCTTCCTAGTCCTCTCCATTTCTATCTTGGATGACCGACACAACACGGATGTTTACTATAAACCGAATGACTACCACAGCTACCTAGAGTACACCTCCTCCCACCCTGCCCCCTGTACAAACACCATCCCATGTTCCTAATTCCTTCGCCTCCGCCGTATCTGCTCCCAGGAGGACCAATTCCAATACTGAACAATCCAAATGGCCTCCTTCTTCAAAGACCGCAATTTCCCCTCAGACTTGGTTGACGATGCTCTCCACCGCATCTTCTCCACTTCCCGCTCCTCCGCCCGTGAACCCCGCCCCTCCAATCGCCAAAAGGACAGAACTCCACTGGTCCTCACCTACCACCCCACCAACCTCCAGATACATCGTTTCGTCCTTCGTCATTTCCGCCACCTCCAAACAGACCCCACCACCAAGGATATATTTCCTTCCCCACTCCTATCAGTGTTCCGGAAAGACCACTCCCTCCGCGACTCCCTCGTCAGATCCACACCCCCCACCAACCCAACCTCCACTCCCGGCACCTTCCCCTGGAACCGCAAGAAATGCAAAACATGCGCCCACACCTCCCCCTCACTTCCCTCCAAGGCCCCAAGGGATAATTCCATATCCGTCAGAAGTTCACCTGCATCTCCACACACTTCATTTCCTGCATCCGCTGCACTCGATGTGGCCTCCTATACATTGGGGAGACAGGCCGCCTACTTGCAGAACCTTTCAGAGAACACCTCTGGGGCACCCGCATCAACCAACCCAAACCCCTGTGGCTGAACACTTTAACTACCCCTCTCACTCCGCCAAAGTCATGCAGGTCCTTGGCGTCCTCCATCGCAAGACCGTGGCAACATGACGCCTGGAGGAAGAGCGCCTTATCTTCTGCCTAAGAACCTTCCAACCACAAGGGATGAATGCAGATTTCTCCAGCTTCTTCATTTCCCCTCCCCCACCTTTTCTCAGTTCCTCAGACTCAGCACCGCCTTCTTGAGCTGCAATTCTTCCCGACCTCTCCGCCCCACCCCTCTCCGGCCTATCACCTTCACTTTAACCTCCTTCCACCTATCGTATTTTCAACGCCCCTCCCCCAAGTCCCTCATCCCAACCTTTTATCTTAGCCTGCTTGGCACACCCTCCTCATTACTGAAGAAGGGCATATGCCCGAAACGTCGATTCTCCTGCTCCTTTGCTGCTGCCTGACCTGCTGCGCTTTTCCAGCAATGCATTTTTAAGCTACATTTTAAATTTGTTGGGAGCAGTGGAGGAGTGGGATAAAAATGAAACAGTGACACCTTCCAACCTCAGTCAATGCAGGAATTCGGAGAAATTTTCCAAGTGGGAATTTATTCCAGTGGGAATTCTCTTTCCCGGAAGTTTGGGATGGCTGAATCTTTATATTATATCGAGGCTGGCTTCGATATAATATAAAATGATTTTCCGCAAACAGGTGAATCAGGGATAATGGTGCATCGGGAGCAAAGTGCAGCTGGGAACACAATGAGATGAACCACAACCTTATTTTCTGGTGGAGTAGTGTCAATGGGCCGAATGGCCCACTCATGTCCCTCAGCCCCATGTCCTGATGTTACGTTCAACCCTTCGGACCGGCTACACAAAGGCACATCGAGGCCACTCCGATGGATAGGTGTTGTTTCGCAAAGGTACTTTTAAAATCCAGCCTGGGTCAGGAACCGACCCCCCACCCCTAAGCTCTCTTTCCAGACTTCCCCTCTCTGTATCCTCTGCTCCAGATTTGGGTCATGTTACAAACCTAGATACGCTGGGTATACAGCCCCCATATCCCACCTACGGTTAACCCAAACAAATCATCTGTTGTCCCTGAATGCAACATTGTGCAACACGACTTCCACGAAAATAACCTGTTAGTTTCCAATAGCGTAACATGTGAAATTAATGAATAGGAACGGAAGTAGGTGATTCGCCCCCTCAAGCTTGCCCTGTCATAAAATAAGAACATGGCTGATCTACTCCAGGCCTCAACTCCACTTTCCTGCCGACTCCTGTATCTCTCCACATCTCTCTGGTTTAGGGAATTCCAGATATTCACTACTTTCTGAGAGAAGACATCACTTTGTATCTCAGATTGAAATCGATGTTCCTTATTCGGTATCTTTATCCTCGAGTTCGACACTCTGCCCAGGAATGGGAGCAACTTCTCAACATCTACTTTCTCAAGACCGCTCTGTATCTTGTATATTTCAGCAGTATCCCTCTCCATTCATTTAAACCTCAATGAATAATCACCTCACCATTATAGAGATTCTGAATAACTCAACCCTTTCATCTCTGGAAGCCGTTTAATGATTCAACCTAGTTATTTGCTGCATCAGCATGCTGACGTTATGTTTCATACACAGGAAGACTCCAATCACTTGATACTCCTTTTCTGCAAGTCCTTTCCATTAAATAACAGCCAGCCTTTTGGTTCTCAGTGTCTTCCACAAACTCGGATGTATATTGCACTCAGCTCCCTCCTTCAGGCTGTCAGCATAGATTACAATAACTGATGCCATCGGACTGATATGTGTGGTGCTCCAGCAGATACACCTTTATCATAAAGATCCATTAATCCTGAATCTCCGATTTATATGTGTTAACTAATCATCATCGCATGTTAATACATTATCCATCATCCTACGAGCTTCCTGCTTGAGTAAGATCTTTTATTTTGTAATACCCTGCGGAAAATCACTGGAAAGCCTCTTGTCTACCAGATCCCCTTTATCAAGTCCGCTTGTTATATTCTCAGGCATCTCTAGAAATCTTTGCATGATCTTATAGGGCAAAATATAATTTCCCTTTCATAAACCCATACTGACACTGCGTGAAGCTTTTCTTAATATCCATGCTGGCCAGGTTGTCCAAACTGAACTATCCCCATTTGCTTTCATTTGGCCCATAGGCCTCGAAAGGTTTCCCATTCGTATGTTTGTCCAAATGAGTTTTAAATGTTATAGCTGTACTGGCATCTACCACTCTTCCTCTGACAGCTCGTTCCAAACCCATACCACTCTGTATAAAAACACTGCCCCTGCGTCCCTTTTAAATCTTCCCCATTTCACCTTAAACCTATGCCTTCTATCGGTGAACTCTCCCGTCCTGTGGAAAAGCCCTTGGCTATTCACCCGATGCATTCATCTCATGATTTCATAAACTTCTATAACGTCAGCCGACAACCTTCTATACTCCATCTGATACTAACTTCAAGAACAAGCATTTAAAGATAACTGCTGCAAATTTGAAACTATATTAAACATTACAGTAAAACAATACTCAGCCAAAACTTCATACTATTATTTGTTTTTCTCCTTATTACAATACTGAGGTAGCATGAAACGCTTATTTAGTGCCAATAACAAGTCACGCACCTGAATTTATTTGTCTAACATGGGTGATGATCTCGACAATGAAAACGTATCTATGGCCAGATCTATATAATAATACATAGTCAACATTCCCCCTCCTTGTTGTGGTTCTGTTCGCCGAGCTGGAAGTTTTTGTTGCAAACGTTTCGTCCCCTGGCTAGGCGACATCATCAGTGCTTGGGAGCCTCCTGCGAAGCGCTTCTTTGATGTTTGCTCCAGTGTTTACAGTGGTCTGTCCCTGCCGCTTCCGGTTGTCACTTTCAGCTGTCCGCTCTAGTGGTTGGTATATTGGGTCCAGGTCGATGTGTTTGTTGATGGAGTTTGTGGATGAATGCCATGCCTCTAGGAATTCCCTGGCTGTTCTCTGTCTGGCTTGCCCTATGATAGTAGTGTTGTCCCAGTCGAATTCATGCTGCTTGTTGTCTGCGTGTGTGGCTACTAAGGATAGCTGGTCGTGTCGTTTCGTGGCTAGTTGATGTTCATGTATGCGGATTGTTAGCTGTCTTCCTGTTTGTCCTATATAGTGTTTTGTGCAGTCCTTGCATGGTATTTTGTACACTACATTAGTTTTGCTCATGTTGGGTATCGGGTCCTTCGTTCTGGTGAGTTGTTGTCTGAGCGTGGCTGTTGGTGTGTGTGCCGTTATGAGTCCTAGGGGTCGCAGTTGTCTGGCTGTCAGTTCTGAGATGCTCCTGATGTGTGGTAGTGTGACTAGTCCTTTTGGTTGTGGTATGTCCTCGTTCCGTGGTCTTTCTCTTAGGCATCTGTTGATGAAGTTGATGAAATTCCCCTCCTGGCCTCCCAATGACCTTGTGTGCTTGTGTCTTCCTTACTTTGCACTGAATAGAGAGAACCCCTTTCCCCATCGCGTCTTAATTTAAACCCGTTTCACAGAATCTTTTCTCTTTTGCCAAACCCTCTTTCCCCTGTCACTCATTCCCCAACTCTGGCTAGGGATTAAAAGCACATTTTCCAATCATTTTGAGTTCTGAAGAAGTGTCACACTAGACTTGAAACACTGTTTCTCTATCTCTGCAGATGCTGACAGACCTGCTGAGTTTCTCCAGAAACCAATAATGGAACAGAACAAATTTTCAATTAAAAAATAACGATCGATATTGGAAATAAAAGTACCAAAAATTGCTGGAGAAACTGGGAGCTTTGTAAAAGGTTCACTGGACCTGAACGTTTATATCTGCATTCACTCCATAAAATGCTGCAACATCATGAGCAATTTCCTCAGCAGTTTCTGTTTTTGAACAATTTCCAACGACATATGTCAAAGGTGCCCAAACATCATGTCCAACATGGAGCGCCTTACATGGGAACTGAACTGAACGCATGGTGACAATTTCCATGACTCTGAAACTGCATAAGGCTGGCATCACTGCCACTGCAGAGCTCTGAATCGTGGTCAGAGAGAAAAACAGAAGGAAACACAATCACTTCAAATACAGAAGATGACATTACTGAAAGGAAAAGATTTAGATTCGTACCTTAAATTGATTGAGTTAAAGTAACAAAGTGGAGGTGTGACACCAAGGAAAGAATTTCAGCAGAATGAGAATATGAAAATGGAAGTGTTACCGCATCAGAAACCACAGTAGGTCAGTGAATACAGGGCTGTTGGGCGAATGGGTTTCGGTGTGAACTGGGGGACAGTCAGTGAAACTGAAATGTAGATATTGCAGCTTAAACTGGGTTATCATCTGATGCTGTAGGTCACAGCAGCAACAGCAGAAACAGAATTGTATTCAATGACAATCTGTAACCTTTCCCTCAGGATAATCCCTCAGTCCACCATTACCCTCAAGCCAGTGACGGGTGTGGGTGAACAAGCCAGGTTCAGTACCATGTGTACCTTTACCTGATGACAACCCATTAAAGCTACCGCAATTGGCTGGTTACTCTCGAAACAGCAGAACTAACATCTGGTACAGAGGCAGAAATTATACCACGAGTAACAAATCAGATCTAAGCACTGTCACCCTGCCAAATCCAAGCATAAATGTCGATGGACTATTAAACGACTTACTGGAGGAGAGGACTTCACAAATATCCCCATCTGAAATAATGGAACAGTCCTGTACATCAGTGTAAAAGTCAAGTATGTGGTGTCTGCACTATCCTCAGGCAGACGTGTTGAGTGGATGATCCAATTACCCTATCATGATGCCCACAGAATCACAGATGGCAGTCTTCAACCAATTCGATCCGCTGCACGTGACATGAAGAAACAGCTGAACACAGTAGATACAACAAAGGCAATGGGCCCTGACCCCATTCCCCCAATCGGACTGAAGACTTGTGCTGCACAACAAGCCGTGTCCCTGGGGAAGCTGTTTCATTCCAGCTCCAGCTCTGACATCTCCCTGGCAACGTGGAAAATTACTCAGCTATGTTCAGTTTCCTAAGAGGGGAATAAATACAATCTGACCAATTACCACCACATCTGTCCCATCACGACAGTCAAATTGGTGGGAGTTCTATTTGACAGAGCTATCAAGTAGCACAGAAATAACCTGCTCAGAATGGTTCCAGATCGGTCTCCATGTGGAGATGGTGCTGTTGTGGAATTGTCATTGGATTGCTAATACAGACCAGGCTCAAGCTTGGGCAGCTGGTGGAAGATAAAAACAATGATTAACATATCAAGATCTAAAATCTGGTTCAGTAACAGTGATCTTGAGTCCAATGTTGATTGTAAACATCGATCTACTTCCCAATGTACGTTCAGGAAGTGAATCTCCGTGCTTTCCTGGTATGGCCTAAAAGTGACTCCA
This sequence comes from Chiloscyllium plagiosum, assembly GCF_037043375.1. Taxonomy (NCBI): domain Eukaryota; kingdom Metazoa; phylum Chordata; class Chondrichthyes; order Orectolobiformes; family Hemiscylliidae; genus Chiloscyllium; species Chiloscyllium plagiosum. The sequence continues at coordinate 71,456,102 of NW_028270160.1, read as the reverse complement.
GACACACAGCCATGAGATAAACTCTTCAATAGTCTCTGAAACGGCCAAGCAAGACACTGAATTGTATCAACTGCTCCGAGCGCTTAAAGGATATACCCGGAGAGAGCACCTGGCTCCAACCTTGGTGTCGGAAAAGGGAACGGGAAACATAGTCCTGTTGACCCTGCAGAGACCTCCTTCCTAACATCTGACGGTATGTGACAACATTTACAGAGCTTTCCCACACACTGTACAGGAACATCGGGAAATGAGTACGTCACACAACACATTGAGCTTTCTCTGTGCTAGTTAATGGTCGAACATCTCCTTAATGCAGTTTGACCCATACAATATTCATATCCCTTAATATGTTTAAACATTGTGAAATACGAAGTGAGAACTGTTGTAGTCCCTTCAGCCCATCAATTTTGCTCCTCCATTCAGTATGCATGCAGTTCTTAGATAACACATGTTGATTAAATAGCTACTGAGTTATTGGAGAACAACCTGGACTGATAACTGATGTTCTATCTTCACATGATACTCCTGCTCTCTCCCTATCCTTTTAATTTCCAGAAATCCTTATTTATATTCAGTGCCTAGGTTTCCACAGCCTGAGCTGGGAGAGAGTACTCCTGGTTCGCCAGTCTCTGAGTGAAGACATTTATTCTCATCTCAATGCAAAGTGGCCTGTCTGTACTTAATGCTATGGCCCCTTGTTTGAGGCGTCCAAGCCAGCTTCCAATCTGTCTCGCCCTGTCAGAGTTTTATATATTTCTCTGTGATCACCACTCATTTTCCTAAATCCCATGGAATACAGGTCCAGTTGCCCAAAACTCTGCTCCCACAACAAGCCTGTCATCCCAGAGATCAGTCTGGTCATCCTTCGCTGCTCTTCCTCAATGTCAGGTTTGTCCTTTATTGGGTAAGGAGACCAAAACTGCACACAATACTGTACAATGTTCGAGATGGGGTCTCACCAAGGCCCTGTACAGCTGCAGTAAGATACTCTTACTCCTGTACTCAATTCCCTTGAAATGAAGATGAGTACACCATTAATGGGCGGCACGGTGTATGGGCGGCACGGTGGCACAGTGGTTAGCACTGCTGCCTCACAGCGCCATGAGACCCGGGTTCAATTCCCGACTCAGGCGACTGACTGTGTGGAGTTTGCACATTCTCCCCGTGTCTGCGTGGGTTTCCTCCGGGTGCTCCGGTTTCCTCCCACAGTCCAAAGATGTGCAGGTCAGGTGAATTGGCCATGCTACATTGCCAGTAGTGTTAGGTAAGGGGTAAATGTCGGGGTATGGGTGGGTTTCGCTTCGGCGGGTCGGTGTGGACTTGTTGGGCCGAAGGGCCTGTTTCCACACTGTAAGTAATCTAATCTAATCTAATTTATCTGTCTACCTGCTTTCTGCTCCTACTATATTGCTTTAGTGACTGGTGTACAAGCTGATCCAGATTCTTTTCAATGTTACAACTCCCCACTTGCTGTGTCTATATACACTGGTCAGCGTGTCAATGCCATTCCCAGTATTGACTTCTGGCTTCAGACTCACTGTCCTGCATGTACTCAGAGGGCTGCGCAGAAATAAATGAAAATGCAACTTAAGTTCCTTTGTAGAACAACATTTTTCAAACATTCCTTTTCAAATGAGAGGCTGCCATTCTATTGTTCCCATCAAAGCATCTCCATCTGCCACTTATTTTCCCAGTAATTTCACTTGTCTCGGTCACTTTGAGTTTTTTTACATCTTCCTCACCAACTCACATGCTGACATGGTTTTGTGCTGTCAGCAGACTTGGGAATATTGCATTTGAGCCCGTCAACCAAATATATGATGTGTATTGGGAATAGCTGGGGCCCAAGACACGATCCTTGATATATACTCCAAGCCTTCCATTTAAAAAAAAATGTTGTTTTATTCCTGCGCAGCGTTTCCTGCCAGCTCTCCCATTCTAAAACCATGACCATATGTTTGACTCAGTCCCACAGGATTCGAATTCGCACAATAGGCTTGGGGCTTTATCAAAAATCTTTCTGAGATTCCACTCGTATTACATTGATACCTTCTCCATAATGTTGCTAAAAGCCACTTTCTCAAATATGATTCCCATTTCGTAAATCTCTGTTGACTTTGTCTATGTCCATTAATTTCATTCTGATACTTTCTCTAAACTGTTTAGTTGCTAATTTCATTCTATTCCCTTTTTCTCACCAGACTAAAGATCTCTAGTATTGCTAGGAAGTTTTCTTTTTTATTTGGTTTTCCTCTGTGAAGGCATAACTGAAACTTTTGTTCCATAGTTCTACCATTTCCCGGTCCTCAATTATCTGACATCAAACTGTAAGAAAGCTGCACATTTATTTCTGTTAATTTTTCCATTAACATATTTTCAGAAAATATCACAAGTTCTGTCTTATAAACTTTGTTAAGACATTCTTCAGAAACCTATCAATTCCTATTTTAAGGTACTCACTGATTGACCTTCTACAGCCATACAGTAACAGAAGCAAAGTCTCTGCACTATTAGAAATACAGCATGGTCTACATAAGGCCCACTTTCCGACACAATACGCCTAGCCGCGAATCTTAAGGCATTTCAAGTGCACAGACGTGTATTTTCTAATGGTTTTGAGTTTGCCATGACATCTCCCCTCTCAAGAAGTGCACTTAAGACCCCAATACACACTGGCTGAAAAGCAATCCTCAAATCCTCATTAAACCACAAACCCTTCACTTTAAAAGTGTGCCCCTTTGACTAAAAGGAACAGCTGCTGTCCATCCACCCCGTCCATGCTCCTCGTAATCCTATGCTTCTGAATACGTCCCCCTCAGCCTCCTCTCCTCCAAACTAAACGACTCAAGCTTATCCAGCCTCTCTCCATAGCTGATATGCTCCATCCCAGGGAACATTCTGGTGAATCTCCTCTGCAAACCCTCCCGTGCAGTCACATCCTTCCTGTAATGTGATTCCCAGAACTACACACAGTATTCCACCTTGGCCTCATCAAAGTTCCACATAGCTCTTATAATCTGTGCCCCAATGAATCAAGGTTATGTTTACAGTCTCTTATGTTTTCCTAAATTGTGCATGAACCTGTCCACTCACATTCAGGTGTGTGTGGAGAAGCACCCTCTGACATTCCTAATGTGCTCCCATTCATTGGTTCCTTCTTCCAAAGTGTATCACCTCATATTTATCAGGGTTACATTCCATCTGTCATTGATCTTCCCAGCTGACCATTCCATCTGTATCTTCCCGTAACTTAAGGCCTTCCTCCTCACTGCCAGCCAACGGCCAATCTGTGTATCAAACACAAACTTACTTATCACACTCCCCACCCCTCGTCCATATTCACAGCTACATCATTTATGAGTACCACAAATATTAAAGTTGAAAATCACACAACATCAGGTTAGAGTCCAACAGGTTTGTTCGGAGGCACTAGCTTTCTTAGCGCTACTTCTTCATCAGGTGATTGTGCGCTTTGATGAAGAAGCAGCACTTCGAAAGCTAGTGCCGCCGAATAAACCTGTTGGACTCTAACCTGGCGTTATGAGATTTACAGCATTGTCCACCCAGTCCAACACCAGTACCTCCGAATCACAAACAATAAGAGATACAGCATTGATCCCTGTGATATACCATTGGACACTGGCCTCCAGTCACACAAACAGTCAACCACCACCTTGTGTCTCCTAGCACTAAACTTCTTTTGGATGCAATTTGGCAAGTCACTAATGAGACCTACCTGTTCCCTGGTTATTCTGTTCCGCTGGACACACTTGTAGAATGTCTGGGAATTCTCCCGAATATTGCGCTGCCAGAAGTTTCCATGCCCCTGAGTTAGTTAGTCCCCGAACCGTGCAGAACTTCCTCCTTATTGCAGTCTTAAATGGTCTGTCCTTTATCCTGCCATTATTTCTCTTGAATGTGGATTAGGCAGCCGGAGAAACATCGTGTTAATTTCCAACTTGTCACATGTTTTGTGAATTTTATGCATTTCACAGTGACCCATCTCTCATTCTTTGAAACTCTAGAGAACACAGGTCGAGTTCCCTCATCACGCAATCTCGCCAACTGAGGGATTAATCTGGAGAATGTCCATTGAACTTCCTCTGTGGTCAGTATATTCTTTCTCAGATTTGGTGACCAAAACTGTTCTCAGTATTACAGGTACAGTTCTCAGCAACACGCTGTTAAACTGATTCAACATGTCTTTACATCTATATGCTTATTCCCTTAAAGCAAGGCAATCCAAACTTTAATTTACCACTTGCATATATCCCTCCAAATACCCTTCACATTCATTGCATTTACGAACTCATTGTGTGAGTTCTTCTAGAAAGCCTTCTGATAATCTAAAATATGCCAATTGTACTGGTTCCCCATTATCTATGCAGTAAGAATCAACTTCAAACAATTCCAAACCTTGTCAAGTATGATTGCCCTTTCAGAAATGCAGACTGATTCTCTCCATTGTGGCTGTTAATTTCTAAATAACGAATATCACATCCTACATGTTAGATTCCAATAGTTTCCCCACAAAAGTCAAGTTAATTGGTCTGCAGTTCTCCACACTAACTCTTCTTCCCTTTGTAGATGCTTGGATCACTACCGTACATCTATAGTGCTTGGATCACGTTTACTAATGTCCATTTATCTACAACGGCTTCCAGACTATGCAGAATGCACTGGGTAATAGAACACAGTCATCGACAGTGCAACTAATACTTCTATTAGTAGCCTTGTTACTGATACAAATTGACTTTATGTCTAATGATCCACAAGTCCTATATAATGACGTCCTATTTCGCGGTGATTTTCTGCATCTTCTCCATGCAGACAGATGCAAAGTAACTGGTTATTTGCTTGGCCATTTCCCTGTTATCCATAATAAGCTCGTCTCTCCTGATTGTTGATTTCCACATTTGACTATGCTTTTCTCTTTCCTTTGAAATATAGAACATAGATTTATGCAGTCTTTGTGTTCCTATTTGTTTGCATATATGTTCGCTTTTTGATTTCCTTACCCGTTTCATGGAGCTCCTTTTCTGGATCGTAAATTTCAAGAGAATTCTCAGGATTCCACAATGTCTGGAATTCTTCTGAAGTCACTTCCTGTGATTCATGTAATCTCTAATTTATTATGCTAATCATTGTTAACTCACTTTCTCACTCTTGGGAGTTTGCCTGAAATAAATAGACATATTTTTCAGACTTTGTAGTATTTCTATAAATCTCCTGGTCCTGACCATATATATTCAGGAACACTGCAGGAGGACAGGAAAGAAATAGCGGGGGCCCTGGTTGGTACTTTTGCATCAGCGGTAGCCAACGGGTGAAGTCCTAGAGGACCGGAAGGTAGTGAATGTTATGCCGTTATTCAAGAAGGGTTACAAATAGAAACCGGGGAACTATAGACCAGTAAACCTAAAATCTGTAGCAGGTACGTTACTTGAGACGATTCTGAGGGAGAAGATATACATGCATTTGGAAAGGCAGGGCCTTGTGAATGAGGGATTATGGCTCACACATTTGTTAGACTGCTTTGATGAAGTGACCAGTAACTTTGGCAAGGGCACGGTTGTATATATAGTCTGTATGGATTACAGTAAGGCCTTCAATAAGGTTCCACATGGTACTCTGCTCTGGAAGGTTAGATCAGATGGAATTGAGGGGGAGCTGGCAAATTAGGTCCAAAATTGGCTTGATGATAGGAAAAAGAGGGTAATCGTGGAAGGGTGCTTGTCGGACTGGAGGCCTGTGATGAGTGGAATGCCTCAGGGGTCGGTGCTGGGACCATATATTCATATATTACACATATCTATGATTTAGATGAGAATGTACAGGCATGATTTGTAAGTTTCAAGGTGACACTAAAATAGGTGGTATCATGGACAGTGAGGAAGGTTATCAGAAATTTCAGAAATTACAGCAGTACCTTGATAAGTTGGGGAAATGGGCCGAGAAATGGTAAATAGAATTTAATTCAGATAAGTGTAAGTTCTTGCATTTTAGAAAGTCAAATCAAGGCAGGAGTTTCATGGTGAATGGCAGGGCCAGAAGGAATGCAATGGAACAGAGTGACCTTGGAATTCAGGTGCACGGTTTTCTGTAAGTGGAGTCCCAGGTAGACAAGGCACTGAAAAAGGCATTTGACTCACTGGCCTTCATCAGTTCGAGCGCTGAGTATCAAAATTAGGGAGTTATGTTGCAGTTATACAAGATGTTGGCGAGTCCATACTTGTCGCGTCATGTTCAGTTTTGTTTACTTTGCTCGTGGAAGGATGTTATTAAACTGGAAAGAGTGCAGAAGAAATTTACAAGGATGTTGCCAAGACTCAATGGTCAGAGTAAGAGCGAGACATTGAACAAGCTAGGAGTTTTTACTTAAGAATGTATGAGTCTGAGGGGGATCTGATAGTAGTGTATAAGATCATGGGAGGCATGGATAGAGTCAATGAACTCAGTCTTTTTTTTCCCCAGGATTGGGCAATCACGGACTAGAGGGCATCAATTTAAGGTCAGACGGGAAAGAGTAAATGGGAACCTGAGGGGCAATTTCTTTTACACACAGGGTGGTATGCATATGGGATGAGCTGCCAGCAGAAGTGGTTGAGGCGGGTACATGCACAAAATTTAAAATACATTTGGACAAATACAGAGGTAGCAAAGGATTAGAAGGATACAGGGAAATGGCAGGGAAATGGGGTTAGTGTGAATGGATATTTTTTTCGGAATGGACCAGCTTAGGCTGAATGGCCTGTCTCCGTGCTGTAAGACTATATGGGTCTAACAACCATTGTTCTCCAACTGAATGTTATATTGTGTTTTCCCAATTCACTGGAGCGAACTTGACACTCACGCCTCTGGGCTTCCATGATGTTTGATCAGAATGTTCAAACATTCCACATTGAATGCAGACGCCGTGTAAAATACAACATATTAATGTCACAATTCCTCCAAAGCTGCTTCAGAGCAAGGTTAGTAATTAGTCCTTCCGACCACACAATAGACAATAGTCAATAGACAATAGGTGCAGGAGTAGGCCATCCCGCCCTTCCAGCCTGCACCACCATTCAATATGATCATGGTTGACCATCCTTAATCAGCATCACACAACACCAAATCCGAAATAATCTGCTCTCTAGTTTGGTTCACAACATACACTTCAACCTACCTGATATACACTTATGGAATTTATTTTTCACAACATTAGCAGTCACTTAGTTAACCCAGTTTCGATACAACTTGACACCATGCATTATTAAACCACGATTTTCAGAGAAGTCTTTCAGCTGGATGCATATTTTCTCTTGTTAAGAAGACTAAAGCTAGATAATAATTTTTGAATGAGATGCATTGGTATTAGCACAAATATTATGAAGATATCAACCCATTTTTAAAAATTACGCAGACGCATATAAACATCTCATCAAATCATAAAACGGGCACATTACTTTCTTTTGCTAATGAAAGGCACTGTGCACAACAACAGCAATGATGCAGCATACAGCATACAGTCTATTATCACCCATTCCAGGGAATGTACATTGAGAGTGCATATGGTCCAGTTTGGTTTTCAGTTGATATTCTTGAATTTTTCCACACAGAGACGGAGAAAATTATTACTTGCTTCAGAAGCAGCAGCCAATTGGTCTCTCTCTCTCTTACTTTGTTCTGCCTGAAACCAAGGTGTGAGAGCAGAAAAATCCTGAGTCATATTTCCCACTCGTGGAGGATTCCTGATGAGGATTCATAGGAATCTCTGTACAGCTGGAAGCAAAGGGAATTCGGCCAAATCCAACTGTTCCGGGAAGAAATCCGCATTCCCAGACATTTATGTGAGCAGAATAAGTTCAAAGTCAGAAAAACATTTGGGACACTCTATCATTTTACCATTTGTTCACAGTTCAACTTTATGTGTCTCAGATTTTTCAAGAAAAATTACCCAGTCCGATACCTATATCATTGAACACAGCACTCAACTGGTTACAGTTAAATTTTGCTTTCACCAATAGAGGAGTGGGAAAAGACATGAGTGACCCTCCAACATTGGTCAGAACACACACAAGAGATTCTCATAGGGTTGTTAAGGTGTGAATTCCCTTCCACAGAAGATTGTGATGCCTGGATATTTCCATTTGTTCAAAATTGTGTATGTAAGACATTTGAAAGACAAATGAATGTCGGAAAATGGTACACTGACAGAAAAGTGCTGCTGAGACCTTAATCAGATCATAGTGCATGGTAGAGCCTCACTCGAGATGACTCAAAAATGATTTGCTCTCTCTGATTACATCATGCGGTAACAGTACATCCAGGAAAATTACAGCTGTTTACTTTGAAATTACAGAAAATGAAAACCTAAGGAACAGGAATAGGTAATTCGGACGGTCAAGCCATTGTATACGATCATGGCTGATCTACTGTTAGCATTACCTCCTCCTTAATGCCCAGTTATTCACACTCCTCAGCTCTCTGACAGGTCAAAGATTCATGTACCACCTCTTTAAATAATTTCAGTGATGTAGCTCCCCGAACTGTCTTGTCCAGATAATTCCTGATATTAATTACCCTCTGTGAGAGGAAAACACTCTCTACACATACACCGTCACTTATTGATATGAACAAGAGGTGAACACAGGGGCTCAGGAAAGGGTGAATGGCCTTGATATCAAAGCAGTAGTTGACTGAGGATGTTATCGGGAACCACCTACTTATCTGAGCTTAATGAGAATCAGGTCTCACCTCCCCACTGGTTGGGGTCTTTCAGAGCACAAAGGAAGATGTTTGTGGTCGGTGGCCGACAATCCTCTCAGTCCCGGGACATCTCTTCAGGAGACCCTCAGATTAACTTCCTCAGCACAAACATCCTCAGCTCCTTTGTCAACGTCTATGTGCCCCCATTCCAGCCCCCCCCATCTATCTCAAGATCAGAAGCAGGCTTATCACTGACGATCACGCAATATTCAGAACATTTTGTCCTCACTCAGCTCCTGAACCTGATTGTGTCTATATTCAGCAAGACCCAAACAACATTCACGTTTGTGCTGTTAACGTGTCGGTAACATTCATGTAACAGTGCTGGAAGACACTGCACATTTCCACAGTTAAAAGAGGAGCTCATTCAGCATCTCAAGCTGGTTACATCGATATGTGGAAATCATCCAGCCCATTGAAATGACTGAACAAGAAGAGGGACAGCTCATTCAATCCTCCTGCCTGTTCCACAGGAAGAGGAGGCGTCTGATCAGTACATTGAGCTGTTAAACAGGAACAGGCAGAGTCCAGTAAGACCCCTAAACCTGTTCTATAGAACCAGGAGGAGACCACTCACCCCTCGAGACACTTACACAGGAACAGGAGGGTGTCATTGATGCTCCAACCTGGAAAACGAATGGAGCAGAGACTGCACTCATAGACTGCTCACAATGTTCCTCGTGGCTCCATTGCCTGTGGAACAAATGATACTTTAACGTGTTTTGTCGGCAGTGAGGAAGAAAGTCAAATGTTTTGTGCCTAGCCTCAAGGAGGCATCTCCCATCTCCAAGAAGACAGATCGTATGTTCTCCGTGGGGTCAGAAGCTGGTGGGAATAATTAACTGTTTTAAAATGAAGCTATTGTGGCTTCTGTCGGGATGGTGGATAACGTGAAGTTCTATGTATGATCACACATCAAATGCACTGTATTAATGTTGGAAGAGCTCAGTTAAAGACCGATTCTCTCTCTCTCAATCGAAATGGGGAGTGGCGTGGAGTGAGAGGAACGTTCTCAGAGCCTTTTAAATCATCGGGAATCATGTAAACCAAGTTAAAAAAAAACATGGAATTTATCAACGTATTAGTTCTGTTTGGAATATAATGAGTGACTGTCCATCACCTTAAGGTTCAATGCAATCACCTCTTATTCTTCAAAGCGCTACAGATTAATCCTCATGCACACCCGATGGTACAATTATCCCAACAATTAGTCTGGTGAAACTCCTTTACACTCTTTCTGCCAAGTGGATTATTCCTTATAAAGGAGAGACGATCTGTGCACAATGCCCCAAATACTATGTCAACAACATTCTAGGGTTGATCACAATGATTCTGTTCCCTCACTTAGCCGTCTCAGCTTTTTTCCTGTGGTATAAAAAGCCATTCCTTCTCTCTACACAGCGAATGATGAGGAATTTTGAAGTCTCTTACATCTTTGCGTCATTCATCACCAGAGTTGTCGATGGAGATGTATATCACGTTCAGAGGGAGACTCAATCAGAAAGTATTCACGTGAAACAGGGAATGGTCACCTGCCTCAATGGAAATTAGGCAGACGAAGGGAGCTATCTTTCCTTTTGTTCTACTCTCATGGGATGTGTGCAGCTCTGGACAGGACAACATGTTACGCTGATCTCTTATCTGAGTGGTTGATTCAGCTGTTGTACAGGATAATAAAGAGAAAACCACATTGCAGTCACACAGAGACCTGAACATGGAAGGATAACCCATTGCATTCTCTAAAGGACATGAGGCAAACAGATAGGCTTCTGTTTAAAACAAGTGGTGATGATTTCATTTGCATTCCATCAACTCCCTTCATGAGACACCAACAGATTATTATTCTGTGCCGCTTGATTATGAGTCAATGACTTGACCACCATGCACTGTCTGTCCATCTGACAGATTCTGTGGAGAGGACAAATTACCCATCTCAAGTGCAAATATTTTGTGACGTAAGCATAGTTAGAAGGGACTTGAAACGGTTATATCTGAATTTACCAAAGGCACAAACGATGGATTATTCAGCAGCTGCATTGAGGCTGAGAAGGAGACTGAAATATCCTGATAGTGGTCTTGGGCAGGATTGGTGAGCGGGGACATTATGCAGAAATGTAAATATGAATGGAGAAAAAAGATCATGGAGTTTAAGAAGAGTCTGGTTTCTCCTCGCGTATTGTTGAGTAAGTTTTGAATAGTAATTTGCTAGTTATAATCAGGAAGGAATAAAATTTTTGACCTGATCTGAAAATGATGACTTCCAAATTTTAAAATTTGAATATGAACAGCAATTCAGTTCAACTCAGCTTAATGGTCAGATGGAATGACTTACCAGGAACACCAACTATAGCGAGGATGGGATAGTAACCACCTTGAATAATCCAAAGGATATCTTCGATCCGTGATGCTAATGATATCCAAGGCTTAGAAAGGTAGTAAAGACCCCAGGATAAACTCCTGTCTGTTGTAATATTCCAGTCGAATGTTCTCAGATTCTGATCCATTAATGGAACATTCCAGTCTAATGTTCTCAGATTCTGATCTCTCCTCCCCGTCTCTCGAGCTACTGATCCCTGTTAGTCCAGTCGTTGATGCTCCCGCTCATACTGGCATAACACATTGAACCGAGTCCTTAATTAATAGAAGAGGCAAACCCTCCAGTGACACATCTCTGATCCACGGAGACTGACATCAATCACAGTCACTGAACAAATACCTCCTGCTAATGCCTTTCAATTCAATATTGTTTTACTCAAATTCAAAACAATGATTCAAACTTTCGCATTCTGGATGGGCTATGTAAGGGTGACTGATGGAACAAATCTTGAGGCTGGTAGATCAATTGAGTGCAACCATACAATCTGTCTTGGATGCTGGAGTAATGCCATAAGTTTATCAGAATGTAAACATGCCTCTCTGATTATAAATGGAAACATACATCCTGGAACTATTGATCAAGCATCATAATTTCAATTAAACATTGAGACAATTTTTATAGTTCATGATTGAGGGGAATGTGTGTCTGAGAAACGTGGGGTTGTAACAGACAAATGGCATGGGTATGTTAACAGAGAACTGAACGTGACAAATGCAATTCAGACTGTTATTCCAAGTTCAGAGAGAGGCAGATGAGGCCTCTGCTATTGATGTTATCGATGTTAGTTAAATGTGATGAAATGTCATTTACTGGACTTCAATTACAGTGTGATTATGGCATTGTGGAGGAGACAGAAAACAGAATTTTGGGACATGGCAGTTCAGACTGGAGGGATGGACAATAATATTCCTCAGTCATCAGTATTGGAATGTTACTCTTTATAACTCATATGAAGAACAGATTCAATGATACATCTAAAGTGAGGAAGAAGGAGTAAAGTTTGTTTAGTGAACACAAAATACGGGGACAAAATGATTTTCTGTCCATACTAAACTATGGGAAGTACAAAGAAATAAGATACACTCACGATATTGAGCTACATAAATTGAAATGTGTATTACAAAACCACGGAAGTGGTGTGTAATCTTTGTCAATCATTATTTGGCCCACAGCTGAGATGCTGATTTCCCCTCTGTCAGTGATCCACCTCATTGAGATTCTCTGGCGCAGTATCTCAGTACTGAGGGGGTTCTCAGTTCCTGCTGTTGTTCACCCAGTCTATATAAATTAAATCACCTTCTCACTGTAGAAAAAAAAAATCACTTGGCCTTTTGGACTCTGTTTCACTGTCAGCAACTCACCTCTGTGATATTATTGGCGATAAATGATCTGGAACCACAGCCAGTATCCGCATAGTGATCCGCACATTATGGCAATAGATAAAGGCCTTGCAGTCTGTGAGAATTTCTAAATAAAACTTCCATTTTCTGTCTGTTCCTGTCTATCTCCTCTCATGCTGTCTTCTGATCTATCCAACTCACCCTCGTTTAACATCCCTCCAAATCACTCCCTGTTTCCAAATTGTGCAGTTGTCCAGCTTGATATTGTGGCCATTTTGGAGAAATGGATAGAGCAGAGACAGGACTGATCGTTGGAGGGTCCGGAGTTTAGATGCTTCATTAAGAACAAGGAAGGTACTAAACGTGGGGCGGGGGTTGGGGTTGGGGTGGGCGAGGGTGTGGTCGCATTGAAAATCAAAGACAGCGTTACGTTGGTAGAAAGGATGCTTGATAAGGACTCATCTACTGAGATAGTATGGGAAGAGGTTAGAAACAAAAACGGAGATGTCACCCTGTTGACAGTTCTTTATTGCACTCTGAAAAGTTCCAGAGATGTCGTGGAAAGGATTAAATAGATGATACTGGACAGGAGCGAAAGTAACAGAGTAGTTGTTATGGAAGAATTTAACTTTCCAAATATTGACTGGAAACGCTACAGTCCGATTACTTTATATGGGTCAGTTTTTGTCCAATGTGTGCAGAATGGTTCCCTGACACATTATGTAGATAGGCCAACAAGGGGTGAGGCCAAATTGGATTTGGTGCTGAGTAATGAACCAGACCAGTTGTTGGATTTGGAGGTAGGTGAACACTTTGCTGATAGTGACCACAATTCAGTTATGTTTACCTTCGCGATGGAAAGGGACAGGTGTATACCACAGGGCAAGAGTTATAGCTGGGGAAAAGGCAATTATGATGCGATTAGGAAAGGTTTTAGGATGCATAGGATTGGGAAGGAAACTGCAGAGGATGGGTACAATTATTTGGATGGAGCTTTTTCAAACAACAGCTACTGTGTGTCCTTGATAAGTTTAGACCTGTCAGGAAAGGAGGAAGTGGTCGAGTGAGGCTGCTGTGGTTTACTGAAGCAGTTGAATCTCTTGTCAAGAGGAAGAAGGAGGCTTATGTAAAGATGAAACGTGAAGGCTCAGTTCGCATGCTTGAGAGTTACAAGTTAGCCTGGAAGGACTTAAAGAAAGAGCTAAGAATAGCCAGGAGAGCCCATGATAAGTCTTTGCCAGGTAGGATCGAGGAAAACCCTCAAGCTTTCTATCAGTATGTCATGAATAAAAGAATGACCAAATGAAGATTAATAACAATCAAGGACAGTAGTGTAAAGTTGTGTGTGGAGTCTGAGGAGATAGGACAGGCAGTAAATTAACATTTGAATCAGTATTCACAATGGAAAAAGAAAATGCTGTCGAGGCCAATACTGAGATACAGGTTATTAGACTAGACGGGATTGAAGTTCGTAATGTGGAGATGTTAGCAGTTCTGTAGAGTGTGAAAATAGATAAGTCCCCTGGCCAGATGGGATTTATCCTAGGATTCTCTGAGAAGCGAGGGGGGAGTTTACACAACCATCTGTTCGGACTTTTACATCGCCATTGTCTACAGGAATAGTGCTAGAAGACTGGAGGACAGCAAACGTTGTCCCCTTGCACATGAAATGGAGAAGAGACAACCCTGGTAATTGTATACCTGTCTTACTTTAGTTGTAGGTAATGTGTTGGAAAGGATTATAAGCGATAGGTTTTACTATCATCTAGAAAGGAATCATTTGATTAGGAATAGTCAACAAGGTTTTGTGAAGTGTATGTCATGCCTCACAAATCTTACCGAGTTCATTGAGAAGGTGACCAAACAGGTGGATGACGGTAAAGTGGGGTATATGGATTTCAGTGAAGCGTTTGATAAGGTCCCCCATGGTAGGGTATTGACAAAATATGGAGAGTGTGGTGTTGGAAAAGCAGAACAGATGAGGCAGCATGCAAGATGCAGACAAGTTAATGTTTCTCTTGTAAGCCCTTCATCAGGAATCAGTTTTCTGGTCTGCAACATCTGCAGTCTTCATTTTCTCCTCGCTCCTCGGATGTTGCCTGACCTGCTGTGTGTTTTCAGCGCCACACTCTCGACTCTGATCTCAAACATCTGCAGTCCCTACTATCTCCCAGAAAATATGGAGACGTGGAATTGTGGGTGATTTAGCGTTTGGATCATACATCGGCTAGCTGAAAGCAGACATAAGGTGGGAGTTGATGGGGAATGTTCATCCTGGAGTTTAGTTACTAGTGGTCTACTGCAAGGATCTACTTTGGAGTGACTGTTGTTTGTCCTTTTGAAAATGACCTTAATGAAGGAATAGACGGATGAGTTCGTAAATGTACGGTTGGCAGTAAGGTCGGTGGAGCTGTGGGCAGTGCTGAAGGATGCTGCAGGTACTGAGCTGTAATGTTCTATGTGCATGGACCTACAATGGGCTAAATAGCTTCCTTCTGTGATGTAACGATTCTGAGGTACTCTGGCCCACAATAAAAGCTTTAGGTGTCTGGAGAGACAAGCTGGTCCAGTAAAGGATACACACTGCACAATCATCCATCATCTTTTCCTGTTTTCTTGATATACAGCGGCCTCAAAATATCAGTCCAAACAAAATAGATAGATTCAAATTCAAGCAGCCAGGACGATGTTCACCCGAGGGGATTGCCGTCAGAGGATTCAATGAATAATAAGATTTCAGAATAACACAAAAAAAATCACAGCAGCATAATAATTGGCAGCAGAGTAACATTTACAGTTCCAAATATTTCCAAGTTCAGCATTGTGTTCAGTTTTGAAAGGATGCTATAGGAAGGATGATATTAAACTGGAACTTTACAAGGATGTTGCCAGGACTCAAGGGTCGAGTCATAGGGAGAGGTTAGATAAGCTGGGAGATTTCTTTTTAGAGCGAAGGGGACTGAGGGGTGCATGAAGTGCTTCGAGAAGCTAGTCATAGCCCACATCAGTTCCAGTCTCCCATCCTGCCTCGATCCCCTACAATTTCCCTACCAGTGGAATGGGTCCATAGCGGGTGCCATATCCCTGGAACATCTGGACAACAAGGACACCCACGACAGATTCCTGCTCATTGACTATAGGTTCACCTTCAACACCATGATTCCCTTCAGACTGATCACAAAACTCCCTGACCTTAGTCTCGGCTCCGTCCTCTGAAGTTGGATCCTCAGCTTTCTGACCTACAGTGCACAATCAGTGAAAATAGGTAAGTGCGTCTCTTCCATGATAACATTCTACACTGAAATCCCAAAGGATGTGTTCTCAGCCCCCTACTATACCCCTGTACACCCACGATTGTATTGCCAAATTTTGAACGAATGCCATCCACATGTTCACTGATGACACCATCATAGTAGGACAGGTATGTAATGATGGCAAGTCAAGTTACAGAACGGAAATAGAGGACTTGGTGACATGCTGCACTGAGACCATCCTCTCTTTCAACGTCGGCAGAACTAAGTAACTGATCAATGACTTCAGAAAGAAAGGAGGAGAACATGCCCCCATCTGCATCAATGGAACTGAAGTTGAAAGGGTGGAAAGCATTGCTTGGAGTGATGATAACCAACTTCCCATGTAGATGTGACAGTCGAGATGGCACAATAACGCCTCTTCTTTCTCTGGCAGTTCAGGACATTTGACATGTCCACAAGGACCCTCACCAATGTCTACAAATGCACCATTGACAGCAAACTATCTGGGTGCTTAATGAACTGGTGTAGCCACAGCCCTGCCCAGGACAGTAAGAGAAATGACAGAAGGTTGTGTGCACAGCCCATGCCATCACGGGAACCAACGTCCCATCCATTGTCTCCATTTACACAGCTCACTGCCGCGGAAAGGCTGACAACATGATCAAAGACCCATCGCACCCTGGATCTCCTACAATCTCTTCCATCATGCAGACACTACAGAGGCTTCAACACAGAAACCAGCAGCAAATGAACAGCATCTTCCCAGCCAGTATTAAACTAAGGAATAGACTCTCTAACTTCAAATAATGCTGATCTTGCTCACATTGATGTTGCCTATTGCATTCCCTTCCTGGTGTAGCCTCTCTGTCTCAGTCTCAGTTTTTCCTTGACCCTATGATCTGCATGTCCTTGCTTATTGTAGGAGCGAGATTCCCCAGCGAGGGTCAAAGACTCTGGAGTCAGACAAGGCACTGGCACGGAATGGACTTTAATTCAAGCCAAACCTGGTTAATGCCTGGAGAATACCAAAGGATCTAACTCGAATCTGGCTTTGACATGAGAAGACAATCGTTTCCTTAATCTGTAGCTCAGATCAGAAGGCAAACCAATGACCCACTTAGAGTTTACAGTAAAAAGACAGTATTTTTATACGTTCTGTGTTGCAATGATTGTACACAACCTTGTCAGTGTACCCTCCACTCCCCTTCTGCAGAACCAGTCTTGTACAACAACTGATCAATGATGGACACTCGCATGGACAGCCCGAGGTTCTTATTTGTTTCGGATGTTTCACGATTGTTGTTGTCTCTCGTCCTTGGGAGCTTTCTATAATGCATTCCAAAGTTCGTGACTTTGCTCTTTTTAGTCATACCCCTCATTGTTTATCTTGAAGGATTGCATAAATTCTATTCTCCAATGGGCAGGCTATCTCTTATCAAATTCCGTGATCACATTTTACATTAAAAAGTTGATTCTGTTACAAAATTCGTAATATTATTATTATTTTTACTGTTAATCTTTTTCTCAGCGAATTGGACAAGACATGCCAGGCATCTCTTTAAGGTTTTATAATTACGTTGAAATCTGTGTCCATGATTATTTACCAAATATTTAACTAGAACTTATTACTATTGTAAACAGTTTCAAAGGCACAGCGAGCTTCTGAAAGATAACTTGCGTTGCTGTTTTTGTGGATGAAAAAAATCCTTACTGAGATCAGAATAAGTTACCTTTTGTAGTGATTCTTCAAAGTTTTTGTGCTACAATTTCATTATTTCATCTGTGTTCTGTTACAAATCAGCATTTTTTTTTAAAAAAGAACTTTCTTTATCACTATGTTGGCATGTTTCAGAATCTTGCGAATCAGATTATCCTTTCCTTTGCTTGGAATAATTTCCTTATCAAAGGCCCTTTTTCACTAATGCTGAAGCAATCTATTTTAATTTCTGGCTATTTTGTGGCTCTTCAAAAACAGACAGTTGAAGTAGTCTTTTAAATTTCGGCCTCTCCATGTCTCTAAAAAAAGGCAGCTCCAACTCTCACTATGATCTGCCAGAACTGTGTATAAACAAAGAGTGTCACTCTACTTAGATACAAGCGTCAATGTATCCTATCAAATCAAATGAAACCAAATCTAATGATAGAGAGAGAGAAATTGTCAAAAGGTCAATACACCCAGATCGAACACTGCAGCCTGCCACATCCGGCCAAAAAACGTGATAGACGATTAAACAACTAACTGAATTATTCCCATTCTATCAATGGATCAACTCTGCACATCAGTGTAAAAAACAAGGAAATAGTATCTGTACCATCCTAGCCAGGGGTGTTGAGTCTACGATTCAACTCTCCGTCATCATGATGTCCACAGAATCACAGATCAGTCTTCAACCAATTCGATTCGCTGCACGTGACATGAAGAAACAGTTGAACACAGTAGATACGACAAAGGCAATGGGCCCTGACCCCATTCCTGCAATAGGATGGAAGACTTGTGCTGCACAACAAGCCGTGTCCCTGGGGAAGCGGTTTCCTTCCAGCTCCAACTCTGACATCTCCCTGGCAATGTGGAAAATTACTCAGTGTGTCCAGTTCCTAAGCGGGGAATAATTACACTCTGACCAATTACAACCCTCTTAGTCTCATCACGATCGTCAAATTGGGAGGTCTTTTTGATAGAGCTATCAAGCAGCACAGAAATATCCTGCTCAGTGTGGTTTCCGATAGGTTCTCCATGTGGAGATGGTGCTGTTTTGGAAAAGTCACTGGATTAATAATCCAGACCAGGCTAATGCTCTGGCAGCTGGTGGAAGTTAAAACAATTAATGAAATATCGAGATCTCAAATCTGGTGTCAGTAACAGTGACCTTGAAGTCCATGTCAATTGTAAACACCAATTTGCTTTTCCAATGTACTTTCAGGAAGTGAATCTCCCGTGCTTTCCTGGTCTGGCCTAAACGTGACTCCAGACACACAGGCATGTGATAAACTCTTCAATGGTCTCTGAAAAAGCCAAGCATGACACTCTATTGTATCAAACTGCTCCGAGGTCTTAAAGGATAAAACCGGACAGAACATCCAGCTCCAGCCTCAGTATTGAAAAGGGAACTGGAAAGACAGTCCTGTTGATCCTGCAGAGACGTCCTTCCTAACATCTGCGAACTTGTGACAACATTTCCAGAGCTTTCCCAGAGACCGCTCAGAAGCATCGGGAATGGAATAGGCCATACAGCACATTGAACCTGCCCCATTCTAGTTAATGTCTGAACATCTCCTCAATGCACTTTCCCCACACACTGTACACATCCCTTAATGTGATTAACCTTGTGAAGTTATAAAATAGGAACTGCACTAGTCCCTTTGGTCTGTCGAGTTTGCTATCCAATTCAATATAATGACGGCTGACCCTTTATTTCTACACCACACTCCTGATCTCTCCCCCATCCTTTAGATGTCTAGACATCCTTATTAGTCTTCAGTGCCTTGTCTTCCACAGCCTTATGTGAGATCGAATTCCCAGGTTCACCAGTCTCTGAGTGCAGATATTTATTCTTATCTAAATGAAATGTGACCTGTCTGTACCTAATACTGTGGCCCCTTGGTTTAGAAGTCCCAGCCAAGAGAATTATCATCACAGCTTCCAATCAATCTAACCCTGTCAGTGTTTTATATATCTCACTGAGATCGCCACTCATTTTCCTAAACCCCAGGGAATACAGGCTCATTTGCACCAAACACTGCTCCACAAAAAGTCTGTCATCCCAGAGATCAGTCCGTTCATCCTTCGCTGCATTCCCTCAATGTCAGGTTTGTCCTTTATTAGGTACGGAGACCAAACCTGCACACAATACTGCACCAAGGGCCTGTACAGCGGCACTGAGACACCCTTACTCCTGGACTCAAGTCCACCTGAAATGAGGGTCAACACCCCAGTTATCTTCCTGACTGCTTTCTGCTCCTGCAGTATTGCTTTCAGTGACTGGTGTATAGGGAGATCCCAGATCCTTTTCAATGTTACAGTTCCCCACTTGGTGGGTCTGCGTAAACTAGTCTGTGTGCCAATGTATTCCCAGTATTGGCTTCTGTCTTCAGAACTCACTGCCCTGCATGGAACTCAGATGTCAGTCCAAACAATAACAGAAGAAAAGTGCAGTTCCCTTCATAGATCGACATTTCTCAACCACTCACTTTTCCAATGGTTGGCTCGAATTTTAGTGTTTCCCAACAAAGTAGACAACATCACATCTATCCACTCTGCTCTTCATCTGCCACATATTTACTCATTCACTCAATTTGTTTCAATCACCTTGAAGTTGTTTTCACATCCTCCTCACTTTCAAAATCCTAGTTCCGTCAGTAGACTTGAAAACTTTGCATTTGATTCCCTCAACGAGAGGTTTGAGATGTATTGTGAATATCTGGCGCGCCAGCAGCAATCATTGCGATGCCTCATGAGCCTTCCAAACTGAAAACCATCCATTTATTCCTACTCATTGTTTCCTGTCAACACTCCCATTTTAACACCATGTTCATATATTACCCCCTATCCCATTCCATTACTTTGCACACTAGGCTTGGGACTCTATTAAAATTCTTGCTGAAAATCCAAGTTCAGTCCCTCTATTGTGTTTTCTGTAATTAATCTACCAGTCAGATTCTCAAATATGTTTCCCATTTCATCAATCTATGTTGATTTTTTTTTCTATGCCCATTATTTTCAGTTTTAATAATTTCTCCAAATTAGTTTATTTACTAGTTTCATTCCACATCATTTTCTTGTCAGACTCAGGTTTTCTCCTATTGCTGGGAAGGCTTTGTTTATGTCTTTTTCTGTGAAGACAGAAGTGAAGTAGTTGTGTCATGTTTCTCTGTTCTCCATTCTCCAATCCCTGGTTTCAGACTGTAAGGAAGCTTACACTTTGAGTAAAAAGAACAGCTGTTGTCTATTCACCCTGTCAATGCCCCTTGTAATCTTAAACCTGAATTAATTACCCGCTCAACTTCCTCTGCTCCAAAATAAATAACTCGATATTACCCAGCCTCTCTCCGCAGCTCATATGTTCCATCCCAGGGAGCATCCTGGTGAATCTCTTCTGCACCTCATACAGTCCAATCACATCCTTCCTGCAATGTGGCTCCCAGAACTGCACACAATATTTCATTTGGCCTTCCCAAAGTGTTACATAAAACTCGTATAATCTTTGGGTCAATGAATAAAGGCTTTATCTACAGGCATGCTGAACTCATCAATTATCATATCTAGTCACATTCAGGGATGTGTGGAGAAGCACGCTCTGACCATCATAGTGTGATGCCATTCTTTGACTACTCTCCTGTCTGGTTCCTTTTTCCAAAGTGTATTACCTCATATATTTCAGGGTTACATTCCATCTGCCATTGATTTGACCATCTGACCATTCCACCTGTATCTTCCTGTAACATAAGACCTTCCTCCTCACTGCCAACCATCCGGCCAATCTTTGTGTCAAACATAAACTTACTTATCACACTCCCCCTAACCACTTCACATTCACATCACTTATGAATACCACAAATAATAAGGTACACCAGGGGAAATTGGGATCCAGTCACACATACACCCTTCTACCATGAAATTGAGTTGGGATGCAACTTGGCAAGTCACTAATAGGCCCTACATGTTCCCTGGTTGTTCTGTTCCACTTGATATCCGTGAAGAATATCTGGGGATTCTCCTTAATCTTGCCCTGCTCCTGTGTTAGTCAGTCCCCTCAAAGGGAGAATTTCCTCCTTATTACGGTCTTAAATGGCATATCCCTTATCCTGTCATTATTTGCCTTAAATATAGAGTAGACAGCTAGAGAAACATCCGATTTGTTTCCACTTCATCACATGTATCATAGATTTTTGTAATTTCAATGCAATCACCTCTCATGCTTTGAAACTGGAGAGGTCGCAAGAAAAATCTCCCCATCAGAAAATCTTGTCATCTCAGGAATTAATCTGGTGAATGTCCATTGCACGTCCTCTTTGATCAGTGTAATCTTTCTTAGATTCTGTCACCAACAATGCACTCAATACCTCAGGTACATTCTCACCAACACTATGCAACTTGTTTACCTCTATATTCAGATTCCCTTAAACAATCTCCAACTAACTTTAACTTTCCAATTACACGTATTCCTCCAAATATCATTTACACTAATTGCATTTACGAACTCACTGTGTGAGTTAGAGAGGCATAGAGATGTACAACATGGAAACAGACCCTTCAGTCCAATCCTTCCATGTCTTGCAGATATCATAACCCAATCTAGTCCCACCTGCCCGCACCTGGCCCATATCCCTTCAAACCCTTACTATTCATATAACCATCCAAATGCCTTTTAAATGCACCACATCCTCTGACAGCTCATTCCATACACGTACCACCGTCTGTGTGAAAAAGTTGCCCCTTAGGTCTCTTTTACGTTTAGATTACTTAAAGTATGGAAACAAGTCCACACCGACCCGCCGAAGCACAACCCACCCAGACCCATTCCCCGACATTGACTCCTTAACCTAACACTACGGGTAATTTAGCATGACCAATTCACCTAATATGCACAGTTTAGATTGTGGGAGGTAACCCACACAGACATGGGGAGAATATGCAAACTCCACACAGAGAGTCCACACAGCCTGAGGTGGGAATTGAACCCGAGTCGCTGGCGTTGTGACTGTGCCACCGTGCCACCCAATAGCTTTCGTCTCTCACCCTAAACCTATGCCCTTTAGTTCTGGACTCCCCGACCCGAGCAAAAAGACTTTTTCCATTTATCCTCTCCATGCCCTTCATAATTTTGTACATCTCTATGAGGTCACCGCTCAGACTAAAACGCTTAAGGGAAAACAACCCCAGCCGTACAGCGCCTCTCCCTATACCTCAAATCCTCCAACCCTGTCAATATCTTTGTAAATCCTTCCTGAACCCTTTCAATTTTCACAACATATTTCTGACAGGAAGGAAATCAGAATTCCACACAATATCCCAACAGTGGCCTAACCAGTGTCCCGTACAGCCGCAACATGACCTCCCAACTCCAATACTCAATACACTGACCAACAATGGAAAGCAAACCAAACGCCACTTTAACTGTCCTATCTACCTGCGACTCCACTTCCAAGGAGTCATGAACCTGCACTCCAAGGTCTCTTTGTTCAGCAACACTCCCGAAGACCTGGCCATTAAGTCCTGCTAAAATTTGCTTTCCCTAAATGCAGCACCTTGCATTTACCTGAATTACACTCCATCTGCCACTTCTCAGCACATTAGCCCATCTGGTCCAGATCCTGTTGTACTCAGGTAACCTTCTTTGCTGTCCACTACATCTCCAATTTTTTTGTCATCTGCAAACTTACTAACTGTACCTCTTATGCTCGCATCCAAATCATTTATGTCAATGACAAAAAATTGAGGACCCAGCACTGATCCTTGTGGTACTCCACTGGTCACAGGCCTCCAGTCTGAAAAACAACCCTCCACCTCCACCCTCTGTCTTCAATCTTTGAGCCAGTTCTGTATCCAAATGGCTAGTTGTCCCTGTTTTCCATGAGATCTAAACTTGCTAACCATTCACCCATGGAGAATCTTGTCGAACACGTTACTGAAGTTCATATACCGCTCTGCCATCTTCGTTACTTCTTGAAAAAACTCAATCAAGTTTGTGAGATATTATTTCACACGCACAAAGCCATGTTGACTATTCCTAATCAGTCCTTGTCTTTCCAAATGCATGTGCATCCTGTCCTTCAAGATTCCGTTCAACAACTTGCCCACCACCGACGTCAGGCTCACTGGCCTATAATTCCCTGGTTTGGCCGTACCACCCTTCTTAAACAGTGGCACCACGTTTGCCATACTCCAGTCTTCTGTCATCTCTCCTGTGACTATCAATAGTACAAATGTCTCAGCAATCACTTCTCCAGCTTCTCACAGAGTTCTAGGGTACACCTGTTCACCTTTACCCGTTTCAAGACGTCCAGCAGTACACCCTCTGTAATATGGACATTTTTCAACGTGTAACCATCTATTACCTGACATTCTATATCTTCCATATCCGTTTCCACAGTAAATACTGATGCAAAATATTCGTTTATTATCTCCCCCAATTTCTGCGGCTCCACACAAAAGCTGCCTTGCTGATCTTTGAGGGGTCCTATTCTCTCCCTAGTTATGATTTTGTCCTTAATGTATTTGTAAAAATCCTTTGGATTCTCCTTAATTCTACGTGCTAAGTCTATGACATGGCCCCTTTTTGCCCTCCTGAAATCCCTCTTACATATACTCCTACTGCCTTTATACTCTTCTCAGGATTCGCTCAATCTATCCTGTCTTTACCTGACAAATGCTTCCTCCTTTTTATTAATCAAACCCTTTAGTTAGCCAGCATTGCCTATGTCTACCAGCCTTTCCTTTCATCCTAACAGGAATATACTTTCTCTGCATTCTTGTTATCTCATTTCTGAAGTCTTCCCATTTTCCAGCCGTCCATTTACCTGTGAACATCTGTCCGCAATCGGCTTTTGAAAGTTCTTGTCAAATACCGTCAAAATTGGCCTTTCTCCAATTTCGAACTTCAACTTTTAGATGTGGTCTATCCTTTTCCGTCATTATTTTAAATCTAATAGAATTATGGTAGCTGGCCCCAAAGTGCACCTCCACTGACACCTCAGTCACCTGCCCTGCATTAATTCCACAGATTGGGTCAAGTTTTGCACCTGCTCGAGGAGATTCATCCACATACTGAATCAGAAAATTTTCTTATACACACTTAACATGAGCAGCAATTCAGTCCAACCTGGCTCAATGACCAGATAGAATGACTTATCAGGAACACCAACTATACCGAGGATGGGATAGTAACCAGCTTGAATAACTATCAGTACATTATAGATCCGAAATGCTAATGACATCCAAGGTTGACAAAACCAGTAAAGACTCCCGGATAAACGCCTGTCCATTGTTGGAACATTCCAGTCTAATGTTCTCAGATTCTGATCCATTGTTGGAACATTCCAGTTTAATGTTCTCAGATTGTGATCTCTCCTCCCCCTCTGTCTGGGTCTGTTGATCCCTGTTAGTGCTGTCGGTGATGCTCCCGCTGATACTATGGGATAACACATTGAACCGAGTCCCTAATTAAGAGAAGAGGAAAGCCCTCCAGTTACACATTTAGGATGCACGGAGACTGACATCAATCACAGTCGCTGAACAAATAATTCCCGTTAACCCATTTCAATTCAATACTTTTTATTAAAATTCAAAATTCTGATTAAAATTTACACATTCTGGATGGGATATGTGGGGGTGACAGAGGGAACAAATGTTGGGGCTGGTAGAACAATCATGTGTAAGCATTCAATCAATCTTGGATATGGGAGCAATGCCAGAGGTTTATCAGAATATAGCATGTTTCTCCGTTTCTAAATTGAAACATACGTTCTGTATCGACTGATCAGGCACTGCAATATTAGGAAGACATTGAAAGAAGTTTTATCGACCATGATCTGAGAAGGAAATATCCCTAAGACTACGTGCAGTTATAACAGACAACGACATGGTTATGTTAACAGGGAATCGTACCTAAGAGACAATGGAACTGCAGATGTTTGATAATTCAGTGTAGGCAAATCATGGCGATGGAAAATGCACAGTATGCCAGGCAACATCCGTTTAGCAAGAGAGTCGACGTTTCAGGCAGGACCTTCCTTCAGGACTGGGGAGGGAGAAGGGGACTAAGTGAAACTGGGTGATGGGGTGAGGCTGGGAAAAGATAAGTTATAGGTGAGCGAAGGTAGGAGGTGATAGTGATAGATCGGTGGGGAGTGTGGAGCAGATGGTGGGAAGGAAGATGGACATTAGGTCTCCTCGAGAGGGCAGATGTGAGTCCAGGGGTTGGATCTGGGATCTGGGTTGGCCAGGGGAGATTTGTACATCAGTGAATCCAATGTTCATGCCATGTGTTTGCTGGCTTCCAAGGCAGAAGATGAGGTGTTACTGGTAACATCCTGGTAATTCTCTTCTGAACCCTCTCCAGCTTAATAATCTCCTTCCTATAACAGAACTGCACACAGTACTTCAGAAGAGGCTTTATGAATGTCCTGCACAACCTCATCATGACTTCCCAACTTCTAACCTCAAAGGTCTGAGCAATGCAGTAACCTTAAACACCCTGTGCCACAAACTTCAAAGAATTAAACCTGCGCCCCTTAGTCCCTCTTTTCTATATAACTACCAAAGCCCAGCATTAATTGTGTAAGCCCTGCCCTTATTTGATTTACCAAAATGCAAAGCCTCACATGTATCTAAGTTAAACTCCACCTGCCACACCTCAGCCCAATGAATGATATTACTACCCCCTCATACTTCCCCTTCGGATTAAAACGACAATCCCCTCTCCAGAAGGCCTACAGACACCAGCCTTGAGTTTCCCAAAGACCCAGAGCTTGGTTTGCCTTGCGCATAGGAAAATCCCATAAACACAGCCCTTGGCAAAAAGGAAAATTCAGACACAGAATGTCCCAACTATTTCTCCAATCCAGAAATTGAAAACAACATCAAGAGAAAATTCAGACAGAGTAGCAACCAGGAGACATTCACTGACGCTTCCAACTTTGTGGAGACTCCAATAGTTTCTGACGTTACTGAGAAACCAAAACCCAGAGATCCTAATCTGTGAGAGCTGGCCACACCCATTCAGGCTGCATTAAAATAAACACAACGCCTCACTAGCTGTTACTCAAGTGGTCTTAACTAGCCAGCTTGGTAACGATCGTTCAATCTCTCTCATAAAAGAAACCCGGACAAAATAACCTCTTAAAGCTGCAGCATTGTCATACTGGTTTGCACATCGAGCTGTCAAACAGGAACCAGGGGAAACTCAGTCAGGCCCTTGGCCCTGTCCAATTGGACGAGGAAGACGCCAATCAGTCCCTTGAGCCACTTACACAGGAACAGCAGGAGGCCATTCCCACCTCAATGCACTTACACGGGGGCAGAATGAGGTAGTTTATGCTGATTCCTGATGAATTTGTTACAACCAAAACGTCGATTCGCCTGCTTCAATGATGCTGCCTGATCTCGTGTGCTTTTCCAGCAATCGACTGTCTACTCTGATCTCCAGTATCAACAGTCTTATGTGTCTCCTAATAGATGCTCTAACATGATGAACAAGTGGGGCAGAGGCTGCACAGACAGACTGCCCCACGTTGTTCCTCCTGGGTCCGTTGCTCATGATACACATGTGGGACTTTAACGTGGTTTTCTTGCGGTGAGGAGGGAAGCCATATGTCTTGTGTGAAGTCTCAAGAAGGCATCTTCCATCTCCAAGAAGACAGCCTGGTGTTCTCTATGTAGGGTGGAAGCTGGTGGGAATGGCTACCTATGGCAGGTTCCACATGGCAGGCTGCTCAGGAAGGTTACGTCTCGTAGAATGCGGGGGGAACTAACCAATTGGATACACAGTTGGCTTATTGGTAGGAAGCAGAGGGTTTAGTGGAAGGATGCTTGTCAGACAGGAGGCTGGGTCCACTGCTGTTTGCTATCTATGATTTCGTTCAGAATGTACAAGGCATCATTAGTAAGTTTGCAGATGACACTAATTTAATTGGGAGCATGATCAGTGAGGAGGTTTATCAGAAATTGCAGCAGGACCTTAATCAGGTGGGAAATGGGCTGAGAAATGGCAAATGGAATTTAATATAGATGTGTGAGGTCTTGCATTTTGGAAACTCAAATCAAGGGAGGAGTTTCATGGTGAATGGGAGGGTCTTAAGGGGTGCAGTGGGCAGAGGGACCTTGGTATTCAGGTGCACGGTTCTCTAAGTGTGGAGTCACAGGTAGACAGGGCAGTAAAGAAGGCTTTTGGCACATTGGCCTTCATCAGGCAGGATATTGAGTATAGAAGTTGGGAATTTATGTTGCAGTTACACAGGACTTTGGTAAGGCCACACTTGGAGTATTGTGTTCAGTTTTGTCACCTTGTTATGGGGAGGATGTTATTAAATTAGAAAGAGTGCAGAAGAAATTTACAAAGACGTTGCCAGGACCCAATGGTCTGAGTTATAGGGAGAGGTTGGAAAAGCTAGGACCTTTTCTTCAGCGTGTAAGAGACTGAGGGAGTCCTTATAGAGCTGTATAAAATCACGAGGAGTATGGATAGGGTTAATGCTCTCAGTCTTTTTCCAAGGTGAAGAGAATCGAGGATTAAAGGGGATCAGTTTAAGGTTAAAGGGGAAGGAATAAAAGGGAACCTGAGGGGCAATTTCCTTATACAGAGGACTGGTACGTGGATGAGTTGCCTTCAGATGTATTCGAGGGGGGTACATTAACAACATTTCAAAAGCATTTGGATAAATATGTGGATAGGAAAGGACTGGAAGCATATGGGCCAACTGCAGGGAAATGGGGTTAGCGTGGATGGACATTTACAAGGTGGACACGAACCCCTCTGTTAATTAAAACTAAACACCCAGAAAAGCTCGCCTCACCTTGTAATCTGTTAAAATATGAGTGACACAGATCTCCTACATTTCACTATTCAAACAAAAATGATCAAGTTAGTTTCTTAACTTTAATAGTGAGCACTAAATAACAACTATTCACAAATACAAGCTCCTCTTTTCTTAGCTACTTACTATCTGACTCCAACCCTGTAAAAATATGCTGTTCCAACAACCCACATATTAAACATTACAATCTCAAGACCATACAGTCTCTATCTTCCCCGCTGTGTTCCCTCTTTCAGCTGCTGATCTCCCTGGGTCTTTTTTTTTAATTGCAAGTAGGTTTACATGAACATCTGTCTTTGATAGAGAGTGTTTGAGATAGCCAGTTAGCATTCCTGCTCTGCAGCAGTTGCTCTACTGTTGGATGGCAGCAGCTCTCCCTCCAGTGTTCAAAATGCTGGGTTTATATACTCCCCATGATATAATAATTCTCATAATTTGATTGCTGTCCAGGTGTCCAAACAATAATATTCAAATTCTGTTGGTTTCTGATATCCTGAGCGTTATTTAAACTCTTTGGTTGCATTTGAATGGCTGTCAAAACAGCAACCAAAACTCAGGTATCCATTTTTCAACTAATGGTGACATGCGGAACAGTGTGACATTTAGCTGGCATCTGTGGCTTTAATTTCTATTCAACAAAACCCGATCTGTCTTAAAGTGCCCATACATGTGTTTGGCTTCATAACATCTTCCCGCTTCAGTAAATAAAATGAACTAGCAGAATGAAAAGATGGCTACATTCCTTTTCCTCTAATTCTTAATCCCAATTTTATGAAATACGAAAGTATTAATCTCAGTTATATCATTCATATTAATTCTGCACACCAATATAACACTGGAATAAGTCAAATCTTATCTATACTGCTTTCCTTTAAATCAGCGAAAACACATCTGCTATCACATTGTAGGACCCACAGCATGTACATTTTGTGAGTTTAAAGTCGGTAAGGTAAGACTCCAATTAAATAGTCTCATATTCTGGTCTTTAAATATTCCAAAAAATGCGAGGGTTTGTCATTGTCCACAACCATCTCCGACAATTTGTTTGTCATATACACATTAAAATATAGTCAGGCTAGTGCGAAACTTAATCATTCTTGTTCAATAATGGAGATTTTGTATTTTTCTTCTGGTTTTTATTGAGATTTTTTCGACAAGTAGCCAATTGGCCATTCAATTCCATCATCATCTTTCTGCATCAATACATCTCCGAGCCCTATATCCCGAGCATCAAACATAATTTTCAAAGGGTTTCAGAATATTTGGTGTAGCTAAAACTGGTGCGGTGATTAATCCTGCTTTAAAAATCTAATACCTCTGCCATTGTTCTGTCCACCACAATTCTGTGTTCTTCTTTAATAAATCCCGCAGTGGTGCCAATACGCTGCTGAAGTTTGGAACAAACTTCCGATAGAATCCACTCAGTTCGGAAAATCGAAGGACCTCTTTCTTCGAGGATGGTCGTGGAAATTCCTCAAAGCCCTTCGTTTTTATGTTCCACGAGGTCAACCTTCCGTGTCCCAGGAACGTCCCCTCTGTCTTCGCGAATTCTGTTTTCTTTAAGTTTATTACCAAGTTTGCTTCTTGTAATCGTTCAACATGCTCCGTCAACTGTAACATGTGAGCTTTCAATCACTTGCTAAAGATCACTACATTATACAGATAAACTGCACAATTTGTTCATCTGGCCACAACTCTGTTTCTGAGTCTCAAATGTGGCTGGTGCTTTATTCATCCATATGAAATACTCGATAAAGTTTTTTTGTCATCTCTGGGATCTTTACGAGATCGTTTAATTGACTCCACATTTTATTTTTAATTTGGAAGGGGCCGCTAAACCTGGCTTTGAAGAGATTTTTTACCACTGGTGGCAATACTAATATGTAATCCCCACGGGAAATCTTTCAGTGTTTTTTTATCTGCCACCTGCATCACTCTGAGCTGTGCTCTTTAGATACTGTTTAGCAAACTCACCTACTCCATCTACTCTCTCCTTCACCTCATACATACAATCCAGGTGTGAGATTTCCGACTTCGGTCCTGTCAATTTATATTTAATTTATTTCAAAGGAGCTCTCCCTTCATGTATGAATATTAACTCAAAGGAAGTAAAGTGAGTAGATTTATTTGGGGCATCTCTAATGGCAAACAATTTAATGGGGCACCTTTATCCCAATCATTCGGCCAATCCTGACAGTACGCTGTTAACATAGTCTTCAGCGTCTGATGCTAACTTTCCAAGGCTCCCTGGGATTCAGGATGGGACGCCCTTGATTTGAAGTGCTGTATGCCTAAGCCATCCATGACTTCCTTAAACAGCTGAGTGGTAAAATGAGACCCTTGGTCTGACTGAATCTCTCTGGGCAGTCCACAGTGAGGAAAGAAAGCTACCAACTCCTCCACCTCCCTTTTTGCCTTGACACTCCAATAATGGAATTGCCTCTGGACATCTGGTAGATGCATCCACTATGGTCAGCAAATATTGGTTTCCCTTTTTAAACCACCAGCACTGTAAGTGTATGTGTTCCACTCCGTTGTAGTGAGAGCACCGGAGGCCTTTCACCATCTTTCAACCCTCTTGGGCTTCTTTCTTCACCTGTGGTAAACTATTGTGAGCTACTGTTCGCTTTGTAATGTGTGATCGTCCATTCTCCAAATGTCTATCCATCACAGGATGAAATTCCTGCCAGAAGCTAAAGTTCATCACATGTCACAATGCATATTTACCTGCCATTTCTGCCGTGCTTCTCACTTCTTGAACTTTCTATTCATTCACATGAATTCTTACTATCTCTAGAAGTGAGTCTTTTAACTTCTCCAGCAGAATACTCTCCCCACAAGCCTCACAGGTCTTATCCATTTTTAAGGCCAGTACCCACCTGTCAAAATGACTGGTTATTTCTTTCAAACTCAATATAAGTCTGACCTGGTTCCTTCTCTATTTTTCTGAACTTCTATCTATATGCTTCTAGTACCAAATCATAACCAATCAAAATAGCCAGTTTGACATTTTGATAATCTCTTGATCCCTCATCTAACAGCGCTGCACATACCTCACCAGCTGTTCCCACCAGCTTAGTCTGAACTAGCATTACCCACAAGTTCACTGGACACGTCATCTGCCTAGCCATTTTTTCAAATGAAATAAAAAAGATTTTGACATTTTTCTCACCGAAATATGGCAAGTGACTAACCTAGTTGTATTCATCCCTACGTCTCCCTTCATCTCCATCTTGTTAATTTAACTTTCTTGACTAATTCCCAACTTCGGAATTTCAAATCCCCTCTCTCTTTCTTTTTCCTCTCTTTCACTTTCGTCTCTCTCTCTCTGTTTCCGTCCCTTCATTTATCTTCTAACTCCAGTTGCCACATTTGCAATTTAAGTTTTTATAACTCTACTGCAGTTGCCTGTTTCTCTGATACATCAAAGTCCTTGACCAACTCCATTACAATTTCAGCTTCTCTTTTATCCCTGGTTAAACACAATTCCAACCTATTTGCTAATTCTAAAAAATGTCCTCCTTCTGTCTTTCTAAACTTCCTTGGAAAATTTGGGAACCTCTTTAGTAATGTTTAATGCGATTTCCCTCACTTTTCATTTAACCAACCACAAGTAACAAAATAAAACCAATTTTCCCACTGGTTTTATTTGAAGATCAAAGTCACTAATTGCAATGAGTTGGAATATTCTGGGGCCTGTTGTATCTCAAATCTGTTCACGTTGGTCCAAGTGCCAAATGGCAAGGCCCCAAACTGTTATGACATCAATGTCGAACCCCTCTGTAAATTAAAACCACACACCCAGAAAAGCTCACCTCACATCATAATCTGTCAAAACGTGAGAGACAGAGAACTCATAAATTCCACTAATAAACAAAAAATAACAATTTATATGTGTGCAAGTTAGCTCGCTGAGCTTCAAGGTTTGTTTTCAGAAGTTTCATACACATGACTAGGTGACATCATCAGTGAGAGTATCTGCTGAAGCTCTGGTGGTATGTCCCGCCTCTCTATTTATAGGTCTTGGTTTCTTAAAGTGGGTGATGTCATTTCCGGTTACTTTAACAAGAGAATGCAGACAGGATCTAAATTGATGCGTTTATTGATGGACTTCTGGTTAGAATACCATTCCTATAAGAAGGTCCTTGCGTGTCTTAGTATGTGTGTGTGCTTTGTCTCAGTCAAAGTGGTGCCCTTCTTTGTCTGAATTTATGGAACATAGTGATAGTGCGTCATGTCTTTTGGTGGCGAGTTGGTGTTCATGTATCCTCGTAACACGACAACAGGACAGTTTCAATGGTGGAAAAATGATTTTATATACACTGTTTAATCAATGTGTGTGCAGATAAGTCGCATTTTTTCATATGTGCACAACACATTGTCAATGAACAACAGAGACACAGTTAACGAAAAATGATGCATATGATGTATAAAATTGATAAAATATTAAAACATGATTTGATCCTCTCAACGTTCCCTCCTTTTCTGGGATTCCCAATTCTAGTCTGTCATTCTTACCAGGAAGTGTGCTCCAAATTCTTGATTCTGGTGTCCCAACTTATTTCAGTTAATCCCCTTTCTTCCGGGATTTCAATATGTTGGCCTGCTGTGTTCTTTCCAAAGCTAGTGTCTATCATATTATTGGAGGTAAATATTCTGGCATCAGACCCAGCATTTGAACATATTACTCTGTACAAAGAACCACAGCACACAGGCATTGCCAAAACATTGGGGGATGTTCATCTATTTCTTTCGATAATGAAGTTTTCTCATTTTCCACATGTCCATATCTATATCCTCTCTCTCATTGTCCCTTTGTATCTAGTTAAGAAATCCACGAATTATTCTTCGTGTCCCATCTCCAAAAACTCCTTCTTTCAGTTTATATCTAATGCTCTCTTCAAGATGTAATGTGGTTATAATTAAGCAATGTAACTGCAAAGACATGCGGGTGGAGCTGGCCAGAGTAAATTGGAAGGGGAGCTGAGCAGGTAAGCCCATGGAGCAGCAATGAGAGGAGGTTCGGGGGATAATTCGGAAGATAATACAAGAAATACAAC
The DNA here is from genome assembly GCF_037043375.1 of Chiloscyllium plagiosum. Lineage (NCBI taxonomy): Eukaryota > Metazoa > Chordata > Chondrichthyes > Orectolobiformes > Hemiscylliidae > Chiloscyllium > Chiloscyllium plagiosum. Next base: position 71,422,789 of record NW_028270160.1, on the reverse strand, counting down.
CCCAAGAAATTGAAACATACTCATGGGAGAACAAGGCAGCCATGAGTGGTAAGGCATCAATCCAAACGAGAAAATATACAATGTGGTGAAGATGATTGGGAATCCAGAGAATTTATTGGCTCTGCAACTAAATAATGCTGGCATCACTGACACTACAAAGCTCTTAATCATGGTCATGGAAAGAAGCAGAGGAAACACATTGACTTTAAACACAGAAGATGGTAAATCTCAAGGAATAAGATTCAGGTGAATTAAACATTTGAATTAAGATCAGTTAAATGTTTTTGCGGATTGTGTCAGTTTGGAAGCATGGCCCGGGGAGACAGACCCTCAGCAGAATGAGAGTATGAAAATGGAAGTATTTCCAAATCAGAAACCTGGTTAGGTCACTGACTGCAGGGCTGATGGGTGAATGGGTGTCAGTGAGAATTGGGGAACAGACAGCAGAATTGCATTGCAGGTATTGCAGCTCGAAACTGCGTATTCATGTAGTGCTGTAGACCACAGCAGCAGGAGAGACAGACCTGCATTCAACCACAACCTGTAACGTTTTGCCCAGGATAACACCTCAGTCTGTCATTACCATCAACACCATCTATGGCTCAGTGACGAGTGTGGGTGAACATGTCAGAGTCAGAATCACATGAACCTTAATTTGATGTTAACTCAATGTTTTGGTGAAGATTTGTACAAAATCCCATGCAAGGACTGCACAAAACACTATATAGGACAAACAGGAAGACAGCTAATGATCCGCATCCATGAACATCAACTACCCATGAAACGACACGACCAGCTATCCTTAGTAGCCACACACGCAGACGACAAGCAACATGAATTCGACTGGGAGAACACTACCATTATAGGGCAAGCCAAACAAAGAACAGCCAGGGAATTCCTAGAAGCATGGCACTCATCCACAAACTCCATCAACAAACACATAGACCTGGACCCAATATACCGGCCACCACAGCGGACAGCAGAAACTGACAACCAGAAGCAGCAGGGACAGGCCACTATAAATGCCGGAGGAAACACCACAGAAGCGCTTCACAGGAAGCTCCCAAGCACTGAGGATGTCACCAAGATAGGGGACGAAACGTTTGCAACAAAATCTTCCAGCTCGGCGAACAGAACCACAACAACTGACGCTAACTCATTAAAGCTACCAGACATGACCAACAGATCTGATCGAAGCCCTGCAGTCCTGTCAAATTCAGTCATAAATGGTGATGGACGATTAAACAAATGACTGGAGGAGAGGGCTCCACAAACATCCCCATCCTAAATAATGGAACAGACCTGCACATCAGTGTAAAAGAGAAGGATGTTTTATCTGCACCATCTTCTGCCAGAAGTGTTGAGTCGATGATACACCTCATCCTCATCATGATGCCCACAAAATCACAGATGCCAGTCTTCAACCAATTTGATTCGCTGCCCGTGACATGAAGAAACAGCTGAACACAGTAGATACGACACAGACAATGGGTCCTAACTCCATTCCTGCAATAGGACTGCAGACTTGTGCTGCACAACAAGCCGTGTCCCTAAGGAAGCTTTTCCATTCCAGCTCCAACTCTGGCATCTCCCTGGCAATGTGGAAAATTACTCAGCTATGTCCCGTTCCTTAAGACGGGAATAATTACAATCTGACCAATTACCACCTCCTCATTCCCATCATGACAGTCAAATTGGTGGGAGTTCTTTTTGACAGAGCTGTCAAGCAGCACAGAAATAACCTGCTCAGTGTGGTTTTTGACAGGTCCCCATGTGGAGTTGGTGCTGTGGAAATGTCACTGGATTACTGATCCAGACCAGGCTAATGCTCTGGCAGCGGGTGGAAGTTAAAGACAATTAATAAAATATTGAGATGTAAAATCTGGGGTCAGTAACAGTGACCTTGAAGCCAATATGGATTATAAACAGAATTTCCTTCTCCAATGTACTTTTAGGAAGTGAATCTCCCGTGATTTTCTGGGCTGGCCTAAAACTGACTCCAAAGACCCTGACATGTGATAACATTTCAATGGTCTCTGAAACGGTCAATCAAGGCACTCATTTGTATCAAACTACTCCGAGGTCTGAAAGGATGAAACCAGACAGAACACCCGGCCTCAGCATCAGTGTCGGAAAAGGGAATGGGAACACAGTCCTGTCGACCCTGCAGATTCCCCCTTCCTAACATCTGAGAGCTTGTGACAACATTTACCGAGCTTTCCCACAGACTGCACAGAAACATTGGGAAAGGAGTAGATCATACAACACTTTGAGCCTCCCCCCCATTCTAGTTCATGAAAAAAAATCTCCGCAATGCACTTACCCCACACGATATACATATCCATTAATGTGAGTAACCTTGGGAAGCTATAAAATAGTACGTTTGGTCCATCGAGTTTGCTACCCAACTCAATGAAATGATGGTTGGCCTTTCATTTCAACACCATCTTCCTGCTCTTCAACCATCCCTTTACTTTCTCTAAATTCTTATTTATAATTAGTGTCTTGGTTTCCAGGTGCGAGCGAATTCCCCAGGTTCCCCAGTCAGTGAGTACAGGCATTTATTCTTATCTCAATGCAGAGTGACCTGACTGTACCAGCCAGGGGAATTATCATCCCTGCTTCCAATCTGTCTCACCCTGTCAGACTTTTGTATATTTCACTGATTTCTCCACTCATTTTCCTAAACCCCATGGAATACTGGCTCGGTCACCACAAACTCTGCTCCCACAACAAGCTCGCCATCCCAGATATCAGTCTGGTCATCCTTCACTGCTCTCTGTCAATGTCAGGTTTGTCCTTTATTAGGTATGGAGATGAGAACTGTCCACAATACTGCACAATGTTTGAGATGATGTCTCACCAAGTCCCTGTACAGCTACAGTAAGACACCATTTCTCCTGGACTCACATCCCCCTGAAATGAAGGTCAACAAACCATTTATCTTCTTTCCTGCTTTCTGTGTCTGCAATATTGCTTTCAGTGACTGGTGTACAAGGAGATCCAGATCCTTTTCAATGTTATAGCTCCCCACTTGCTGGTTGTATATACACTGGTCAGCGTGCCAATGCCATGCCCAGTATTGACTTCTGGTTACAGGACTCACTGCGCTGCAGGGACCTCAGAGGTTTATGCAGAAGGAAACAACAAAAAGGAGCATACGTCCCTTTGTAAATCAACATGTTTCAACCAATCCTTTTCAAATTGTCGGCTGCCAATTTATCGTTTCCACCAAAGGGCACACCGTCTCCTCTATCCACATTGTTCTCTCTCTGTCACGTATTTACCCATTCACTCCACTTGTCTTAGTCTTCTCAATGCTTTTTGTACATCCTCCTCACCCACGCACAATCCCACATCCGTTAGTGCTGTCACCAGGCTGGGATATATTGTATCTGATTCCAGCAACCGAATGTTTAATGGGTATTGTGAACAGCTGGGCCCCAAGCACCGATCCCTGCGACACCTCAGCAACCTTCCTCTGTTCATTTCTATTTATTTATTTCGTGAATCTGGGTGTCACTGGCTGGGCCAGCATTTATTGCCTGTCCCTAGTTCCCCTTGAGAAGGTGGTGGTGAGCTGCCTTGTTGAACGCTTCAGTCCACCTGCTGTGGTTGACCTCCAATGCCTTTAGGAAGGGAATCCCAGGATTCTGACCCAGCAACTATGAAGGAGCAGTGATATATTTCCAAGTCAGGATGGTGAATTGCTTGGAGGGAACCTAAAGATGATAGTACTTCCATACATCTGCATCCCTTGTCCTTCTAAATAGATGTGGTCGTGTGTTGGGAAGATGGTCTCTGAGGATCTTTGATGAATCATTTCACTGCAGCATATAGATCGTAAAACACTGCTGCTGCTGAGCGTTGATGGTGGAGCATTGTGGATATAGGGACAATCAAATTGGTTGCTTTGTCCTGGATGGTATAAAGCTTCTTGAGTGTTGTTGGGGCTGCACTCATCAAGGCAAATTGGGAGTCTTCTATCACACTTCTGACTTATGCATTGTAGATGATGGACAGACTTTTGGAAATCAGGATGTGAGTTACTCGCCACAGTATTCCTAGCTCCTGACTTGCTCTTGTAGTTATTGTGTTTATGTGGTGAGACCAGTGAGTTTCTGAGAAATGATTACCCACCAGCACTTTGATTCTGGGGGATTCAGTGATAGTAACACCATTGAATACCAAGGGGCAGGTTAGATTGTATTTTATTGGTGATGGTCATGGTCTAGCATTTGTGTGGCCTGAAAATTACTTGCCATTTGTCAGCCTGGATACTGTCCAGATCTTGTCGTAATTGAACATGGACTGCTTCAGTATCTGAGGAGCCACAAATGTTGCAGAACATTGTACAATCATTGGCGAACATCCCCACTTCTGACCTTAAAATGGAAGGAAGGTCATTGATGAAGCAGCCCTGAAGAAGTTTTCGGCCACTACTCGAGGGACTCCTGCAGACTTGGAGCTGAGTTGACTGACCTTTATCAACCATGACCATCTTCCTACGTGTCAGATACGATTCTAACCAGCGGGGACTTTGCCTCTGATACCCATTGATTCCAGTTTTGTTAAGGCCCCTTGATACTACACTTGGTAGAAGGCAGCCTTAACTTAAAGGGCTGTCACTATCACCCCACCTCTGTAATTAAGCTCTTTTGTCCATGTTTGAACCACGGTAATGAGGTCAGGAACTGAATGGTCCTGCTGGAGCCCAAACTGGGCGTCAATGACCTGGTTATTGCTGAGCAGGTGCTGCTTAAAAGCACTAAGACCTTTCACCACTTTACTGATGATCGAGAATAGACTGATGAAGTGGTAATTGGCCGGATTGGATTTGTTTTGCTTTTTATATACAGGAGATACTTTGGTAATTTTCTACATAATCGGGGAAAGCCATTGTTGTAACTGTATTGAAACAGTTTGGCTAGGGGAGTGGCAAGTTCTGGAGCACAAGTTTTCAGTACTATTGCCAGAACGTTGTCAGATTATGGACCCTATGGAGTATCCAGTATCTCCAATCATTTCTGGATATCGCGTGGACTGAATCAAATTGGCTGATGACTGGTAAATGAATCGCTGTGGACAACTGGAGGATCATCCACTCAGCACCTCTGACTGAAGATTGTTGCGAATGCATCAGCCTTATCTTATACACTGAAGTGCTGGGCTCTTTCATCATGGAGGAAGGGGTTATTTGTGGAATCTCTGCCTCCAGTGAATTGTTTAATTGTTCCCAATGTTTCTGGACTTGATGTGGAAAGACTGCAGAGCTTAGATCTGAACCGTTGCTTGTGGGATCACTTAGCTCTGTCTATCACTTCCTGCTTATGCTGTTTGGCGCACAAGTAGTCCTTTTTGGTGGCTTCACCAGGCTGACACCTCATTGTCAGGTAAGCCTGGTGCTGCTCCTGCCATCCTGCACACTCCATTGAACCAATGTTGATCCTCTGGATTGATGGTAATTGTTGCGAGGTGGATATGCCAGGCCATGAGGTTATGCGGGAGTACAATTCCACTGCTATTGATGACCCACAACACCTTATGGACATCCAGATTTGAGCTGCTAGATCTGATCGAAATCTGTCCTATTTCGCACCGTTTAGTACCACCCACAATGGTTGAGGCTATTCTCAATCTGCAGGTGTGACTTTATCTCCACAATGACTATGCGGTGGTCACTCTTACCGATACTGTCATGGACAGATACTTCTGCAACTGGCAGATTAATAAGGCTGTGGTGAAGTCTGTATTTTCCTCTTGTTGGTTCCTTCACCACCTGCCGCCAGTTATATCCTTTAGGACCCGGCCAGCTCGATCAGTATTGCTGTAGCTGAGTTACTGTTGGTGGTGAACATTGAAATCCCCCACCCAGAGTACATCCTGCGTACGCGCTACCCTCAGTGCTTCCTCCATGTTGGTCAGCATGGAGGAGTACTGAGTCATCAGTTGAGAGAGGCTGGTACATGATATTCAGCAGGAGGTTTCCTTTCCCATGTGCAAACTAATGTCATGAGACTTCATGGGATATAGAGTCACTGTTGAGGACTCCAAGAGCAATTCCCTTCCAACTGTATCCCACTGTGCCGCCACTTCTGCTGTGTCCATCCTGCTGATGAGACAGGAGATATCTGGGGAAGGTAATGGGGAGTCTGGGACATAGTCATACTCACCGAATCATACCTTTCAGAAAATGTCAGGCTATTACTTGTCGAGTCTGTTTATTTCGATTCACTGTTTCCTGCCAGCTGTCCCATTCTAGAAACATGTCCATATATTAGCCCCAATCCACTCAGATTTGATGTTGCAAATTGGGCTTGGAGCATTACCAACATTTTTCTAAAAATCAAAATGTTTTATATCCATTGCTTCTCTTTCATTTGTCTCCCAGTCTGTTTCACAAACAAAATTCCCATTTCATAAATGTATGTTGGTGTTGTCTATGACCATTACTTCCAGCAACACTACACGGGTAGTGCCTCCCACCCGCCCTCCTCCTCTAACCTAATAATAACACCTGTTGTGGTAAGTAGGTAAGTGCTGAATTTTGCTTGTTGTATTCTTTAGACCCAGTTTTTTTTTAAAATAAAAGTTAGCTTTAGAGGGATGGCAGTGAAGGCAGTGCAATGTTCCTCCTGCAACATGTATGAGGTGAGGGATGCCATCGACGTCCCTGCCGATTACACTTGCAGGAAGTGCACCCATCTCCAGCTCCTCCAAGACCGTGTTAGGGAACTGGAGCTGGAGTTGGATGAACTTCGGATCATTCGGGAGGCAGAGGGGGTCATAGATCAGAGTTATAGGGAAGTAGTAACTCCAAAGATGACAGATAGATGGGTGACAGTGAGGGGGACTGGGAGGAAGCAGCCAGTGCAGGGACCCCCTGCGGCCGTTCCCCTCAAGAACAAGTATACCGTTTTGGATACTTGTGGGGGGGATGACTTACCAGGGGTAAGTAACGGGGCTCAGGTCTCTGGCACGGAACCTGTCCCCGTTACTCAGAAGGGAAGGGTGAAGAAGAGCAGAGCAGTAGTAATTGGGGACTCGATAGTTAGGGGCACAGATAGGCGGTTTTGTGGGAACGAGAGAGACTCACGTTTGGTATGTTGCCTCCCAGGTGCAAGGGTATGTGATGTCTCTGATCGTGTTTTCCGGGTCCTGGAGGGGGAGGGGGAGCAGCCCGAAGTCGTGGTCCATATTGGCACCAACGACATAGGTAGGAGGAGTGCCGAGGATGTCAGACAGGCTTTCAGGGAGCTAGGTTGGAAGCTCATAGTTAGAACGAACAGAGTTGTTGTCTCTGGTTTGTTACCCGTGCCACGTGATCGAGAGTCGAGGAATAGGGAAAGAGAACACTTAAATGCGTGGCTACAGGGATGGTGCAGGAGGGAGGGATTCCGGTTTTTGGATAACTGGGGTTCTTTCAGGGGACGGTGGGACCTCTATAAACAGGATGGTCTACACCTGAACCTGAGGGGCACCAGTATCCTTGGGGGGAGGTTTGCTAGTGCTCTTGGGGGGGGTTTAAACTAACTCTGCAGGGGCATGGGAACCCAGATTGTAGCTTCAGGGTGCAGGGCCTGGAGTGTAGGAGGTTAGGAACATGGCATCAATTTCCAAGGAGGGTGTCTGTAAACAGGAAAGTGGCTTGAAGTGTGTATACTTCAATGCAAGAAGTATACGAAATAAGGTAGGTGAACTTGCAGCGTGGGTTGGTACCTGGGACTTCGATGTTGTGGCTATTACGGAGACATGGCTAGAACAGGGACAGGATTGGCTGTTGCAGGTTCCTGGATTTAAATGTTTTAGTAGGGTCAGAGGTGGGGGTAAAAGAGGGGGAGGTGTGGCATTGCTTGTCAAAGATAGTATTACAGTGGTGGAAAGGACGATGGATGAGGACTTGCCATCTGAGGTAGTTTGGGCTGAGGTTAGGAATAGGAAAGGTGAGGTCACCCTGTTAGGAGTCTTTTACAGGCCTCCTAATAGTCCTAGAATCATTGAAGAAAGGATAGGGAAGGTGATTCAGGAGATGAGTGACAGTAATAGGGTGGTTGTTATGGGGGACTTTAACTTTCCTGATATTGATTGGGAAAGCTATAGCTCAAGTTCGTTAGATGGGTCAGTGTTTGTTCAATGTGTGCAGGAGAGTTTCCTGACACAATATGTAGACAGGCCAACAAGAGGTGAGGCCATACTGGATTTGGTTCTGGGTAACGAACCAGGCCAGGTGTTAGAATTAGAGGTAGGTGAGCACTTTGGGGATAGTGACCATAATTCGGTGATTTTTACACTCGTGATGGAGAGGGATAAGTGTGTACTACAGGGCAAGAGTTATAGCTGGGGTCAGGGAAATTATGATGCGGTGAGGCATGACTTAGGATGTGTGGCTTGGAAAAGTAGACTCCAAGGCAAGAGTGTAAATGATATGTGGAGCTTGTTCAAGGAGCAACTATTGAGTGTCCTTGATAATTATGTACCTGTCAGGCAGGGAGGAAAGGGTCGTGCGAGGGAGCCGTGGTTTAATAAGGAATTGGAATCCCTTGTTAAATGGAAGAGGGCGGCCTATCTCAAGATGAGACGTGAAGGTTCAATTGGGGCGATTGAGAGTTATAGGGTAGCCAGGAAGGACCTGAAGAGAGAGCTAAGAGCAGCAAGGAGGGGACATGAAAGGTCCCTAGTCGGTAGGATTAGGGAAAACCCTAAGGCTTTCTATAGGTATGTTAGGAATAAAAGAATGACTAGGGTAGGAATAGGTCCAGTCAAGGATAGTAGTGGGAAGTTGTGTGTGGAGGCGGAAGAGATTGGGGAGACACTGAATGAATACTTTTCTTCAGTATTTACTCAGGAACAGGGCATTGTCGTCGATGTGAATACTGAGACACAAATAAGTAGAATGGATGGCTTTGAGGTATGTAGAGAAGAGGTGTTGGAAATCCTGGAAAAGGTGAAAATAGATAAGTCCCCTGGGCCTGATGGCATTTATCCTAGGATTCTCTGGGAAGCAAGGGAGGAGATTGCAGAGCCATTGGCCTTGATTTTTATGTCCTCTTTGTCTACAGGAGTAGTGCCAGAAGACTGGAGGATAGCAAATGTGGTTCCCTTGTTCAAAAAGGGGAGTAGGGATAACCCTAGTAACTATAGGCCGGTGAGTCTCACTTCTGTGTGGGCAAAGTCTAAGAGAGAATTGTAAGGGATAGGATTTATGCACATCTGGATAGGAATAATGTGATCAAGGATAGTCAGCATGGTTTTGTGAAGGGCAGGTCGTGCCTCACAAACCTTATTGAATTCTTTGAAAAGGTGACGAAGGAGGTCGATGAGGGGAAAGCGGTAGATGTGGTATATATGGATTTTAGTAAGGCGTTTAATAAGGTTCCCCATGGTAGGCTACTGCAGAAAATACGGAGATATGGCATTGAGGGTGAGTTGGAGGTTTGGATTAGGAATTGGCTGGATGGAAGAAGACAGAGGGTAGTAGTTGATGGCAAAGTTTCTTCATGGAGTGCCGTCACTAGCGGTGTTCCGCAAGGATCTGTTTTGGGACCATTGCTGTTTGTCATTTTTATAAATGACCTGGAAGAGGGGTTAGAAGGTTGGGTGAGCAAGTTTGCGGATGATACGAAAGTCGGAGGAGTTGTTGACAGTGAGGAAGGATGTGGCAGGTTACAGCAGGATATAGAGAAGCTGCAGAGCTGGGCAGAAAGGTGGCAAATGGAATTCAATGTAGCAAAGTGTGAGGTGATTCACTTTGGGAAGAATAACAAAAAGATGGGGTACTGGGCTAATGGTCGGATACTTGGTAGTGTGGATGAGCAGAGGGATCTTGGTGTCCATGTACACAGATCTCTGAAAGTTGCCACCCAGGTAAATAGTGCGGTGAGGAAGGCATATGGCGTACTGGCTTTTATTGGTAGAGGAATTGAGTTCCGGAGTCCTGAGGTCATGATGCAGTTGTATAAGACTCTGGTGCGGCCGCATCTGGAATATTGTGTGCAGTTTTGGTCGCCATACTATAGGAAGGATGTGGAGGCACTGGAACGGGTGCAGAGGAGGTTTACCAGGATGTTGCCTGGTATGGAAGGAAGATCGTATGAGGAAAGACTGAGACACTTGGGGCTGTTTTCACTAGAGAAAAGAAGGTTTAGAGGTGACTTGATTGAGGTGTACAAGATGATTAGGGGGTTAGATAGGGTTGACAGTGTGAACCTTTTCCCGCGTATGGAGTCGGGTATTACAAGGGGGCATAGCTTTAAATTAAGGGCCAACTGTTACTGGCAGGGCATTCCATGAACTTACGACTCGCTGAGTGAAGAACCTACCCCTAACTTCAGTCCTAGATATAGGGTAGATATAGGACTGAAGTTAGGGGTAGGTTCTTCACTCAGCGAGTCGTAAGTTCATGGAATGCCCTGCCAGTAACAGTGGTGGACTCGCCCTCTTTATGGGCATTTAAGCGGGCATTGGATAGGTATATGGAGGATAGTGGGTTAGTATAGGTTAGGTGGGCTTGGATCGGCGCAACATCGAGGGCCAAAGGGCCTGTACTGCGCTGTATTCTTCTATGTTCTATGTTCTAACAATAATTTCTGCTAAACCATTTTCTTACTATGTTATTATTCCATGTACTCTACCATTTTCCCAAACCAGACTCGGTTTTCCTTGTATTGTTGGAAAGTTTTGTGAAGACAGAACTGAAGTAATGTCTTCATAGTTCTCCCATTTCCCTGTTCCCCATTTTCCATTCACTGGTTTCAAACTGTCAGGAAGCTGCACTTGTTTTCTCATATTTCTCGCATTGACATAATTTAACAAGCTAATACAGTTCACTCTTATAACCCTTATGAATATAACTCTTCAGAAATCCATCAATTCCTGCCTTAAACTGCTCAATAATTGACCATCCACACCATACACTCACAGGGGCATAGACTCTGTGCCAACAGAAATACAGCACGATCTATACTCGTCCCACTTTCCTACAGCAGGCCTGGAATGTTATGACACTTCCAATTGCTCGTCCAAGTACGTTTTAACGATTGTGAGGTGATCATTCCCCTCTCAGGAAGTAATCCCCGAACCCCAGACCTCGAAGTGAAAAAATGTTTAAATCATCGCTGAACCTCAAACTCTTCACTTTAGATTACATTACAGTGTGGAAACAGGCCCTTCGGCCCAACAAGTCCACACCGACCCGCCGAAGCGCAACCCACCTATACCCCTAACCTAACACTACGGGCAATTTAGCATGGACAATTCAACTGACCTGTACATCTTTAGACTGTGGGAGGAAACCCACGCAGACACGGGGAGAATGTGCAAACTCCACACAGTCAGTCGCTTGAGGCAGCAGTGCTAACCACTGTGTCACCATGCCGCCCACAATTTAAAAGTGTGCTCCTTTGCACTTGACCCTCTCACTAAAAGGAACAGCTGCTGCCTATCCACCCTGTCCGTGTCGCTTCTCATCTTATCCTTCTGAATCACTGACCTCTCAGCTTTCTCTGCTCCAAAGTAAACAACCCGAGCTTATCCAGCCTCTCTCCATAGCTGATATGCTCCATCCCACGGAACATCCTGGTGAATCACCTCTGCACCCTCTCCAGTACTTTCACATCTTTCCTGGAATGTGATTCACGGAGCTACATACAGTACTCCATTTTGGCCGAACCAAAGCCCTGTAATGCTCTTATAATCTACACCCTGATTAGGAAACGCTACACCCAAGGTACAATTCTTAACTAGTCCATTAACCTGTCCAGGAGAAAGTGAGGAATGCAGATGCTGAAGATCAGAGCTTAAAAAATGTGTTGCTGGAAAAGGGCAGGATCAAAGGAGCATCAGAATCAACATTTCGGGCATAAGCCTTCTACAGGAATCAGCCCGAAACATCGATTTTCCTGTTTCTTTGATGCTGCCTGACCTGCTGCGCTTTTCCAGCAACACATTTTTAAGCATTAACCTGTCCAGTCAAATTCAGGAATGTGTTCCCAGTGTGCTGCCATTCATTGAGTCCTCCCCTGCCTGGTTCCATCTCCCAAAGTGCATCACCTCATATTTATCAGGGTTATATTCCATCTGCCATTGATCTGCCCATCTGACCATTCCATCTGCATCTTCTTGTAAACTTAAGACCTTCCTCCTCACTGCGAACCACCCAGCCAATCTTTATGTCAAACATACACTTACTTTTTACACCTTCCCCACTCTCCACCTAGCCCCCCTCCACATTCAGATCTATATTTTGTTATGAATAACACAAACAATAAGGGACACAGCACTGATCTCTGTGGTACACCACGGGACACTGGTCTCCAGTCACACAAACAGCCTTCTCCCACCACCCTCTGTCGCCTGCTACTAAGACAATTTTTGTTGTAACTTGCCAAGTTATCCATCATACTGTGAGATTTTACTTTATTTTTCAGTTTCCCAGGTGGAAATTTGTCAAAGGCCTTCCTACAAAACTAAATAATCTACCTCCTCAAACTTATTCAATCAAATCCATTGGATGTGACTTCCTCCTGATAAAGTCATGATTATTATCCCTGATCAAACCTTGCAACTCTGATTGGAGTTCGATTTTCTCCTTCCCTATTTTATCCAGTAGTTTCCTTAACAGTGATCTAATACTCGCTTGACTATAGTTCCCTGGTCCATCATTCCCACCCTTACTGTGAAGTGGAATTGTATTAGCAGTTCTCCAGTTCTCTGGCACCTCCCCTATGGTCAGATTCTAATTAAAATATTCAGTCAGGATCTTTCCTCCTTTGACCCAAACAGCCGCCTGTAATACAACTCATTCAGACATGGAGATTGGTCCATATTTATACAGAACAAAACCTCAAATCCCTGCTCGTATTTTACATCAATCTGTCAAGAGCTTCCCAGTCCATCTTCTTGAATTCTGTACCTGCCTCCTCCTTCTCCCAAGTAAAATAGATGTGAAGGTCTCATGTAACAATCCATCAAGGTTCTCCAGCTTGACACACAGATTGCCCCTTTGGTTTCTAATGGACACTAACTGTTTGCTGATTATTCTGTTCGTCTTGTCTGTGGAGAATATCGTGGGATTCTCCCTTATCTCGCCGACTTGTACTTCTCCATGTCCCTCTGTTATTCAGTCCTTTCAATGTTTCTAAGATGTACGACAATCAACTGTCATGTTTTGAAACTCGAGATTACAGGCTGAGGTTCCCAGTCAGACAATCTTGCTATTTTACGGATTAATCTGGATAATACCTTTTGCAGTTCCTCTGTATTCAATATATTCTTTTTGAGATTGGGACTCCGAACGATACACAATACTCTAAGTGTAGTCTCACCAACGCTCGATGCAACTGGTGCACGACATCCTCTATCTTCCAATTACATTCACATGAATGTAAACCTAATTTTTACTTTCCCATTTGCATATGTTCTTCCCAATACCTCTCCGTTTAACTTTACTTATGAACTTGCTGTGTGACTTCATTAGAAAAAGCTCATGAATATCCAACTACACGTTATCCAATGGTTGTTCATTGCCTATGTCCACAAGAATCATCTTAAAACCATTCCAAAACAATGTTTGTCACTTCTGGTTTTCCTTTCATCGGTACATTCTCACACTCCCCAGTTATGTTATTACCTTCTAAATATCTAGTAGCATGTTCTTTGTTATCGAGTCCAACAGATACCTGACTGCGGATGACAAGATAACTGGTCTGTCGTTCACCATTCTCCAAATTCATCCTATCTTCAACTGTTGGATAATATTTATAACCTTTGCCTTATCCAGATTGGCTAAATGACTTTCGGGAATGTGTCGGAAAATAAAGTGACAATCCACGATGCAATCAACATGTCTATTGTTGCTTCCTCTAAAATTCTTGTATGATGTGCATCTCGTCTGTCAGATTAATAAATACTCAATCCAGCTTTCTTTTCAAAGATGACCTCAACATTGATAAGAATGATTTTAGGATTTACTTACACAAGTCCCATTGTCACTTGGTATTTCTGGAAGAATTTCTGGACATTCTTCCATGAAGTTGGACACAAAGAAACTGTTTCTTTTCCCTGCGATTTCTCTGTTCTCTGCAATAAATTATCCTGAACGCGCAGCAACTGTGAGAGGTAATTTCGGTTTAAACTTTAAGATGTGCCTGGACCACGGACTGGTCTATAATAAAAGACAAAACTTTTGTTTCTTTTCTAGAACCATTTTATATACTCAAAAGTAGAATAGTTTAAATTGTGCAGAATTCTGACAATTTGTGAGCGATAGTAAAAACGAGCAGGCTCTTGATTGATGAAGCCATTCACACAGCAGGGAAGGATAAGTCCTTGACTGATAAGACTGCTAGCACAGACAGAGAAGAATAAGTCTTTGACTGATAAGACTACAGGGTGAGAAAAACAACAACTTTAGAGACTCTGAAGACATTTGTTGCAGACTTTGTGATAAAAATAATGATGTTTTTAAGAATGTGAACCTCATGGCTTGTTGGAGCCAAGGAGAGGAGGGACTTGTGCTGTATATAATGGGAGACTTTGTAAGCCTCAGCGCGCCTTTTCTTTAAGGCTGCCCGACTCTGCAGACTTGACTTGTTAATAAAACTTTGTTTTCCTGAATTTGTCTAGAGCGATTATTGAGAAGCGATTTTCGTTTCTAACAACTTGGGGGCTCGTCCGGGATCAACACTCCGGCCGCGAGGGGAGTTGAGGAAGGATATCGGAGAAGGTGCACCCTGCTGAGTTCAGCAGTCCCTGATTCCTTGCTTGTCGCCCCGTGCGGTTTGAGCGAGTGATATCCGGGAGGCTCAGGAAAACAAAGGAGGGGTGTACCCGAGGCAGTGGGGACGGTTAACGATCGAGTAATTTCGGTGCACCGAACCCAGGTAAGAAAAAAACTTGCGGGGACCGTGTTTCCGGAGGACTGGGGACCTACGGGGTGCCTGTGGATTTTTTTCTACAGAGACGTGGGACTCAGGAATCTAGAGACCGGGGCTCGACTGTGAGGGATTTTAAGGAGGAACGTGTACCTACGGGGTGCCTGTGACTTGTGTAGGGAAAGGAATCCAAAGACCGGGGGTGCCTGCAAAGGAACCTGGGCGATCACGGGACTGAAGGTCCGGGAATTGGCTACATTGTGATAGATTATCACGGGAAAAATACGAAGTCCTCGGAAATTGGAAATAAGGGATCTAAGGTGATTAAGGGAAAGGTAGGCTTAAACAGGGACAATGACACATACTCCGGGGTACCTGACGATAGTCCGTTAGGGAAAATGCTAAATAATTGGGATCAGGGTGGAAGAAAGGGAAAATCTAAAAGGAAGATGGTAAAATACTGTCAAAAGTGGTCCCAGAAACCTATTCAGGGCGACTCAGTGTGGTGGCCTAGATTCGGTACTGACGAAGACTGGGTCCGGCAAGCCCTCATTTTATATGTCAATTCAAAACCTGATGTTAATCTGGAAGAAAGTGATTATGCCCTTTGTTGGCTACCGGTTACGCTATCTTGCCAAATGCAGGTAACTAATAAAGACTCGAAAGGGCAGAAAGAATGGGACCCTTTAGATCACTTACCGCCGCCCTACGTGACCCCGTCTGCCCCACAGAATGTTCCTTCGGGTGACGACGATTCAGGGGAAGGGGAAGAAAATGGGGAGGAACCACAAACTACCTCAGGGGTACAGACCAGATCTCAAGCTGGAAAGGGTCACAGACAAAACCCTGTCTCGATTGCAAGAATGAATCCACTCCGGGAAGTGCCCATGGGGGGCGAGGAAGGAAGGACGGGATATGTGAACGTTCCCTTGACGAGTACTGAAGTACGAAATTTCAGGAGGGAGATGAAGGGTCTACTAGAGGACCCCATGGGACTTGCTGAACAATTGGATCAGTTCCTGGGTCCGAATACTTACACGTGGGAAGAGATGTGTTCCATCATGAAAACATTGTTCTCTAGCCAGGAGCGTCAGATGATACGACAAGCTGCGCTCTTGGTCTGGGAGAGAGAGGGGGGAGAAGGAGGGGAGCAGAAGTTTCCCCTCACCGACCCCGAGTGGGATAAGAACACGGAGGGAGGACGGCGCAACATGAGAGACATGCGGGAATATTGGATAAAAGGAATAAGACACGCAGCCCCGAAGGGGCACAATTTTACCGAGGCCTTTGGTAATCATCAAAACCCGGAGGAAACCCCTACGGACTTCCTAGACAGGATTAGGAAGAATTTGCAGCAGTTTGCTGGGGTGGACCCTGAGACGGACGTGGGGCAACAACTCATACGGGTAGAGTTTGTATCAAAGGCCTGGCCGGACATACGAAAGAAGTTAGAGAAAATGGATGATTGGGATAGTAAATCTTTAAGTGAATTACTACGGGAGGCGCAAAAGGTGTTTGTGAGAAGGGACGATGAGAAGCAAAAGAAGGCGACAAAGATAATGATGCAAACGGTGCAACAAATGACAGCTGGAAGAAGGGAAAAGGGAGAGCCGTGGCAGAAACAGGAAAGGGGAGAGTCGTGGCAAGAGCAGAGGAAAAGAGAACCATGGCCGGAACAAAGGAAGAGTGGAGGAACGCGAGACCGCGACAGGGAAACGAAGAGGACACTCAGATGTTACTATTGTAATGAAGAGGGACATTTTAAACGGGAGTGCTCCCGCTACAAGCAGGAGGTGAGGTCGTACGCCCTGATGGAGGAAGATTAGGGAGGTCGGGGGTTCCTACCCTTGGGGCAAAAGGACTATCGACAGGAACCCCTGGTAAACTTGAAAGTAGGGCCCCAAGGATCGGAGATCACATTTATGGTGGACTCGGGAGCCGAAAGATCAAGTATAATCCAAATACCCCCTGGCACCCGAGCAGGAGGAAAGGTTATGGGGGTATCTGGAATTGGAGGACAGAAATTACAAGTCCCAGTGGTGGAGGACGTGGAAATTGGATATGAAAACAGAACTACTAAACGAGACCTCCTTCTACTGCCATCGGCGGGGTTTAATTTGTTAGGAAGAGACTTGCAGGTCAAACTAGGGATCGGAACGGTACCAAATAACGGGGAAATGGTGGTAAGGTTGTTTGCCCTCACCGAAGAAGATGATCAACAAATAGACCCGGAAGTATGGTACCGAGAGGGGAACAGAGGGGGTCTAAACATCAAACCTCTCCAAATCACCATGTTACCAGGAAGAGGCCCGAAAACTTACCTTTGGAGGAAGGATCACAGTATACTCCCCACATTCGGTTAGTGCCATACTGGCTCAAAAGGCTCACCGCTGGTTAACAGACTCTCGCATCCTAAAGTATGAGACGATTTTGATGACCGGGAACGATCTCAATTTTGCAAAAGATCTCAGTTGCAACCCAGCCCAGTTTCTGTACGGATGTCCTGCAGACGGGGAACAGGAGCATGATTGTGTGGAATTTGTGGACTTGCAGACCAAGAGCCGAGAGGACCTGCAAGAAGCCCCGCTGGGTGAGGGACAGGAACTGTATATCGACGGGTCCTCCCGGTGCATCAGTGGAGTACGATACAGTGGCTATGCTGTAATAGATGGTGCAACGAAACGGACGATTGAGTCTGGACGACTGCCCGGGAAGTGGTCAGCCCAATCCTGTGAGTTGTACGCCCTCCAGAGGGCCCTGAAGTTGTTGGAAGGGAAAGTGGGGACCATATATACTGACTCAAAGTATGCATACGGAGTCGTTCATACTTTCGGAAAATCTGGAAAGAGCGAGGATTGATAACTTCCCGGGGAAAGGAATTAGCTCACGAACAAATGATCAGCCTAACGTTGGAAGCCCTGGCGTTACCTACGGAACTTGCAGTAGTCCATGTACCCGGTCACCAGAAGGGGTCGACACCGGAAGCGGTGGGAAACCGGCTGGCAGACGAGGAAGCCAAGCGGGCAGCGGTCTAAAATCCGTCCAATTGTTAACGTTAATACCGTTGAGGGAAGGGCTCGCTAAACAACCCGTCTTCACCCAGGGGGAGATTGATAAAATGGATCAATTGGGTGCCCGGCTAGATACTAACGGGAAGTGGACGGTTCCTGATGGGAGACAAGTACTGAACAAACAGATCACCCGGGGTATTCTGCACCGATTACACCATCAGACCCACTGGGGGGTGCAAGCCATGTGTGACACAATCCTGAGAGACTATGTATGCAGGGGGATATACACATTAGCCCAACAAGAGGTAGTCGGATGCCCCACTTGCCGGCGTATTAATCAGAAAGCCATGCGTTCTATGCCAGCTGGTGGTCAGCCCCTCGCGATTAGGCCATTTCAGAGGATCCAAGTCGACTTTACAGAATTACCCCCAGTACAGAGATGGAAATATCTGCTAGTAATAGTAGACCATTTCACTCACTGGGTAGAGGCTTTCCCTACTGCCAAAGACGATGCACCAACCGTGGCCCGACTGTTGTTAGAGAACATAATCCCGAGATATGGCATAATGGAATCTATCGACTCCGACTGCGGGACGCATTTTATTTCTAAGCTACACCATTTGATCTGTACTACCCTGGGTATCCAATGGAAATTCCACACACCCTGGCATCCTCAGAGTTCGGGTCGAGTTGAGAGAATGAATGGCACGCTCAAGACCCAATTGACTAAGCTGATGTTAGAAACTAAGTTACTCTGGCCAAAGTGCCTGCCCATTGCCCTATTGCGGATACGTACGGCACCTTGCCGAGATGTCGGGGTTTCCCCCTATGAAATGCTGTTCGGATTACCGTATTGGAGTAAGGTTGATGGATGTCCCACTCTACAAGGGGGGGATGTATTTATCCGAACCTATTTACTGGCCTTATCCCGTTCTTTTGCAGAACTCCGGAGGAAAGGTCTCCTGGCTCAGACTCCGCCGCTCGACTTCCTCCTGCATAAGGTGGAGCCCGGAGATTGGATACTTGTTAAGACCTGGAAGGCCGAAAAGCTCCAGCCGCGGTGGGAAGGACCGTTCCTGGTTCTGTTAACAACTGAAGCAGCTGTTCGGACGAAAGAAAAAGGGTGGGTCCACGCATCAAGGATAAAGGGGCCTGTTCCGCCTGAAGAAGAAAGCACCTGGACATGCGAGCAAGGGGACAAGCCGTTGTCGGTAAAACTGAAAAGACAGCAATAATGAACTCTACTTGGACTGTATTGGTGGGGATATTGATCAGTTTACTCCTGTATGTGGGGGAGGGTGAGGGGAGATGTGACAAATGTCGAACTACAGTAAGACTTGGGATTCGAATCTATTCGGGATCATTTGTGTCCCATTCCTATGTGGACGATAGGTGTTACGATGTGAGTGCACTCCATGAATGTTGGGAGGATGGGAGACCCTATTATCAGGTATATAATAAAGGATACGGTGGCAAAATCCATGGATGCCCTATAAATGACCGCTGGGTGTGTATCAGCAAAACTGGGAGGTGGGACCTATCCTCCGTGTTGCTCAGGGAGCAGGTTGACAGAGTCAAGGAGACCAAGATACAGATCACTGATCGGGGGTTGGGGAAAGAGCAAGACCGTCAGGGCACGGTCGTACTCCCTAAAGTGCCATCTGTATACGCAGAGGTAGAAGGAAAGATTGAACTCCCTGATGTTACACAAAACCTGTTTATTGATCTCACCTCTAGAATAGCCACTGTTTTAAATGTTAGCGTTGCTGATCGTTGGGGGAGGCATGATTCTTCTTCTCGTAACACCCTGCCTAATTCCTTGTATTCAGTTTTTAATTCAGAAAAATATTTCCCGACTCCAGGCAGTGGTGGTTCCACAGCATGGGACGCAGGAACTTAAAGTGATGTTGCTGCGAAAGACCAAGGATTTCCCGGGCCCTTGAGGGAAGGGGGGGCTTATCTTGGTCAGGCACATCTTAAAGAAAGAAAAGGGTGGAATTGTGAGAGGTAATTTCGGTTTAAACTTTAAGATGTGCCTGGACCACGGACTGGTCTATAATAAAAGACAAAACTTTTGTTTCTTTTCTAGAACCATTTTATATACTCAAAAGTAGAATAGTCTAAATTGTGCAGAATGCTGACAATTTGTGAGCGATAGTAAAAACAAGCAGGCTCTTGATTGATGAAGCCATTCACACAGCAGGGAAGGATAAGTCCTTGACTGATAAGACTGCTAGCACAGACAGAGAAGAATAAGTCTTTGACTGATAAGACTACAGGGTGAGAAAAACAACAACTTTAGAGACTCTGAAGACATTTGTTGCAGACTTTGTGATAAAAATAATGATGTTTTTAAGAATGTGAACCTCATGGCTTGTTGGAGCCAAGGAGAGGAGGGACTTGTGCTGTATATAATGGGAGACTTTGTAAGCCTCAGCGCGCCTTTTCTTTAAGGCTGCCCGACTCTGCAGACTTGACTTGTTAATAAAACTTTGTTTTCCTGAATTTGTCTAGAGCGATTATTGAGAAGCGAGTTTCGTTTCTAACAGCAACTGTTTCACATTTGACACTGTTTTTATTTTTTTTTCATACATTGATAGACGCTTTTTAGCAGTCTTTATGTTTTTCTTTCGTTTGCACGCTTTTTCTCTTTTTGATTTTCTTCTCAGTTTCTTGATCATCCTTTGCTGGGTCCTACATTTCTCTGAATCCACTGGCTGACTGGAACACTTGGCATTTTTCTAAGCTGCCTCCTTTCGTCTAATAGGTCGATGAAGGTGGGGTTGAAAGTGATAGTCGGAGAGGAGGGTGGACCAGATTGATAGGGAGGAAGGTGGACAAAGGATCATTCAAAAGGGCTGTGCTGACTTTGAAGGTTGGAGGAGGATAAGGTGGGATTAGGGGAAATGGTGGAATCCACTAACACCCCCTATGGTTGGAGGGTCCCAAGGCAGAAGAGGAGGCTTTCTTCCTCCAGGCTTCTGGTGGCTCGGGTTTGGTGATGGAGCAGATCCAGGACCCTCATGTCCTTGGCAGAGTGGGAAGGGGAGTTAAAGTGCTCAGCCACAAGGCGATGGAGTTGTTCAATGTGGCTGTCCCAGAGTTGTTCTCTGAAATGATCCACACATTGACCTCCTGCTTCGCCAATGTCGAGAAGACCACAATGTGTTTAATGGGTGCAGTAGATGAGGCATTCTGTCTCCCTTCGTCACCTATCACTTTCAACTCCACCTTCATCTACCTACCGCAATCCCAGCTACCTCCCCCCTGCCGCACCCCCTTCTCATTTGTCTCTCAGCCCCCTTGGCCCAGAAGCTTCAATCCCGATAAAGAGCTTATGCCCGAAACATCGATTTATCTGCTGTTAAGTATGCTGCCTGACTGTGATTTTCCAGCACCACACTCTTCGACTCTGATCTCCAGCATTTGTACTCCCCACTTTCGCCTCACACTTTCATGGCTTGCATGACTCAGATTTTTCACGATTACTTCAAATGAAACAAAAACTGTCGTGTACTCAAACAGCATAAAAGAAAACCAAAACATTGTGGTCACTGTTCCCAAAAGGTCCTTTCCAGCAAAAGTTTCAATTAGCTCTTCTGATCACTCAACACCAATTCCTAAATAACCTGATCTTGAGCTCAGTGCTCGACATAATGTTCATGTAAACCATCTCAAACGTGGTCATGAAATCGATTTTTCCCAGCATGAGCATTCAATTGGGTTAACACAGTTTAGATAGAATTTAAACAGTACATTATTACTGAAGTACCCACCAATGTGTATATCTCATTTCCTGTTTAATAACACGCCCAACATTTGTACTGCAGCTTTCACTTTGATATATAACTCCCATCAATGTTTGCTCCTCCTTGCTGTTTTTGCGCTCCACCTTACTAGATTCTGTGGAATCTGAGCAACGTGGGCTCTGGGGAGATTAATGGTAGAGATCATCTCGCCACATCATTTATGATCTTCTCAAACTTTAATTTCTCCATATCTCCCGTTATACCGATGGAGTAGAGAAGGACAATGATTTTCCAACAATGCTCTGTATTCCCCCAGAGAGCTGAGACAGCTCTAACCTGAGTGGGAACTTTACAGCAGGCTGGTAATGTGTTGCTGCTGCTGAACAGAGAGATCACATCTGGAGTAATGTGTACAGATCTAATCTCTTCTATGAAGAAAGGATGTTGTTATATTGGAAGCAGCTCAGAGATGGTTTCCTCAACTGATTCCTGCAATGAAGGTGCTAGCTTTTAACTAAAGGGTGATCAGGTTGACCCAGTAGCCATTGGAGTTTACAAAAATCAAAGATGAACTTATTTGAACATCGATGACAGAAGGAGTTAACAAGTGAAGTGAATTACACAGATAGTGGAGGAATCCATTCCGTTCTCCAGCCTGTTACACAGGAACAACAGGAGGATATTCAGACCTTCGATCCTGTTACACCAAAACAGGACGAGGCTAGTCAGCCCCTGGAGCCTGATATACACTTACAGATGGAGGCCAATCAGCCACTCGAGCCTATAATAGTAGGCCATGCTGCACCAGTATCCTGTTAAACAGCAACAGGATCAGTCCATTCAGCCTCCTCAAGTCTGTAACATAGGAACTGGAAGAGGTCACACAGTGACTGAAGATTGTTACTTGGGATAACAGGAGGCCATTCAGACACACCGAGCCTATTGCAAGGGGGTTGGATAAGGATAAAAACTATCTGAGACTTCTTTCATGAGAAAGGAAGAGGTAATTTAGACACGTGTCTGTTGTATGGGAAGAAGAGAAGACCAATCACTCCCTCGGTCCCATCTCCGGGATACATGAGGAGACCGTTCAGTATATCCACCTTTTATGGAGAAGTATGGGAAGACCCATCAGCCCCTCAAAATATCACCCAGCAACAGGAAGATTCCATAATCTCCCAATCCTCTAACACAGCAACAGGAGGCGGTCATTCTGGCCTTGGAGATGGCAACATGGGAACACCAGAAAAACGTCAGCCCATCGACATTGTACACCAACAGGACGATGAGTCCATTCAGCCACACATTGCTCTTACTCAATTGGAGCAGACCTCTTAAAGCCTTCTGCCCATTAAACAGGAATACAAGGAAAACGTGAAGGTTTTCGAAAGGGAACAACATAATAATGTTATACATCAGGGACTAAAGTGCAACTATAAATTATTGTAATTTAAGGCAAATTTTCAGAGTCCATTGTTCAGGACATTTGCAAACTCAAACCACAATTCGTCGGAGTCAACATGGTTTTACGAAGGCTAAATCGTATTTGAATTTTTTGGTTGAGTTATTTGAAGATGTCACAAACAAGGTGGATATAGGGAATCCTGGAGATGGAACATATCTGGTCTTTCTGAAAGCATCGGATATGTTGCTTCTCCAAAGAGTAAATGGCAAGAGCAGACAACATGGGTTTAGGAGTAATTTATTAGCTTGGCTGGAGGATTGGTTATCCAACAAAATGGAGTCAGGTTAAATAAATGTGTCATTTTCTTTTGGCAAATGCAGTTTGAGCCATTGATTTCAGTTCTCATGTTTCAAGCATGTGCAATCGATGGTATTACTGTACTGGGTTGACGGGAGAGAAAATACAATGCCACATTTTCAGATGACACGAACATCGGTGAGAAAATACTTCGGAATGATGATGCAAGAGATTTTAAACATATGGACAGGTTGGATGAATGGGCCAACATTTAGCAAGGAAAATTAAAGTGAATAAATATGGAGCTATTCAAGTCGGCCAGTATAAAAGAAAGACAAATTATTATTTAAATGGAGAGAAAGCTCAAAGTGCTTAGGTGCAGAGGGATCTGGGTGTCTGCTTGCATATCACAGAAAACCTTCCTGTGGGTACTGCAAGTAATGAGAAATGCAAGCATAATTTCAGAGTTTATTTATAAAAGGATAGAGTAGAAAGGTAGGGAATGTTGCTGTAGCTATGCAAGGCATTTGTGAGGATGCAACTGGAGTACAGTTTGGGTATCCTGCGGAATGAGGTATTTCCATTGGAGGCATTTCAGAAGAGCTTCATTAAATTGATTCCATATGTGAAGTGTTTGTCTTATGAAGAGTAATTGAGCAGTTTAGTTCTATACTCTCGACTTTATAAGAATGAAAGGAGATCTCATTGAGGTCTGTAAAATGCTAAAAGTAATTGAAAGTGCAGATGTGAAGTGGATTTTTTTCATGTGGCACAATCTACAACAAGAGACCAGGTTGAAGGATGGAGAGATGGCAGGAAAGTGGAACAGAGGCCGTGTTGACATCAGCCTCATCAAGGGGTTAGATTCCTCACAGATGCTCCTTGTTCTAATTCAACTCTTCGACTGTGTTGCTCAGGAATGGGGGAGGACTGGGTATCATATAGGAAGCAGGCACTCAGGATAAATCATTTAGAGAGAACGTAACCAGTAGGGTCACACAGTGACCAGCGCTGGGTTCTGAAATATTTACAGTCTATATTAATGATCAGTTGGATGGAACAGATATACAGATGCTGAGATTGGTGATGTCCATAAGACCATAAGACATAGGGGTGGAAGTGAGGCCATTCGGCCCATCGAATTCACTCCGCCATTTAATCATGGCTGATGGGCATTTCAACTCCACTTACCCGCATTCTCCCCATAGCGCTTAATTCCTTGTGACATCAAGCATTTATCAATCTCTGCCTTGAAGACATTTAGCGTCCCAGCCTCCACTGCACTCTGTGGCAATTAATTCCACAGGCCCACCACACTCTGACTGAAGAAATGTCTCCGCATTTCTGTTCTGAATTTACCCCCTCTAATTCTAAGGCTGTGCCCACGGGTCCTAGTCTCCTTGCCTAACGGAAACAACTTCCAAGCGTCCATCCTTTCCAAGCCATGTATTATCTTGTAAGTTTCTATTAGATCTCCCCTTAACCTTCTAAACTCGAATGAATATAATCCCAGGATCCTCAGCCGTTCCTCGTATGTTAGACCTACCATTCCAGGGAGCATCCGTGTGAATCTCCGCTGGACACGCTCCAGTGCCAGTATGTCCTTCCTGAAGTGTGGGGCCCACAACTGGACACAGTACTCCAAATGGGGCCGAACCAGAACTTTATAAAGTCTCAGTAGCACATCGCTGCTTTTATATTCCAACTCTTTTGAGATAAATGACAACATTACATTCGCTTTCTTAATCACGGACTCAACCTGCATGTTTACCTTTAGAGAATTCTCGACTAGCACTTCCAGACCCCTTTGTACTTTGGCTTTCTGAATTTTCTCACCGTTTTGAAAGTAGTCCACGCTTGTATTCGTTTTTCCAATGTGCAAGACCCTGCATTTGCTCACATTGAATTCCATCAGCCATTTCCTGGACCACTCTCCCAACCAGTCTAGACCCTTCTACAGCCTCCCCAACTCAGTACTACCTGCCTGTCCACCTAACTTCGTATCATCGGCAAACTTCGCTAGAATGCCCCCCGTCCCTTCATCCAGATCATTAATATATAACGTGAACAGCTGCGGCCCCAACACTGAACCCTGCGGGACATCGCTTGTCACCGGCTGCCATTCCGAAAAAGAACCTTTTATCCCAACTCTTTGCCTTCTGTCAGACATCCAATCCTCAATCCATGCCAGTAGCTCACCTCGAACACCATGGCTCCTCACCTTATCAAAGGCCTTTCGGAAGTCTAGATCGACCACATCCACTGGGTTTCCCTGGTCTAAACTACTTGTCACCTCTTCAAATAATTGTTATGTCGTTGTGATAATCAAGAGATTAAATTATCAAGAGAGGGTGGAGAGTCTGCAAATAGATTCAGAGAGGTAAAGACAATAGATAATAGTTTGGTAGGTGGAATTTAACATGATATAACCTATCATTTCATTTACAGGAATAATGGAAGGCAGTATCGTACTGAAATGGAGAGGGATTACAGGACTTAATGATACTGTCTACTGGGGGGTTCACTCAGCCCCGTTCAGACATGGGAGGTTTTGCTCCATCCCTGATCGTCAGCTCCCAGACACTCCAAGTGACCCTATTTCTCTCCGCACACATGGAATACTTTGATGTGGTTGATTGGTGGTGGAGATGGTGTTTTGACACATGCATCAATGGGACGGCCTTTATCCAAGATATATTCATTTCTTTCTACGCGGAGACCCGAAGATGATGGGAATGGCAGGCCGCTTCTGAATGAAGAGGCAGTGGCTGCTGTCAGGACAGGGATATTCACCAACATGATGTACTGTGCATGGACACACTGTAACATTAATAGAGAGAGAGAGAGAGCTCCTTCAGTTCCTCTTTCTCTCCCCATTGACATGGGGACTCTGAAGATGCCATGTACACCATCAGGAATCCCACTATACTGGCTACACCCGGCAGCTTCCTGCTGAGGGAGAAACAATCTATTTACCTCATTCACCATATATATCCTCCATCACTGAATGGTAACATTGATGTTGAGATACTGGGAAATGATGGATATGTCTCCTAGTCCTGCCTGGAAAGGTCTGGTTCTTAGAAGTTGAATGAACCAGTGACCCTAACAGCCACTGGCAGCACCGTCCTCCCACTGGTGTGAAGCTGCATGTCGTGTTGAAGGAGGTGACACCGCACTGTGACCAGCTCCTTGTTCAGTCAGGGTCCCCTCACACTCTGCTCCTGGGTCAAGTGAAGCTTGGGAAGCTGTTCCTGGAAAACCCGATGTGGATACAGCAGATCCCTTTCACCACACGCACTCACTGCGTGGTGTCAGAGCTTCCCCTCTCTGCAGCCTCTGCTCCATTTGTTGTTCATGTTACAGACCCAGATATTGTAACTACAGTCCCCATGCTCCATCCAGAGTTGGGTCACCAAATCCTCAGGTCTCCCTGAATGTCTGAGGCAGCTCACAGCACAACCTCCATCAAACTATCCCCAGCCCCTCCACTAAATTTTCAATTACAGGAGTCAGTCAGAAACCTCTCAATACACGTGTTGTGGACCAGACCAGATCCCCCCAGAATGCTTTAAGAAGGCGGCTTAGACCCAAACCTTTCCTTATTTTGAATATAGATGTGAAGTGTGCGTTCCAGATATGTTGCTACTGGTCAAACCACTTGACATTGAGCAAAATATAATCTATTAAAATGCTTTAGTTAAAACACAATCAAAGGAAAGAACATTTTGGAATAGCTTATATGTTGGAACACTTACACAAACAATAGATACCGTACCTTCTTGGTATACACCGCTTGGCACAAAGATATATTCAAACACAGATCCTTACAGCAGTTTTCCGATCCAGGCGGAAACACAATCAACAGAGATCTCAGAGAAAAGCCGCTAGGTATCCTGTAATAAAACTTCCAACCCTTTGGGATCCCCAGCAGCTTCTGAATGCTGCAGCTAAAAACAAAATGAGAAACCCTGGTCTAAGAGAGCTGGCCACTGCCCTTCCATTGTTATGACCGTTTTAATGACACCTTAAGGCTTTCTCAGTTATTTACTTAAACAGTTTTCGGACAGCAGTTCTGCCTTTAAAACCTATCTTCAAAAAAAAACCCAAGAGAAAATAACCTTTTTACAGTGATAGTATTCTCACAATTCCATCTTTAATAAAATCATTCATCAATACACAAAGGTGGATTCATTTTAGACCTCCTAATCTTTCACTGTTAGTAGACTGAAATGCATATACATTACGTTGACTGTGAGCATACAAATGTTCACAACTAGTTTCGATTTCAGGCATTTCACTCCTGCCACAGAATGCCTTTGTCTTTCTTCATCCAAGTCTCCACAACATGTCAAAATGTAGGTTTTCTCGCCATGTCACCTGTATAATTTTCAACTGAATGGCAGCAATAATAAGCTCAATCGAAACAGACTGGTATTTTTCTCCCAAAACTTCTCCAAAACTTTTCAGGAGTCACGATCAGTGATCAAGATTTGTCTCATGTATGCTATTCGCAATTTAAATGCGGAAATGTTGTAACGCCAACACCAAGCTCAGATGGCTTTCTTCACCACCTCATACTGGCCAGATACCGTCTCCAATAGGGATGCAAATACCTATCAACTTTGTTTGGATCAACTAAATCCACATGATCACTTGCCACTGCATTAGCCACTTTCTCAAATGAAGTGCAAAAGGCTTCTCCATCCTTCTCATCTCTGGATGTATTTAAACAGAACCCCATTAGGGAGTTGGTTACAATAGGGTTCCTCAACCTCACTAACCTCCTCATCCCGCCGACCCTCTACCTTCATCACCGCCTTCTATGTCAACTTTCCTCTCTAATTGCTAACTGTTTAAGTTGAAACTCTCTGCTTTTCTTCTCTCCCTTTCTGTCTTTCTTCTTCATTTCCTTTTCTTTTATTTCTACTTTTCATCATAATTCAAACTGTTTCAATTCCTTCTCATGTGCAAAGTGCCTCATTTGAAATTGAATTCCAGCCATTTCTAAAGAGTCTGATGGCGGTTCCACAAAACGCAATTGCCGACCTATAGCTGTAATTGTCTATCATTTTCTCACAGACAAAAGCAACCCCAACTCCAGATTGTCTGCCAATTGCTACAGCTTTGCCATTATTACCTTTTGTGAAACCCCCAACTTCACTTCTTCCACACCCAGAGAACTCTTAGTGACTGAAAGAATCTTTTTACATAATACACTTTTTAAACCAACCGAATTCAACATCTGGAACAAAAGACGCTAACAGCTCCCATACGCGACCTTTGAACCCAATAGCCTCCCGTTGCATACTCTCCAGTGTCTGAATGAGCTTATTCTGGATTCTCTGGTTTCTTCCCACAATCCAAAGATATGCATGTCAGGTGAATTGGCCATTCTAAATTGTTTGTAGTTTTCAGGGATATGTGGGTTAGGAGCCTTTGTTAGGGTAAATGTTTAATAATAGGGTAGAGGCATGTGTTTGGGGAGGTTACTCCTCGGAGGGTCGATGTGGACTTGTTGGGTCGAATGGCCTGTTTGCACACTTTAGGGATTGTAATTCTGAACACAATTTGGTATTATCGATTTAAAATCAGGCAAGAGTCCCCAGTTTGCTATAGACCAACTACACTACCTCAAACTATTTTAAGAGGGTAGCTTGGATGCCAAACTGTCCTTATTTTAAAGGTAGATGTGAAGTGGGCGTTCCAGATGTGATGCTACTTGTCACACCACTCACCATTAGCAAAACACAACATACTCAAACACTCTAATGAAAATCCATACAAAATGAAGAGGAATTTAGAATAATTTAACTATTGGAAACCATGACCGAATAATGGATACAGTACCTTCTACAAATGAACTGTTCCAATACACCAACATCCCATAAACGCACCTCTTGGCAAAATGGAACATTCAGACTTACATTCTTGCATACAGTTCTCCAATTCAGGAGGAAACAGCATCAAGTCAGGTTTCAGAGAGAGTAGTAGCTAGGGATAAGTTATAGGCCGTTGTTACTACTATTTATGAAAAACCGTAAAATGTCATAAGTTATTTACTTGAGCCGTTTTCAATAGGCAGTTGGGCCTTTAAGATCTCTTATATGAAAAAAAAAGAGAAATGAATCTTTTTTTTTAAGTCGCAGCATTGTCGCACACTTTAGATACCTGGTCCTTTACTTAAGGGGCTTCCTCGATCGCAACATCACCTGAGAGGGACAAATACAGGTACAGACCAAGTTACAATGATGTATCTCATAACTTCTGAAACATGCCTGTCCATGGACCATCACATGGGGCATACCAGGAAGTGAACAACAGCGTGACACACACAATTTCACTATTTTTGAGCTTCACAATGCCAGCACTCGATACACTAGGGAGCCAAAAACAAATGCCAGGGAAAGATACAGAGGGACAGAGAGATTCACATTAAGGAAAGAAAGAGACAGTTAATTAGCTAAAAAAAATGTTGCGGAAATATGGGGAAAAAGACAGGGCAGTGGGACTAACTGGAAAAGTGAGATCTTCGAGAGTAAAATTGCAAGAATGAGAACATTGAATAAAGGCATTGCCAGATCAGCTGGAAAGGTTTGTTACATCAAATTCTGAATCTGCTTCACAGAAAAAACGATAAACAACATAAACTGGGACAAGATGACAGCCCAGCATGGAGAGCTGTGCAGACCATGCTCGTGTGTTGCTCATTAAACTGCACGATCTGACCAGCATAGAGAGTGTTGCAAACTTTACTATCATATGCTAACTATACTCGCATCAGATTACTATAATGTTTACAATGAGAAGATTTGCTGTGTGTGTGTTCATCAAAGACTGAGAGAGAGTCCGTTTGTGCGCGCGATTGGCGTGGTTGAATGTGAAACTCATTGTTGGAGAAGGAACGCACATGGAGGAAATTATTCCAAATACGAACAACTGTCAGGCTTTTTGTTAATCGACAGAGAGGGAACGAGAGACGTGTCATGGTTAGACGACGTAAAGTATTTGAGAATGTTAAAATAAAGGCATTGCCAGACACAATAGCAATATACATCGGCGTGCACATGAATGACAGATGGATGGGAGTTTGGTGTGAGGTCGAATCAGATTTGCTTTGGCAGGTTTGAAGCCGGGAGTGTCAGAGCAGATTATTGGCTTCATTAAGACTGTATTTCATAGCTCAAGGTTCAAACAGCAGATGGACTAAACCGGTGAGATACATTCTGGGGTGGTGAGTATTTCAAGTTATAAATGGTTAGGATATGGTGTCATGACTCAGCTCATGGTCAAAGGGATCTCCCACAGTTGTGACTTGAATGCTTCAGTCGCTGATATTGGCCAGAGATGAGATGGAAACAGTGGAAGGAAGTGGAGTTTGTAACCAGAACAGTACAGAGTGACCTCCCTGCTCTTAATATTAAAATAACAAAGGCAATGATACAGTAAGTTGTAGTTCTCCGCTCGAACTGAGTAGGTCAACATAGAGAGTAACAATGCCAGCTCAGAGAGGGACACAGTCATTGAACACATTCATTGATGTAGTTATTTGTGTTCTGTAGAGTGAATATCTGGAGTGAGAGTTTCAACAGAAAAATAATAGTGACAAGAAGTGTAGACTATATAAAAGAACAGTAATACAGTCATAACAGGTTTATAGAACAAAAACATCTGGACAGTGACACTTACCAGGTACACCGACGATAGCCAGGAAAGGATAATAAAAATATTGAATAATGAGAAGAGCATAATAGATCCGCGATGATAATGACAACCAATAAAATACAGAAAGACGCCAAACATAAATGTATAAACTCCTGTCTATTGTTGGAACATGCCAGTCTAATGTTCCCAGATTCTGATACATTTTTGGAACATTCCAGTCTAATGTTCTCAGATTCTGATCTCTCATCCCCCTCTCTCTGGGTCTGCTGTTCCCTGTCAGTGCTGTCGATTGTGCTCCCACTATTGAACGGCGCCCATTTATCATTAAAAGATGGAAACCCTCCACTGGGATAATTAGAATCCATGGAGATTGACATTAAGCAGTCACTGAACAAACACTGGGAAAATTAGCAAAGGCTACGACAACGGATGAATGGGCACTGCACAACAATCAACAGACAGGAGGGTTCCCTCCCAATTGGGGAACACTTCAGTGGTCCCGGACATTTAACCTCGGACCTTCTGGTGACCATCCTTCAAGGCGGACTTCAGTACAGGCAGCAGCGAAAAGTGGCCGAGCAGAGGCTGCTTACAAATTTCGGTACCCATAGGGAGGGCTTCAACTGGGGCCTTGGGTTCATGTCACATTGCAGGTGACCACCATTGCACTATACACACACAGGCAATCCTATACACACACAGACATAGGGACACAGATGTACACAGACACGCACACAGACACACAGACCCTTACAGACACACACACTCTCACAGGCATACGCTCAGAGACTTAGACCACTCTACACTCATGCATACACATATACACTCTCTCTCACTGATATTCAAACCCCAACCCCAGACACACACATACACTCCCACACTCACACATGCACCCCCTACAGACTTAAGACACTCTACATCAATACACACACATATACACTCCCGCTCACACTCACAACCCCCAACCAAGACAAACACACACATACAAACAGACAAAGACCCACATGCACACATATATTTTGTGGGGAGAATTTTTACATGCCGAGTTACATTGTACTTTGCTCAAAAACTGCATGCATTTATATCGAACTCTGAGCTCAAAAACTGCATGAATTAATGTAAAACTCTTGTTATCTCACTTTTCAGATTAGAATCAATCTAAACATTATGGTATAGACAGAGAACACAGGGGCCAACATCTTCAAAATATTGTCTCACTAACACTCGTTGTTACTGCTAACCTGAGAATGCAACTTTAAAAGAAAAAGGTTTTGTAATTTACACATGAAAGAAATGAAACTATCATGATATTCGAACAGATGAAAGACTCTTCAGACAATCAAGGTTTTTTTCATTGTATAATTTCAGTTACATCACACTGTAATTTTTTGCGATAAATTCTGTGCTTTGGACGTGTGTCCTCCACTATCACCTAATGAAGGAGCAGCGCTCTGAAAGCTAGTGTGCTTCCAATTAAACCTGTTGGACAAAAACCTGGTGTTGTGTGATTTTTAACTTTGTACACCCCAGTCCAACACCGTCATCTCCAAATCATGATTAAATAAACAGATTCAGTTAACCAGTTCCACACATCACTTTTCATATCACTATAAAAGGGAACATTTGCTGGGTTTGAAAGGAATGGATAAGGGTTGCTGAGGGATGGATCATAAATCTTTAAATCTTTTGAATCTTTTTAAAAAACTTGTATATGAGAGTATTAAAAGGCACTGCAGGGGTCTATACATGTTCCACTCTGTTTATGAAAGGAGGCAGTTATAAAATAACAGATCGGTTGCATAAAAAAGTCGGGTGGGCAAATTTCTAGATACCTTACCCCAAAGTATAATACTTATTGACCAGTGTGAGGCTCCTCTTGGTTTTAGGTTCCCTGTTATCAAATCCTTTCATAACCTTGAGACAGAGCATTGAGATTGCTGCTCAGCAACAGGCCGAAGCAATTCTGTCCCTATGGACCTCTTTCAGAGGGATAAGAGAAACCATTCAGCCCATATTAGCCTGTTGCTACTTGAAAAGGTGGAAATCTAAAATATTGGCACATTTTGCCAACAGAATCATTCAAAACGAAGAGATATGTCGCTGCAGCTGTATGAAGTGTTACTGAGAGGGCACCTGGAGTAAGTACATTGTGTTGTTTGTGCTTCTGGAACTGAGAAGGGTTGGGACGACATCAGATACAGTTTAATGGCTGCTCGTAATCCACGGGTTGCTGTGTTATTTAATGTCTCAGGTCTGTTACACCGGGACAGGAGGAGGCCATTCAGCCTTTCCAGTCTATTACAGAGTGCCACGAGGAACCCATTCAGCCTCTAGAGCCTGTTACAGAGGGGCAGGAAGTGTTTATTTAACTTTCAAGTCTGTTACGCATAAATATTAGTTTTAAATTAGTTTTGGAATAGGAAATACCTCATATAAGCATTAAAGTTCTAACTTTGAACAAGGCCATTTTGGAAAGTGTTACGTGAGCCCTGGAAAAGGCTGATTGGAATACCCTATTCACAGGTAAAGGGATGGTTGGAAAACGCAAGGCCATCAAAACTTGACTTCAGAGAGTCCAGAGCCAACGTGTTCCCATTAGTGAGAGGGGCAAGGCTGGTGGGTGCAGGGAGTGCTGGATGGCTAGATATATTGATGCTCTGGTCAAGGTAAGGAAGGAGGCATATGTCAGACAAACAGAGTTGAGAATCAAGTGACTCCCGAGAGGTGTGTCAGGGCAGCAAGTGAACAGTCAATGGGGAAACCGGGCCAGAAAAATGTGGAAAAGAGATGGCTTTATAAATACGGTTAACGAGGCATTGAAGAAAATATACAAATCCTTTAATGTCAAAAGATTAACTAGGGAGAGAATAGGGCCCCTTAAAGCTCAGTAAGGCTACCTATGTCTGGAACCACAGGAGATTGGAGGGATACTAAACAAGTATTTCTTTTCAGTATTTAATGTGGAAGAGGTTACAAGTGCGAGAGAATGAAGAAATATATAGTGATACCTTGAAAGTGTCTATATTACAAGGAGATGTTGGACATTTTCAAACACGTAAAGGTGAATAAATCCCTGGGACCTGATCAGTTGTATCCCAGATGTTTGTGGGAAGCTAAGAAAGAGATTGCTCAGCATTTTGGTGATATATTTGTAACATTGATTTCACAGGTGAGGTGTCAAAAGACTGGTGGGCTGCTAATATAGTGCCATTATTTAAGAAATTAAGGAAAAAACAGGTAACCATAGATCGGGTGAGCCTGACGTCAATGGTGACTAAATTGTTGGAGGGGATTTCGACGAAAAAGATCGATATACATTTGGAAAGACAAGGTCTGAAGAGGGCTCTGTACATTGGAGATCACGGCTCACTGACTCGGGGTAATCTTTTGAGGGAGTGACGAAGATGATTGATGATGGCAGGATAGTGGAAGTTGTCTTTATGGAATTCAGTAAGAAAACCAAAATGTTCTACATGGTAGACTGGTTAGCAAGGTTAGACTGCCTGGAATACAGGGAGAGCTCGCCTGTTAGATCCCAAATTTTCTTAACTATTGGAAACAGGGAGTGACAGTGGACATGTGTTCTTTAAACCTGGAGACCTGTGACCAGTGGCGTGCCGCAAAGATCAACAGTGGGTCCACTGACCTTTGTCACTTATACAAATCATTTGCATTTGAGTATATGAAGTATGGTCAGTAAGTTTGTAGATAATACCAAATTTGGTGGTGTCGTCGACAGTGAAGAATGAACTCTCAGACTATAATGGGACTTTGCTTAGGTGAACCGAGGAGTGGCAGATGGAGTTTATTTAGTTAAATGTGAGGTGTTGCATTTTGGCAAGACAAATCAAGGCAAGACATGTAGGTATGCTCCTGCCGAAAGCTTCCAATCAAGGAGAACTCCATAGATGTTATCGAATCCCTACAGTGAGGAAACAGCCTATTCTCCCCATCGAGGCCACACCGACCCTCGAAAAAGTATCCCATTGGACAAACCCCTACTCTATCACTCTGAGCCTGAATTTTCCATGGCTATTCCACCTCACCTACACATCCCTGGGTACTATATACAATTGAGCATGGCCAATCTACCCTTATCTGTGTATCTTTATACAGTCGGAGGAAAACATAACAACCGGAGGAAACTCATGCAGACACGGGGAGAATGTGCAACCTCCACACAGGCAGTCATTCAAGGATAGAATTAAACCAAGATCGCTGCGCTCTGAAGCAGCAACGCTAGTCTCTGAGCTGCTGTGTCACCTTGTGGTGCAGGTTCTCCATTCCTTGAAAGTGCCGTCACAGGTAGACAGTGCAGTGAAGAAGGCTCTTGGTGACTTTCGCTTTATTGGTCCGTGCTTTGAGTCTAAACATTTTCATGACATGTTGCATCTGTACAGGACGTTGGTTTGGCCACTGTAATATTGCCTTTAATTCTGGTCTCCCTGCTGTCGGAAAGATGTTGTCAACCTTGAAAGGGTGCAGAAGAGACTTAAAATAATGTTGCAGGTTTTGGAGGGTTAGAGTTACAGGGAGAGGTTGAATTGGCTGGGACTATTTTCAAGTGTTAAGGCTGAGGGGTGACGTTAAAGAGTTTTATAAAATCATGAGGGGAGTCAACGTCTTTTACCCATGATAGGCGAGTCCAAAATTAGAAGTCAAAGGTTTAAGGTGAGAGTGGAAAGATTTAAAAAGGACATGAGGGACAACATTTTCATACAGAAACTGCTGTGTGTATGGATTGAACAGCCAAAAGAGGTGGTGAAGGCAGGTACAGTTACACCATTTAAACGGCATTTGGATGGATACATGCATGGGAAGTGTTTAGAGGGAGTTGGGCCAAGTGCTGGCAAGGGGGACGAGATTTATTAAGGATATTTGGTCGGTATGGGCGATCAGACCGAAAGGTATTTTCCCCTGCTGTACATCTCTGAAACTCTATTGCCTCTTGAGTGTATAACACAGGAACAGGAGGAGACTATTCAACTTCTGAATTCTGTCAGGCAACTTGTTTGTTCAATTGCTGAGAGTAAAATACAAAAATACATCATTCAGATTTTGAACAGGAGAAAGGCTTTTAGTCAAGAGAAACTGTAAGGAATGTGAAGAGGCCATTCAGGCCCTCGACTCTATTCCACAGGAGCAGCAGGTGAGCACAGAGCTATTGGAACCTGTTAGTCAGTAGGAGGAGGAGGACGTCTACTTTCGCAAACCATGCATCAGGAGGCAGTCACACAGCTGCTCAAGATTGGGACACATAACAGGACGCAGTCATTCAACTGCTTGAGACTGTGACAAGGGACAGGAGGGAGTCACTCAGAGCTCGAAACTGGGGCACAGGGAAATTTGGAGGTTAGTGAGGCCCCAGCATCCTGTTATGCAAGGACAACAGGAGGTGACTCACTCCCTAACCAGTATGGACGCTGGGAGAGAAGGGGAGTTTTCTTGGAACAAACATAAATATATGAATAGGTTGCATTAGTGGTCCATTCAATCCTGCCCCAACATTCACTAAGACTCCTCTCTCTGCAGCCTCTGCTAGGTTTCTTGGTCATGTTGCAGACTCAGATGCTGCAACAACACTCACCATGACTCATCCAGAAGCATGGGTCTAACAGGATAATTCAGGATTTGAGGGGTCCAGTGACAAGAATGAAAACACCAAATAAAGGTATTGTCAGATGTTTCGTACTCTCACATTCGCAATTCAACTCGCATAACTAGCCCATCCATTACATATTCAGAATGGAGCACTGTGTAGATCCGGCTAGTGAACAGCTGCATGCACCCCAGCATTGTCCAGAGGGAAACTCAATGCAACCCACACGAATGTTTGATCTATAATCTTGGACTAAATGTTCAGTGTGGGGAGCTGTGCAGTCCAGACTGGTTCATTCATATACAAACCAGGCTATTGCATTGTTCGGTAACACTGTGTTAGATCACTGTCCAGCGTAGGGAAACTTGCAGCCAATGCTGGAAGTGACAGCATGTGCACTTCCCACCCATTTACTGCTCCATATCTGCACTGTACCTTGACAAGGGGTGCTGCGAACGTGAAAATCAATGTGAGGAAGAGATATAAATGGAAACAATTTAAATACCACTAGTTCTGATTAAGGCGCATATCTCTCTAGTATTTAAAGTTGAAATAACTGAGATAATATCTAATGACGTTTTGTGAACGGTGCAAAGAATTAAGAGGGGGATGGTGATGTTATAGTGGTTGCACTATAAGCCTCCAAATAATCAATGGGAATTAGAGGAACAAATATTCAGGGAGATTGGCGAGACTTGCAGGAGCAATAGGGTTGTCACAATAGGTGATTTTAATTTTCCTAACTTAGACTGGGACTTCTAGATGGTTAAGAAATTCGATAGAACGTAATTTGTTAAGTGTGTTCAGGAAAGCTTCCACAAGCAATATAAAGAGGTTCTTATTGGGGAAGGGACAAACTCGACCTATTGTTGGGAAATTGGGTAGGATAGATGACGGAGGTAAAGTGGGCGAGCATTTTGGGAATGGTGACTGGAGCAGTATTAGTTTTAAAATAGTAATGGTAGGGACAAAATTGGTCCACAGAATCAAGTTCTAAATTGGAGCAAGGCGTATTTTGTTGGAATTAGACAGGGGATTGCAGAGGATGATTGGAGTAGTTTGTTTCGAGGTAAAATGATCCCGGGCAAGTGGGAGGGCTTCAAAAGTAAGATAGCTCGAGTTCAAGGTCTATATGTTCCTGTGAGGATGAAGGGAAAGTGAGGCTGGAAGAGAGAACCCTGGATAACAAGAAATATTGAGCATATGGCCAGAAAAAAAATGAGGCGTGGCTCAGGTACAGGCAGCTGGAATCAGGGAATCCCTGGAGGTACACAGGGATACAGGAGTTTACTGAAGAAGGAAATCAGCAAGGTGAAAGGGAGAATGAGATAGCCTTGGCTGAGCAGATTAGTATGAATCCAAATTCAGTATAGGAAAGAAAAAGAACAACCGGAGGACGCCTTAAAATCCAAAATGGGTATGCATGTGTAAAACTTCAAGAGATGGGTGAGGTCCTCAATTTCCCCTCTGTGATTACCATGAAGAAAGACATGAAGACCTGTGACCTTTGGGAGGTTAGTTGTGATATCTTGGTACAGTCCATATCACAGTAGAGGTGCTGATGGACATATTAGAATGCATAAAGTCAGATAAATCTCTTGATCCTGACCAGATATACCCAAGAGCACTGCAGGTAGCGAGAGAAGACAGTTCAGGGGCCAAGGACCCGGAAGACTGGGCGGTAACAAATGTGCCCTTATTTAAGAAGGGCTGCAAAGAAAAGCCTGGGAAATATAGACCAGTAAGCTTCATATCTGGTTTCGGTAAACCACTTGAGAAGGTTCTGAGATATAAGATATACATGCATTTGGAAAAACAGAGTTTGACTTGGAGCAGTCAGCATAGTTTTGTGCGTGGCAGATCATGCCTTAGAATTTTTGTTCGAGTTTTTGTGGAAGTGACCATAAAGGTTGACAAGGGCAGGGTGGTGGACATAGTCTATATGGATTTCAGTAAGGCCTTTGATAAGGTTCCACATGGTAGGTCGCTCTGGAAGGTTAGATCGCATGGACTCCAATGTAAACTGGCAAATTGGTGACACAATTGGCTTGATGTTATGAAACAAATGGCTATGGTGGAGGTATGCTTGTCGGACTGGAGGCCTGTGACTAGTGGAGTGCCTCAGTGGACGGTCCTGGGACCATTGCTGTTCGTTATCTTATACCCATGATTTGGACCAGAGTGCACACGCAAGGTTAGTGAGTTTGCAGATGACTCTAAATTAGGAGGCATCATTTACAAGGAGTAACATTATCAGAAATTGCAGCAGTACCTTGGTCACCTGAGGAAGTGGGCTCAGAAATAGCAATTTGAGTTTAATACAGATAAGTGTGACGTCTTGCATTTTGGAAAGTCAAATCCAGGTAGGAGTTTAATGATGAATGAGAGGGTCTTAAGGAGTGTAGTGGATAAAAAGGATGTTGGAGATCAGGTGCACAGTTGTCTGAAGTTTGAGTCACAGATACACAGGACAGTGAAGAAGGCTGTTGGCACGCTGGTCTTCATCAGCACATTGAGTACAGAGGTTGGGACGTGATGTTGCAGTTGTACAGGATATTGGTAAGGCTGCAGTTGGAGTATTGTATTCAGTTTTGTTCATCTTGTTCTAGAAAGGATATTATTGAACGAGAAAGAGTGTAGAACAAATTTACAAAGATGATTCCTGGGCTAAAGGCTCTAAATTATAGGCAGAGGTTGGACAGGTTAGAACTTATTTCTTTACAGCGTAGGAAACTGAAAGGGTTCTTATAGAAGTGGAACTCTTATAAAATCATGAGAGGCGTGCATGGGGTGAATACTTCAATTTTTTTCCTAAGGTTGGGGAATCGAGGACTCGAGGACATCCATTGATGTTTGGAAAGGATAAAAAATATAAAAAGGAAACTGAGGGGCAATTTTTTTGCATAGAATGTGGTACGCATATGAACTGAGCTGTCAGTGGAAGTGATTGAGGTGGGTACAATAACAACATTGAAAAGGCATTTTGACAAATACAAAGATAGGAAAGGATTAGAGGGATACAGTGCAAGAGCAGGGAAATGGGGTGAATGTGGATGGGCATTTTGGTTGGCATGGACGAGCTGGGCCATGTAGCCAGTCATACTGGCAGTCTCGTGCAGTATGACTGCAAATGAGTGTGTTTTGGAGTGGATGCAGAGTCGGGGAGACTGAGAAAAAATGTCATTGAAGGATATGTTCACAGGTTTCAGAATGCTGAAATGAAGATATTTCGATAGTATCATGCAACACGGGTCAGTATTAAGAAGAATTATGAGTGAAAGGGATATTGCTGTGAGTTCAGGCGATAGAGACTTTTGGATGAGCATTTGTTCTGCAGCTTTGCAACTGCGAGGGAGGACAACAGAGTCTTCGCCTCACTGGGCTGAATCTAACAAAAATCTGACATTTTCTTTGAGTGTGACAGAAGGGTTGTCTGCACGAGACTGAGCTAGATTCCTGGTGCTATCTTACCAAACTCATCTCATTAACTACCCACCCCACTCCATGGTGTCCCTGTCATGCAATGCCAGCCCGATTCTCCCACCCATCATGACTGAAGGTACTCAAAATCGCCCGGATTACCCTGGATATTCCATGACCCCTGACACTGGGGCCACCTTTAAAAGGCCAAGGGGCACATGGTTGAGCTTTCTCAGTTTGGAGCTGCCCTGCACAGTTTGCCCCGAGTATGGCAGATAAGAGGACATTACATCACGGTTTGTTGACAGGGGCACGGAGGTCCTGGTGGATGAGCTAGTACAGAGGGGGACCATTCTTTTCCCAGAGGGATCACACCACCAGACACACCGAGCATGGTCTGAGCTCACCACCCAGCTCAGTGCAGTATCTGCAGTCTGAAGATATGTCCAGCAAAACAGGACAAGATTCAATAACCTTCCCCACTCTGTTAGGATAAGGGTCACACTCACTGTATGTCTGTTATAGCACCGGTTCCAAAACAAGGCTCATGCTCTACCACTCTCGCTACTGCATACAGCACCTTCCCTCTTTTTCTCGCTTGCATCTCTAATGCCCCCCCCCCCCACCACAGTTATAGAATATTCTGGAGAATTACAATTATGGAATTTTCCAGATCATGTTCCAACTTATTCCGTTTCAGTAAAGTGGCGGTGCCCCTGTGTGTGACATGTAAGAGGATGGAGTGGAGACGTACATTTTTCAAATCACACACAATTAAAATCCATCATGAGGCCATTCAGTACTTCAAACATGCTCCAACATTCAACACGTTTGGAGGTGATCTGATGGTTTTCTCAGCTCCACGTTAGAGGAACCTTCAGTCATTCAACCCCCAGCTTCCTGTTACCGAGCAGATGATTCTCAGACACTTCATACCCCGGGTTTCTTCTAGCATGTGCTAAGAAGGCACTTCCCATGGGGACAGACTCTCCTAACAATATGTTTCATCTGCTTTATAAATTCATACAACAGTCATACAAAATTCATACAACAAACCAATCAAAAACATGCACTTCTTTTATGGTTATCGATATCCAATCGCAATTAGACATTCTGGTTATTTCACTTGTCTCACCTTATTGTATTCAGCCAAAGAAACTTCCAAACACTCGTCTCAATATAAAATACAATTTCTAGCAAAGAACGTTTTTATCCTCAGCCGTTATCATGACAATTATCTCAAATATACTTTTTTCCTTGTCATGAATGTTTCTCTTGCCCTTTGTGACTGATTCTGTGTGTAGCAGTTACACAGTCCCCCACTCAGTTGGCTAGATAGTTGGCTTGTGATGCAGAGGGTGGCCACGAGCGCAGGTTCAATTCCCCCCACTGACAGAGGTTACCATGAAGGGAATGCTCTCTGAACCTCACCCCATCACCCGAAGTGTGGTGACATTCAGTGTAAACCGCCATGAGTGCTCTATCTAATGAGAGCTCTTTGGGACTCTATTCTATCAATGTTCGCATTTTAACTTTTTTAACAACATTTTTTTACTGAAAAATAGATTTTTATTATTATATTAAACCAATAACAAAATAACTCAAATGACTGAACAATATTTCACCCATGTGCATGTACATACAAAACAAGTTAAAGTCTATAAACGGACAGAAAAAACCCCAAAAATAAACAATAAATAATAAATAAATAATACGGCTCAGAATAACAAAACGATAGCTCTTGTTCTTCGAGAGCATTAACTGATACACATTCATATGTTCACAATTCTTCATATGTGATTCATTAGACAATATCGTCATGGCTATATAAAAGCCCTTTTTAGAGTGGCAGATAAGCCTGTATCGCGGTAATCGAAAAAGGGTTGCGATATCTTATATAAATCTCTGCTTTCTGGTGCACCACACAGGTGAAAACGTCCAAAGGGATATTCTCCATGACGAGCTTCCGACGAGCCAACAGACCAGGGGAACGGTATTTCAGACATCCAACACAACAGAATACTTTTCCTAGCACAGGACGTGTGGGGGAGATACTAAACGAGTATTTTGCATCAGTATTTACTGTGGAAAAGGATATGGAAGGTATAACATGTATGGAAATAGATGGTGACACCTTGCAAAATGTGCATATTACAGAGGAGGAAGTGCTGGGTGTCTTAAAAAGACTACAGGTGGATAAATCACCAGGACCTGATTAGGTGTACCCTAGAACTCTGTGAGAAGCTAAAGAAGTGTTTGCTGTGCCTTTTGCTGAGTTAGTTGCAATATGGATAGTCACTGGTGAGGTGCCGGAAGACTGGATGTGGCTAACGTGTTGCCACTGTTTAAGACAGGTGGTAAGGACAAGCCAGGGAACTATAGACCAATGAGCCTGACGTTGGTGGTGGTCAAGT
Organism: Chiloscyllium plagiosum; assembly: GCF_037043375.1. Taxonomy (NCBI): domain Eukaryota; kingdom Metazoa; phylum Chordata; class Chondrichthyes; order Orectolobiformes; family Hemiscylliidae; genus Chiloscyllium; species Chiloscyllium plagiosum. The sequence goes on along the minus strand of NW_028270160.1, from coordinate 71,380,359 downwards.
TCTTGGAGGGAATCCTGAGGGACAGGATGTGCATATATTTGGAAAGGCAAGGACTGATTCGGGATAATCTACATGGCTTTGTGCGTGGGCAATCATGTCTCACAAACTTGACTGAGTTTTTTGAGGAAGTATCAAAGAGGATTGATGAGGGCAGAGGGATAGATGTGATCCATATGGACTTCAGTAAGGATTTCGACAAGGTTCCCCTTGGGAGGCTGATTAGGACGGGTAGGACTCATGGAATACAGGGAGAACTAGCCATTTGGATACAGAACTGGGTCAAATGCAGAAGACAGAGGGTGGTGGTGGACGGTTGTTTTTTTAGACTGGAGGCCTCTGACCAGTGGAGTGCCACAAGGATCGGTGCTGGATTCACTACTTTTTGTCATTGACATAAATGACCTGGATGGGAGCATAAGTGGTACAGTTAGTAAGTTTGCAGATGGCCCCAAAATTGGAGGTACAGTGAACAGCGAAGAGGTCACCTCAGATTACAACAGGATCGTGACAAGATGGGCAAATGGGCTGAGAAGTGGCAGATGGAGTTTAATTCAGATAAATGTGAGGTGTGGCATTTTGGAAAGCAAATCATAGCAGGACTTATGCACTTAATGGTAAGGTCCCAGGGAGTTTTGCTGAACAAAAAGACCTTGGAGTGCAGGTTCAAAGCTCCTTGAAAGTGGAGTCGCAAGTAGATATGATAGTGAAGAAGGCGTTTGGTATGCTTTCCTTTATTGGTCTGACTATTGAGTACAGGAGTTTGAAGGTCATGTTGCAGCTGTACAGGATAATGGTTAGGCCACTGTTGGAATATTGCGTGAAATTCTGCTCTCCTTCCTATCGGAAAAATGTCGAGAATCTTGAAAGGGTTCAGAAAAGATTTATAAGAATTGGAGGATTTGACCTATAGAGAGTGGCTGAATATGCTGGGGTGTTTTCGCTGGAGCTTCGGATGCTGAGGGATGACATTATAGAGGTTTTCAAAAGTATAAGGGGCATGGATAGGGTATATAGGGAAAGTCTTTTCCCTGGAGTCAGGGAGTCCAGAAGTGGACGGCATAATTTTAAGGTGAGAGGGGTAAGATATAAAAGAAACCGACAGGGCAACTATTTCATACAGAGGGTGGTACGTGTATGGAATGAGCTGCCAGGTGAAGGGGGAAACACTGGTATAAGTGCAACATTTAAGAGGCATTTGGATGAGTATATTGAATAGGAAGGCTTTGGAGGGTTATGGGCCAGGTGCTGGCAGGTGGGACTAGATTTGTTTGGATATGTGGTCGGCATGGACGGGTTGGACCGATGGGTCTGTTTCCATGCTATACATCTCTATGACTCTATGACTTATATTAATCTCTGTTTTTTAGTGCACCATACTGGTGAGAAAGTCCAAAGGAATATTGTCCATGACGTACTTACAAGACCCAACACATCCTGGGAGTTTCAGATATCCAACACAACAGAATATTATTTCCTAGGACAGAAAGTAAGGATATATTTTTTCCCATGTGCATTTGCGTAAGATACTCTGGGCAGGTGCAGGTAAAGGGAAACCGTGTCCATCTCCAATTCGGTCCCCAAGACCCCCTCTACCACACCTAACACAGTGATCCGATATATACGAAGCCTGCAGCAGAACCACATGCAATGAGTAAGAGTGCCTGTCGTCATTCAGCATTTAGGACATGCTGAAGATAATCCCACACTGAATTTTGAGAGAAAATCTGGTGTCGGATAGACCCTATGAAGAATTTGCAACTGCATGGAATAGGTCTTATTACAGATCAAAATCCTTCGAGCATTTTCACAAATATCCTCCCAAGTCTCCAAAGAGATCTAAACCTGACAACTCTCTCGCACAGACGTCGCGAAGCTGCACAGTCTTGTCTGAAGGGGCGATCTCCAACAAATGATAAAGGGTGCTGACAAAGAGTGTATTCTTAGCAATAAACACCCGCTTCTCTGTATCGGATCTGTAAGAGTCTGTTAAAAGTTTGTGTCTTTAAAATCAAATCTCTAATCTGGAAAAAAACAGAAGAAACCTCTACTAGGTAGTCCATACTTACGAGTTATTTGATCAAATGATATCATTGTTTCTCCCTCAAGTAACACGTGGTGGCTCAGTGGTTTGCACTGCGGACTCACCACACCAGGGTCACGGGTTTGGTACTAGTCTTGGGTGACTGGCTGTGTGGAGTTAGTATGTTTTCAACTGCGTCTGCGTAGGTTTCCTCCTATGTTCACAAAGATGTACAGGTTAGATGAATTGGCCAATGCTAAATCACTCATAGTGTTCCAGGATCTGTAAGTTCAGACATTAGTCAGGATAAATATAGAATGGTAGGGGAATAGGTCTGGGTGGGTTACTCTTCAGAGGGTCGAAGTTAACTTGTTGGGCCCAAGGGCTTGTATCCACACTGTAGGGATTCTACTAATTCTAAATCACCCAAGCAAGGTACCCCCCTCGCTGCACACAGTTTAAACCTGGAATCCATTATCCCCGGATGACAACCCAGTATACCAATTTAAGGGGTAAGAAATGTGGTTTTGGCTGTCTTGCCCTCGATCTGACGCATTGTTCTTCAAGTTTTAACAGTATTGATAATCATTAGTTTTTGACAATACTCCATACATGTTGTCATTTTATCGAAGAACAACAGACTAATAAGGGTTCACTTTGTCTGAGAGGGCTCAATTTCCAGCCGTAGTGACGCTGAGTCCTCAGCGGCCCAGGCACGAACATAGGATGATAAAAAAAAGCTTAATTGATTGATTTTAATCTGGGAGATTTACCCCCCACAATCTGTGGGGCAGTTGCAATTTTGTTTGTTTGATAAGGAATCGCTTATGGTGCCAAATAAAAGAGCTAAACCAGCCATTCTGTTTCCTAAGTATCTGTCTGGGAAACATCAAATAAAGCATTCGCACGGGGTCTAGGAAATGAGGTAGGACATTCATTTTAATAACAGCTATCCGATCCAGCCAGGATATTTGAAATACCTCCCACCTTTGAAGGTCTTATTTAATTTTGTCAAACAATAAATAGGGAAACCTCCCCAGTGACCATTTAAAAGGAAACCAGGATTTGCCCTCAGTATCAGGTATTTCCCTAAGACCTCCCATAGGCATGGCCTCCAACTTTGTAAAATTAATCTTATCGCCCGTAAAGGCAACAAGCGAATTAATGCATTGCATCACATGAACAACCGAAATTGCGGGATTTGACAAAAAACATAAGACCCTCATCTGCATACAATGTAATCTTAAGAGACTTCGATCCCACCTCTGAGGCAGAGTTGTTTGCATCCCGACGGATGACCTCCGCCAGTGGCTCAATCCCCAACGTAAACAACAATGGTGAACGGTGTCAACCTTGTCAGCTGCCTGGAGAAATATTAATATTACTGGGTGGCCACACCATTAGCGAGAACCGCAGCCAGAGGATCGCGGTAAAGGACCCTCATCCACTTGATAAAAACTTTGCGTAGACCAAACCGTTCTAATATACAGAAGAGATCCGGCCACTCAACCCAATCAAATGCCTTCTCTCATCCAAAGGGATCAATAATCCCTGGACATATTGTTGTAGACACTCTTGGATCATATTGAGTAAACTCTTTACATTGTAGGAAGATCTGCGGCCCTTTATAAAGCATGCTTGATCCTCTTTGACAACGGAAGGCAGCAAAGTTTCCAGCCTTAATGCACGGGTCTCAAACAAGATTTTGAAACCAACATTTAAAAGTGAGATTGGCGTGTAAGAAGCACAATCCTCCAAGGTCTTCCTTTTTGCAGCATCAGAGAGATATGAGCCTCTCTTAAGGATGGAGGGAGGGGTTCGTGACTGTATGAGTGACGGAACATGTTAAACATCAGCCCTGACAATGGGTTTATAAATTATTTATAAAATTCACGAGGAAATCTGTCAGGAACGAGCACCTTTGCATTCTGAAGCTGCTTCACACCCTTCTGCGCTGACAAAGTTGCATTAAGGCAAAACACTTATTCAGGGGTTACTCCTGAAAAATGAAAATAGACTCCATCTTAATCCATCTATCCACATAATGCTCAGTCTGAAATAGAACATAGAACAAGAATACAGCGCAGTACAGGCCCTTGGGCCCTCGATGTTGCGCCGATCCAAGCCCACCTAAACTACACTAACCCACTATCCTCCATATACCTATCCAATGCCCTCTTAAATGCCCATAAAGAGGGAGAGTCCACCACTATTACTGGCAGGGCATTCCATGAACTAACGACTCGCTGAGTGAAGAACCTACCCCTAACATCAGTCCTATATCTACCCCCCCTTAATTTAAAGCTATGCCCCCTTGTAATACCCGACTCAATACGCGGGAAAAGGTTCATACTGTCGACCCTATCTAACCCCCTAATCATCTTGTACACCTCAATCAAGTCACCCCTAAACCTTCTTTTCTCTAGTGAAAACAGCCCCAAGTGCCTCAGTCTTTCCTCATACGATTTTCCTTCCATACCAGGCAACATCCTGGTAAACCTCCTCTGCACCCGTTCCAATGCCTCCACATCCTTCCTATAGTATGGCGACCAAAACTGCACACAATATTCCAGATGCGGCCGTACCAGAGTCTTATACAACTGCATCATGACCTCAGGACTCCGGAACTCAATTCCTCTACCAATAAAAGCCAGTACGCCATATGCCTTCCTCACCGCACTATTTACCTGGGTGGCAACTTTCAGAGATCTGTGTACATGGACACCAAGATCCCTCTGCTCATCCACACTACCAAGTATTCGACCATTAGCCCAGTACCCCATCTTTTTGTTATTCTTCCCAAAGTGAATCACCTCGCACTTAGCTACATTGAATTCCATCTGCCACCTTTCTGCCCAGCTCTGCAGCTTCTCTATATCCTGCTGTAACCTGCCACATGCTTCCTCACTGTCAACAACTCCTCCGACTTTCGTATCATCCGCAAACTTGCTCACCCAACCTTCTAACCCCTCTTCCAGGTCATTTATAAAAATGACAAACAGCAATGGTCCCAAAACAGATCCTTGCGGAACACCGCTAGTGACGGCACTCCATGAAGAAACTTTGCCATCAACTACTACCCTCTGTCTTCTTCCATCCAGCCAATTCCTAATCCAAATAATTAGGAGAAAAATCTCGGACAGGAGGCATTAATCTTTTTGGAATTGAAGTTAAGGATCCCAATAACTTCCCTAATTGAGGTAATGGCTTAAGAGGGGAGATCGTTTTCCTGGCAAGATAGAATAAAAACCTGCCTGGCTTATCACCATGTTCAAACAGCCTTTGTTTAGCAAAACTAAGTTCCTTCTTGGCTGTCCGTGTGAGCGTGAAATTCACCGTAGACCGAAGCGTTGTGATCCTCTGCAGCTTAGCCACTGAGGGTCTATCACAGTATGCCCTCTCGGCTGCCCTCAGCTGTGCCTCAAATCAGCGTTCGTGCTCCCTCTTCTGCTGCATCCTAAGGGATAATTATTCCCTTGGCATAAACCTTAGCAATTTCCCATAGAATGGATGGGTTACTGGTTGAATCTGAATTAATGGCTAAGAAATGTCTGAATTCATTACAGAAATACTCAATGAACTAACTAGTCTTAACAATAAAGGGATACATTCGCATATTTCCCTCAATCTTTATCAATAAGCATGGTCAGAAATGGTAACATTCCCAATTGTGCAGGATGCCACTGAATCTAAGATTGTTGCAGGGATGGGGAAGAAATCAAACCTGGTGTGGCATTTCTGCGGGTTAAAGAAGATATTAAAAGCCCTACTTGTGAGGTAGATGTGCCTCCAGACATCCACCAGCTCTAGTTCTGCACACAAATCCACCAATTGGTTACATTATAATGAGGGTATTGAGGGACCTTCGGACATTCTGTCTACCGTGGGTTCCATAAGACAGTTGAAATCTTCTTCTACGATAACGTACCATGATGCAAGATATCTGAATTTGGAAAATGCATCGACCAGGTTTTTAAGAAGGTGCGCCGGACTGGGGGTGGGGGTCCCACAACTGGGATTCCATCAAATGTTGTTCAATGTAGAGGGACACTGATCGAACAGCTGAGGAGGGGTGTCAGCAGGTTGTTTCCGTGTCAGCATTTGATCTGACACCGTGTGGCTGAGGGAGGGGACTCAGCAGGAGTTTTCCGTGTCAGTGTTTGATCTGACACCGTGAGGATTAGGGAGGAGTGTCAGCACGAGGTTTGTATGTCAGTGTTTGATCTGACACCGTGAGGCTGAGGGAGGGGAGTCAGCAGGAGGTTTCCGTGTCAGTGTTTGATCTGACACCGTGAGGCTGAGGGAGGGGAGTCAGCAGGAGGTTTCCGTGTCAGTGTTTGATCTGACACCGTGAGGGAGGGGAGTCAGCAGGATGCTTCCGTGTCAGTGTTTGATCTGACACCGTGAGGCTGAGGGAGGGGGGTCAGCAGGAGGTTTCTGTGTCAGTGTTTGATCTGACACCGTGAGGCTGAGGGAGGGGAGTCAGCAGGATGTTTCTGTGTCAGTGTTTGATCTGACACCGTGAGGCTGAGGGAGGGGAGTCAGCAGGATGTTTCCGTGTCAGTGTTTGATCTGACTCCGTGAGGCTGAGGGAGGGGAGTCAGCACGAGGTTTCTGTGTCAGTGTTTGATCTGACACCGTGAGGCTGAGGGAGGGGAGTGAGCAGGATGTTTCCGTATCAGTGTTTGATCTGACACCGTGAGGCTGAGAGAGGGGAGTCAGCAGGAGGTTTCCGTGTCAGTGTTTTATCTGACACCGTGAGGCTGAGGGAGGTGAGTCAGCAGGAGGTTTCTATGTCAGTGTTTGATCTAACACTGTGAAGGTGGGGGAGGGAAGTCAGCAGAAGGTTTCCGTGTCAGTGTTTGATCTGACACCGTGAGGCTGAGAGAGGGGAGTCAGCAGGATGTTTCCGTGTTAGTGTTTGATCTGACACCGTGAGGCTGAGAGAGGGGAGTGAGCAGGATGTTTCCGTATCAGTGTTTGATCTGACACCGTGAGGCTGAGAGAGGGGAGTCAGCAGGAGGTTTCCGTGTCAGTGTTTTATCTGACACCGTGAGGCTGAGGGAGGTGAGTCAGCAGGAGGTTTCTATGTCAGTGTTTGATCTAACACTGTGAAGGTGGGGGAGGGAAGTCAGCAGAAGGTTTCCGTGTCAGTGTTTGATCTGACACCGTGAGGCTGAGGGAGGTGAGTCAGCAGGAGGTTTCCGTGTCAGTGTTTGATCTGACACCGTGAGGCTGAGGGAGGTGAGTCAGCAGGAGGTTTCTATGTCAGTGTTTGATCTGACACCGTGAGGCTGAGAGAGGGGAGTCAGCAGGATGTTTCCGTGTTAGTGTTTGATCTGACACCGTGAGGGTGAGCGAGGTGAACCAGCAGGAGGTTTCCGTGTCAGGCTTTGAAATGAACCCATGAGGTTTTGTCATGTCACATTGTTGCTTGACAGTCTGGAGGGCATACCTCTCAATTCTGGCATAAGCTCCAAGGCATTAGGAAGGAGGAGTTTGCTTCAGTACCAGAGTAAATCACTAATAGTGGTGAATATTGTCTATTCCCAGTTGTGGGATTCGCAATTTAAATGGAAGGTTCTTCTTATCCAGTATGGCTTCTCCCCTACTCCTAGTATTAAAAGACGAAAATAAAAACCCGTTCAAATCCGCCCTGCTATAACGTCAAATGTTCCTTGTCATCGAGGTGCATCTTTTGCAATAGGACAAAATCCACCCTCTCTTTTTTAAGATTAGAAAGTAAATTTTTCCTCTTGACTGGGCAATGGCTCCCCTTAATGTTCTAGGTGCACCATTTAAGTATATAATTTTCCAGAACAGACTGTAGCAACACTTGAACTCGAGAGAGGAAGAACTCGAATTACTGATCATTAATAAACAAAGTCTCATAGAGCTTAAAAACTACACAATCGAAAACTATTACAACTGACAAGCTCTCAAAACTTTCCAAAACTAAACATATAAAAAAAACCAAAAAACTAAAAAAATCGGTAGGGGAATTTATAATTTCCACAAAGTTTTCGCTTTCTCTGCAGAGTCAGACGAGTTCATGGATCCATTAAATGCAATACCGAGAACAGTTGGGTACCAGAGGGAATACTGATTCCCGAGTTCCCTTACTCTTCTCTTGATAAGGGTTAGACCTGGACGCAGGTGAGCACTTTGGTGACAGCGATCACAATTCTGGTAAGTTTACTTTAGTGATAGCAAGGGATAGGTGTATACCACTGGGCAAGAGTTACAGCTGGGGGAGAGGTAGTTACGATGCGATTAGGCACGATTTAGGAAGCATAGGAGGGAGAAGGAAACTGAAGGGAATAGGCACATAAGAAATGTGGAGCTTATTCAAGGAAAAGCTATCGTGCGTTCTAGGTAGGTATGTACCTGTCAGCCAGGAAGGACGCTGTCGAGTGCGGGAGACATAGTTTACGAAGGAAATGGAATCTCTGGTCAAGAGGAAGAAGAAGGCTTATTTTAGGTTGAGATGTGAAGGCTCGGTTAGGGCGCTTGATGGTTACAAGGTAGCCATGAAAGACCTAAATGAGAGTCAGGAGAAGACATGAGAAGTTGTTGGCGGATAGAATCAGGATAAACCCTAAGGCTTTCTGTAGGTATTTAAGGAATAAAAGAATGACTAAAGTAAGATTAGGTCCAATCAAGGATTTTAGTGGGAAGTTGTGTGTGGAGTCAGAGGGGATAGGGGAAGCACTAAATGAATATTTTTAAACAATAATCACTTTAGAAAATGACAATGTTGTCGAGGAGCTTACTGAGATACAGGCTATTCGACTAGTTGGGATTGAGGTTCACAAGGAGGAGGTATTAGAAATCCTGCAGAGTGTGAAAGTCCGTAAGACCACTGGGCCGGATGGGGTTTATCCGAGGATCCTCTGGGAAGCCAGGGAGGAGATTGCCGAGCCTTTGGCATTGATCTTTAAATCGTCACTGTCTACTGGAATAGTGCCAGAAGACTGGAGGATAGCAAATGTGGTTCCCCTTTTCAAGAAGGGGAGTAGAGACAACCTGGTAATTATAGACCAGCGAGCCTTACTTTAGTTGTTGATAAAGTGTTGGAAAAGAGGATAAGAGATAGGATTTATAATCATCTAGGAAAGAATACATTGATTAGGGATAGTCAGCACGGTTATGTGAAAGGTAGGCCGTGCCTCACAAACCTTAATGAGTTCTTTGTGAAGGTGACCAAACAGGTAGATGAGAGTAAACTGGTTGATGTGGTGTATATGGATTTCAGCAAGACGTTCGATTAGGTTCCCCACAGTGGGCTATTATAAAAATGCGGAGTAATGGGTTTGTGGGAGATATAGCAGTTCAGATCAGTAATTAGCTTGCTGAAAGAAGACAGAGGGTCGTGTTTGATGAGAAATGTTCATCCTGGAGTTAAGTTAGTAGTGGGTCTGTGTTGGGTCCACTGCTGTTTGTCATTTTCATAAACGACCTGGATTTGTGTAGAAGGGTAGGTTAATACATTTGCAGATGACACTAAAGTCAGTGGAGTTGTGGATAGTGACGAAGGATGTTATAGGTTACAGAGAGACATAGATAAACTGCAGAGCTGGGCTGAGAGGTGGCAAATGAAGTTTAAGTGGATAAGTGTGTGGTGATTCACCTTGGTCGGAGTAAACGGAATGCAAAGTACTGGGCTAATGGTAAGATCCTTGGTAGTGTAGATGAGCAGAGAGATCCTGGTGTCCAGGCACACAGATGCTTGAAAGTCGCCACCCAGGTTGATAGGGTTGTTAAGAAGGCATACAGTGTTTTTGCTTTTATCAATAGAGGGATCAAGTTCAGGAACCATGAAGTTATGCTATAGCTGTACAAAACTCTAGTGCGGCCGCACTTGGAGTATTGTGTACAGTTCTGGTCACCACATTATAAGAAGAATGTGGAAGCTTTGGAAAGGGTGCAGTGGAGATTTACTAGGATGTTGCCTGGTATGGAAGGAAGGTTTTACGAGGAAAGGCTGAGGGACTTGAAGCTGTTTACGTTAGAGAGCAGAAGGTTGGGATGTGACTGAATCGAGACATATAGGATAATCAGAGGGTTAGATAGGGTGAGCCTTTGTCCAAGAATTGTGACGGCGAAGATGAGGGGGCATAGCTTTAAATTGAGGGGTGATAGATATGGGACAGATGTCAGAGGTAGTTTCTTTACTCAGAGAGTAGTAAGGGTATGGAATGCTTTGCCTGCAACGGTAGTAGATTCGCCAACTTTAAGTACATTTAAGTCGTCATTGGACAAGCATATGGACGTACATTGAATAATGAAGGTTTGATGGGTTTCAGATTGGTATGACAGGTTGGCGCAACATCGAGGGGCGACGGGCCTGTACTGCGCTGTAATGTTGTATGTTCTGTATCATCAAAAGATTTTTTTCTGAATCACCGCCGCCGAAACGTTCCGAAAGGACATAATCCTGGAGCCCGTGAATTAAAGGCATTGGATTTTGCCGCTGGGTTCTGGAAGCTTCCATTAGTCTTTGTTTATCCCCATAACTGTGTAACCACACGCGGACAGGGCGAGAGCGCTGGTCTGAGCCTGACCTGGGCACCGTAACCCGATGAACTGTCTCAGTCTTCACCCGTCCCTCTTCAGTTTCGAAGTGAAGGAATCGCTGCAGCCAGTTCTCAAAAAATACTCACTGGCTGACCACTTGCTGTCTAGGCCAGCAGACAGACGATGTGAACATTCTTCATCCTGCCCCTATTCCGAAGGTCGTCATCATGTTCAATTAAGATACGAACCTGTTTTTCAACGGTGAGGATCCTCTCTCATGAGGAATTTATTATCGCAGACTCTGTCATGCAGTTCGGTGCTTGACATCGTCCATTTTGTTTCCAAGGCTGTCAAGTTGCTGCTCATGTTTTTGTAGCCCGTCTGAGAGTGTTAGTGGTTCTAGCCACGGCTGAACCCTTCTTCAATCATGGCTTCAACCACTTCACATAACTTGGTGAACTCAGTGACCAAGGCTTGGTGAGTAACTGGGTCCATTGAACGAGCAGAGGTGGGGTGCAGCTGCAGCCTCAGGCAGGCTCGATGCTTCAGACGGGTGCACCGTGTGTTGGGACTTACTCGATCCTTTTCCATGTTTTGTCATTTCCACTTGATAAACCGGGATCAGTAAAGATTCTATCGCTCTTCTAATGTTGAATTTTAAGTAAATGCCTGGGATGTAGTGGGTTAGGGAACCACTTTTCCCTTGCTGTGATGCAGAGCCCAACAAAGCAGACCTTCAGGATCGCCACTATCTTGGACTCCCCCTTAACATTTTATCAATATTATCATTTCGGTTTGCATTATATTCCTGGATGTTCTGGAGCAGTGTGATTTTGTATCACTGTCTACATTTCCTCCTACACTGCAAATTGCTGCCCATTCCTCGATAATCCTTGACTCTGTTGTTACTTATGATACTTCTGAAGTGCCTCAAAAATATTCAATATCTCTGCCTCCAATGCTCTGCAGGGAAGAGAGTTCCAAACACTCTCACCACTGAGAAAACAAAAGTTAACCGCAACTGTACGTGAGATCATTTTTGTCTCCTTACCTGAGAAAGGATACAATTAACTTGGAAGCAGTTCGGAGATGTTTCACTTCATGTATTCCAGGGATGAGGGTCTTATATAATGAAGGCTTTAACAGGTTACTCTTGGAATGAGAGGTGAACTTATTGAAACATACAAAACCGAGAGGAGAGTGGATCAGATCGATATCCACTGGGTGTTTGTATCGTCCAAACTTCTTGTTGTTCTGATAGAATCTCTACAGTGTGGAAGCAGAACATTCGTCCATCAAGTCCACATTGACCCTCAGAACTGTATCGCCCCCGGACCTGCCCCCCTACTCTATCCATGTAACTCTGCATTTCCCATGACTAACCTATCTAACCTACACATTCCTTGGCACTATGGGAAATTTAGCATGGCTAATCCACTCTAAGCTGCATATCTTTGGACTGTGGGAGGAAACTGGAACACTGGTAGGAAACCCACACAGACATGGGGAGAATGTTCAAAATCCAAATAGAGCGTTGCCAGAGGTTGGAATTGAATGCAGCTCCTGGGCGATGGGAGGTAGCAGTGCTAACCACAGATCCAATATGTGCATCCGTTAGTTCTATTAGTTACTTATGGCTGACTTAAGAAATCTGCCTGATTTGTTCCTGTCACTGAACCTCACCCAGTCTGAAACCTTTATCATCGACCATATTACCAACCTGGTTACATTTAAAATTTGTTGTGAGCAGTGGAAAAGTGGGACTAGAAAAGGAAAGAGTGCCACCCTCCATCCTCAGTCACAACTGGAGTGAGAAAAAAATCACAAAGTGGTATTTCATTCCAGTGGGAATTCTCTTTCCCAGAATTTGGGGTGGCCAGATAGTTATATTATAACGAGTCTGGCTTTGTCTATAGACAGGTGAATCAGAGATAATGGTGCATGGAGAGCAAAGTGCAACTGGGACCACAATGAGATGAGCCGCGACCTTATTTACTGGTGGAGTAGTGTCAAAGGGCCGAATATCCACCTCGTGTTCCTCAGCCATGTGTTCTGATGTTCCATTCAGCCCTTCGAACCTGCTACACAGGGGCAGATCGAGGCCACTCCGATGGTTAGGTGCAGTTGCGGAAATGTACGTGGAAAATGCAGGCTGGGCGAGAAAGTGCCCCCACCACTCGACCCCCCCAAACAATCCCTGCTTCCAGGCTTCCCCTGTCTGTAAATTCTGCTCCAGATGAGGAACATATTGCAGCCCCAGATACGCTGCGAATACAACCCCATATCCCCCACGCAGGGTTAAAACAACAAATCCTCTGCCCTCCCTGAATGCAACATTTTACAACGCGATTTCCATGAAAATAACCCGTTAGTTTCCAAAAGCATAGCATGTGAAATTAATAAATAGGAACAGGAGTAGGTCAATCGGCCCCTAGCCTTGTCATTTAAAAAAAAACATGGCTGATCTACTTCAGGATTCAACTCCACCTTCTTGCCGACTCCTTGTATCCCTCCACACCTCTCTGGGTTAGGGAATTCCAGACATTCACTACCTTCTGAGAGAAGACATCGGTTTGCATCTCAGATTGAAATCGATGTTTCTTATTCGAAATCTGTATCCTCGAGTTCGACACTTTGCCCAAGAATGGAAACAACTTCTCAACATCTAATTTCTCAAGCCCCTGCTGTATCTTGTATGTTTCAGCAGTATCACTTATCATTCATTTAAACCCAATGAATGATCGCGTCACCTTTTTAGAGATTCTCCATAACTAAACCCTTTCATCGCAGGAAAATTCCTAATGTACCAACATAGTTACTTGCTGCACCAGCATGCTGACTTTGTGTTGCACACATAGGAACACTCCAAAACCTTTGTACTGCTCCTTTTCTGGAAGTCCTCTCCATTAAATAACAGCCTGCCTTTTGATTCTCAGTGTCATCCTCAAACTCGGATGTATATTGCACTCAGCTCCCTCCTTCAGGCTGTCAGCATAGATTGTAAATAACTGATGCTATCAGACTGATAGTTGTGGTACTCCAGCAGATACACCTTTACCATAAAGATCCATTAATCCTGACTCTCCGATTTCTGTGTTAACGAATCATCATCCCATGTTAATACAGTATCCGACGTCCTAGAGCTTCTGTTTTGTGGAAGAACTTTCATTTTGTAATACTTGTGGAAAATCTCTGGAAAGTTTTGCCTCTACTAGATCCCCTTTATCAAGTCCGTTGTTACATTTTCAGGCATGGCCAGGAGTACTTTGCATGAATTTAGAGGCAAAATATCATTTCCCTTTCACAGACCCACACTGACACTGCGTGAAGCTTTTCTAAACGTCCATGCTGGGCAAGTTTTCCAAACTGTACTATTCCCATCTGCTTTCATTTGACCCATACGCCTCTAAGTGTTTCCCAGTCATATATTTGTCCAAATAATGTTGAATGTTGCAGCTGTACACGCCATCTACCACTCTTCCTCTGGCAGCCCATTCCATACCCACACCACACTCTGCGTAGAAACGTTGTCCCTTCGTCCTTTTTAAATATTCCCTCTAACACCTTAAACCCATTCTCTTTATGCTGGAACTCCCCCAGCCCGTGGAAAAATCTTGGCTATTCACCCTATCCATTCCTCTCATGATTTTATAAGCTTCTACAATGTCAGCCCGCAACCTTCTACACTCCGTCTGATACTAACTTCAAGAACAAGCATTTAAAGATAAGCACTGCAAATTTGAAGCGATACTAAACATCACAGGTAACCAATACTCAGCCCAATCTTCATACTGTTATTTGTTTTTCTCCATGTTACAATACTAAGGCGACATGAAACGCTTACTAGTGCCAATAAGAAGTTAATCATCTGAATTCCTTTGTCTAAAGGGGATGATGATCACCACAGTGAAAACGTATCTGTGGCCATATCTATATAATACCATATGGTCAACATTCTCCCTCCTGGCCTCCCTGTGACTGTATGTGGTTGTGTCTTCTTTATCTTGCAATCAATAGAGTGAACCCCTTTCCCCATTTACATCTTAATTTAAACCCCTTTTACAGAATCTTCTCATTCACCACTGCTAAAAGCCCGTTTATCTATTGCCACACCCTCCTTTCCCTGCCACCCATTTCCCAGTTCAGGCAAGGGATTAAAAGACCATTTTGCAATTGTATTCAGTTTTGAAGAAGTGTCACACTGGAAACGCTAACACAGTTTTTCTTTCTCTGCAGATGCTGAAAGACCTGCTGAGTTTCACCAGAAATGAATCGGCACAGAAAAAAAGTTTCAATTAAACAAATAACTATGGATACTGGAAATAAGACGACAAAAAATGCTGGAGATACTGGTAGCTTTATAGAAGATTAACTGGACCTGAAACTTTAACTCTGCATTCACTCCAGAAAATGCTGCAACACCTTTAGCAATTTCTTCAGCAATTTCTGTTTTTGAACAATTTCCAATGACGTATGTCAAAGATGCCCAAACATCTTGTCCAACATGGAGCGCCGTACAGTGGGAACTGAACAATAACGCATGGTGCAGAAGTTCGTTGACTCTAAAATTGCATAAGGTTGGCATCACTGACACGACAGAGCTCTGAATCATGGTCAGTGAGAAAAACAGAGGGAAACACACTCACTTCAAATACAGAAGATGGCATTATGGAAAGGAGAAGATTCAGATTAGTACCTTAAATGGATTGAGTTTATGCAACGAATTGGAGGCGAAGCACCATAGAAAGACTCCAGCAGAATGAGAATATGAAAATTGAAGTATTTCCACATCAGAAACCAGAGTAGGTCACTGAATACAGGGCTGATGGGTGAATGGGTCTCGGTGTGAAATGGGGCACAGTCAGTAGAATTGAATTGTAAATAATGCAGCTAAAACTGGGTTATCATCTGATGCTGTAGAATCAACAGCAGAAGAAGCACAGTTGTATTCAATGACAATCTGTAACATTTTCCCGACGATACTTCATCAGTCTACCATTACCATCAAGCTGATCCATGGTTCAGTGACGAGTGTGTGTGAACATGCCAGGGTCGGAATCACGAGCACCTCAGCCTGATGACAACCCATTAATGCGATCACACTTGACTGGTTACAATCCAAACAGCAGGACTAACATCTGATACAGAGGGAGAAATGATACCAAGACTAACACATCAGATCTAAGCTCTGTCGGCCTGTCAAATCAATGCATAAAAGTCGATGGACCATTAAACAACTTACTGGAAGAGATGACTCAACAAATATACGCACCCTAAATAATGGAACAGCCCTGTACGTCAGTGTAAAAGAAGCAGTATCTGCACCTACCTTAGCCAGAAGTGTTGAGTCGATTATCCACCTCACCCTCACCATGATGCCCACAGAAATATAGATGGCAGTCTTCAACCAATTCAATTCACTGCATGTGACATGAAAAAACTGCTGGACACTGTAGATATGACTAAGGCAGTGGGCCCTGACCCCATTCCTGCAATAGGACTTACACTTGTGTTGCACAACCAGCCGTGCCCCTGGGGAAGCTGTTTCACTCCAGCTCCAACTCCGACATCTCCCTGGCAATGCGGAAAATTACTCAACTATATCCAATCCGCTAAAAGAAGGATTACTGCAATCTGACTCTTTACTAGTCCTTCAGTCCCATCACGACAGTTAAATTGGTGGGAGTTCAAATTTGACAGAGCTGTCAAGCAGCATAGAAATAATCTGCTCAGTGTAGTTTCCGATAGGTCCCCATGTGGAGAAGGTGCTGTTGTGGAAATGTCACTGGATTACTAACCCAGACCAGGCTAATGCTCTGGCAGCTGATGCAAATTAAAAACAATTAATAAAATATCAAGATCTAAAATCTGGTGTCAATAATAGTGATCTTGTGTTCAATATCAGTGTAAACTTCGATTTCCTTCCCAATGTACTTTCAGGAAATGAATCTCCCGTGCTTTCCTGGTCTCCAGACACAGAGACATGTGATATATTCTTCAATGATCTCTGAATAGGCCAAACAAGGCACTCAATTATATCAACTGCACTGAGGTCTTAAATGATAAACCCGTTCTGAACACCAGGCACCAACCTCGTTAGTAGAAAAGGGAATGGGAAACACAATCCTGTCGACCGGCAGAGACCTGTTTCCTAACAGTTGAGAGCTTGTGACAATATTTACAGAGCTTTCCCACACACTGCACAGAAACATTGTGACAGGAGCAGGTCATACAACACATTGAGCTTTCCCTTGCTAGTTAATGGCTGAACATATCCTCAGTGCAGTTTTCCCCATACAATTGTCATATCCCTTAATATGTTTAAACATTGTCAAATATAAAATGAAAACTGACTTAGTGCCTTCAGCCCATCAGTTTTGCTCCTCCGTTCTACGAAAACAGGTGTTGATTAAATACAATTTGGCTGCAATATGATTCCTGAATCATTTTTTCTATAAAGTGAATTCCCGTTCACTGTGACGCGATTCCTTGCCAGGAACCAGCTGAACAGCAAAACCCTGTCTCAGGATCCTCTCTCTGCAAAATGTACAAACAATGTGGTCAGCTAAAACAGGAATGCAATGCGCACAGGAGGCCTTGAACTGAGCCTGAAACGGGAAATTGTAGACGACATTTAGAAATAACTTTATTTCAAACTGTGGAGAGAATCTTGAGGAGAACCGGAATTCCCCATCGGCATCACGTGGTTATTCAGCCCCCACATGCTTTCTGGTGAACGGTACAGTGCTCCAGTGAGTGACTGCAGTGTGAAAGTGTTACATTTACGGCACTGTTCCATTACAACACGTGATTTAAAGATTTATTTAGACTGAACTAGTATGGTTGTTAGACCAAACTTAATTTTTGGTTTTTACTGATTTTTTGGGGGGTTTGCCCCTTACCCTCTTTTTTCCATAGAACCCATTATTAATATTGCACGATTTTCAACAACACAGTGTTGCACAGAAACACAGTTACTGTGTTATTGGAGAACAACCTGGACTGATAGCTGATCTGCGATCTTTACACCGTACTCCTGCTCTATCCCTATCCCTTTAATTTCCAGAAATCCTTATTTATATTCAGCGCCATGACTTCCACAGCCTGATCTGGGACAGAGTACCCCTGGTTCACCAGTCTCAGAGTGCAGACATTTATTCTCACCTCAATGCAAAGCGGCCTGTCTGTACCTGATACTGTGGTCCCTTGCTTCAGACATCCGAGCCTGGGGAATTACCATCCTTGCTTCCAATCTGTTTCGCTCAATCAGAGTGTTATATATTTCACTGAGATCTCCACTCATTTTCCTAAACCGCATGGAATACAAGTCCAGACCCCCAAACTCAGATCCCATAACAAGTCTGTCATCCCAGAGATCATTCTGGTCATCCTTTACTGCTCTCTCTCAATGTCAGGTTTGTCCTCGATTAGGAACAGAGACCAAAACTGCACACAATGCTGCACAATGTTCTAGATGGCGTCTCACCAAGACCCTGTACCGCTGCAGTAATAAACTCGTACTCCTGTACTCAAATCCCCCTGAAATGAAGGTGAATATAGCAGTTATCTATCTCCCTACTTGCTGCTCCTGAAATATTGCTTTCAGTGACTGGTGGACAGGGAGATCAAGATTCCTTTCAATGTTACAGTTCCCCACTTGCTGGGTCTATATACACTGGTCAGCGTGCCAATGCCATTCCCAGTATTGACTCCTGGATTCAGAACTCACTCCCTTCCATGGATTCGGAGGCTGCACAGAAATAAACAAAAATGCAGCTTAAGTTCCTTGAGAGAGCAACATTTTTAAACACTCCTTTTCAAATGATAGGTTGCCATTCTTTTGTTCCCATCAAAGTACACAGCATCTCATCTCTCCAATTGCTCTCCATTCGCCACGTATTTGCCCAGTCATTTCACTTATCTCAGTCACCTTGGAGCTTTTTTACATCCTCCTCACCCACTCACAAGCTGACATTATTTAGTACTGTCAGCAAACTTGGGAATATTGCATTTGAGACACTCAACCAAATATATGATGTGTATTGGCAATAGCTGGCGCCCAAGCCACGATCCTTGCGAAATACCCCTAGCCTTCCACTAAAAAAAAATGTTGTTTTATTCCTTCTCACCGTTTCCTGCCAGCTCTGTCCTTCGAGAACCATGTCCATGTATTAGCCCCAGTCCCACAGGATTCGAATTTGCACAATAGGCATGGGGCTTTATCAAAAATCTTTCTGAAATTCCACTCGGATTGCATTGATAGCTTCTACATAATTTTGCTAAAAGCCGCTTTCTCAAATATGATTCCCATTTCATGAATCTCTGTTGACTTTGTCGATGCCCATTAATTTCAGTCTGATACTTTCTCTAAACTGTTTAATTGATAATTTAATTCTATTCCCCTTTTCTCACCAGACTAAAGTTCCCTTGTATTACTAGGAAGTTTTCTTTTTTGTTTTGCTTTCTTCCGTAAAGGCATAACTGAAGTATTTGCTCCATAGTTCTGCCATTTCCCGGTCCTCAATTATCTGGTATCAAACCGTAGGAAAGCTGCACATTTATTTCCCTTAATTTTGACATTGACATTGACATATTTTCAGAAAATATTATAAGTTCTGTCTTATAAACTTTGTTAAGATATTCTTCAGAAACCTATCAATTCCTATTTTAAGGTACTCAGTGATTGGCCTTCCACAGCCATACAATCACAGAAGCAAAGACTCTGCACTATCAGAAATACAGCACGGTCTACATTAGACACACTTCGCGACACAATAACCAGAGCCGTGAATCTTAAGGCATTTCAAGTGCACTGCCGGGTATTTTCTCATAGGTTTGAGGTTACCATGACAACTCGCCTCGCAAGAAATGCATTTCAGACCCCAACACACTCTGGGTGAAAAGCAATCCTCAAATCCTCACTAAACCGCAAACCCTCCACTTTAAAAGTGTGGCCCTTTGACTAAAAGGAACAGCTGCTGTCCATTCGCACTGTCCATGCTCCTCGTAATCCTATCCTTTAGAATCACGTCTCCCTCAGCCTCTACTCCCCCAAACTAAACAACCCAAGCTTATCCAGCCTCTCTCCATAGCTGATATGCTCCATCTCAGGGAACATCCTGGTGAATCTCCTTTGCACCCCCTCCAGTGCAGTCACATCCTTCCTGCAATGTGATTCTCAGAACTACTGTTCCATCTTGGCCTCACCAAAGTTCCGCATAGCTCTTATAATCTGTGCCTCAATGTATCAAGGTTATGTTTACAGTCCCCGATGATTTCCCAAATTGTGTATTAACCTGTACATCACATTCAGGGATGTGTGGAGAAGCACCCTCTGACCTTCCTAGTGTGCTGCCATTCATTGAGTCCTCTCCTGTCTGGTTCCTTCTTCCAAAGTGTATCACCTCATATTTATTAGGGTTACATTCCATCTGCCATTGATCTTCCCAGCTGACCATTCCATCTGTATCTTCCCGTAACTTACGGCCTTCCTCCTCACTGCCAACCAACCGGCCAATCTGCGTATCAAACACAAACTTACTTATCACACTCCCCACCCCTCGTCCATATTCACAGCTACATCAGTTATGAGTACCACAAATATTAAAGTTGAAAATGGCACAATATCAGGTTAGAGTCCAACAGGTTTGTTCGGAGGCACTAGCTTTCTTAGCGCTACTTCTTCATCAGGTGATTGTGCGCTTTGATGAAGAAGCAGAACTTTGAAAGGTAGTGCCGCCGAATAAACCTGTTGGACTATAATCTGGTGTTATGCGATTTTTAGCATTGTCCACCCAGTCCAACACCAGCACCTTCGAATCACAAATAATAAGGATACCATTGGACACTTGCCTCCAGTCACACAAGGAGTCTCCTACCACTAAACTTCATTTGGATGCAATTTGGCAAGTCACTAATGAGTCCTACCTGTTCCCTGGTCATTCTGGTCCGCTGGACACACTTGTAGAATTTCTGAGAATTCTCCCTAATCTCGCCCTGGCAGCAGGTTTCCATGCCCTTCTGTTAGTTAGTCCCATACGCGTGCAAAATTTCCTCCTTATTGCAGCCTTAAATGGTCTGTCCTTTATCCTGCCATTATTTCCCTTGATTGTGTATTAGACAGCCGGAGAAACATCCTATTAATTTCCAACTTGTCACATGTTTTGTGAATTTTATACATTTCACAGTGACCCCCCTGTCATTCTTTGAAACTCTAGAGAACACAGGCGGAGTTTCCTCATCACGCAATCTCGCCAATTGAGGGATTAATCTGGAGAATGTCCAATGAGCTTCCTCTGTGGTCAGTATATTCTTTCTCAGATTTGGTGACCAAAACTGAACTCAGTATTCCAGGTACATTACTCACTAACACGCTGTTCAACTGCTACAACATGTCTTTACATCTATATTCTGACTCCCTTAAAGGAAGGCAATCCAAACTTTAACTTACCACTTGCATATATTCCTCCAACTACCCTTCACATTCATTGCATTTACGAACTCATTGTGTGAGTTCTTATAGAAAGCCTTCTGATAATCTAAAATATGCCAGTTGTACTGGTTCCCCATTATCTATGTTGTAAGAATCAACTTCAAACAATTCCAAAGCTTGTCAAGTATGATTGCCCTTTCAGAAATGCATACTGATTCTCTCCAATGTTGCTGTTAATTTCTAAATAACGAATATCACATCCTATATAATAGACTCCAACAGTTTCCCCACAAATGTCAAGTTAATTGGTCTGCAGTTTTCCACACTATCTCTTCTTCCCTTTCTGGATGCTTGGATCACTACCGTACATCTATAGTGCTTGGATCACGTTTACGAATGTCCATTTATCTACAACGGCTTCCGTTGTAGAATGCACGGGGTAATAGGACACAGTCATCGACAGTGCAACTAATACTTCTATTAGTGGTTTATTTCTGAAGATTTTGGTTTGAAGTACATTTTGTTTGTCAAGGTTAGCAATGCTCAATCCAGCTGCGTGTTAAAGTAGAGCCTTGTTACTAATATAAATTGACTTTATGTCTTTCGATCCACAAGTCTTATATAATGACGTTGTATTTCTGGGTGATTTGCCGGATCTTCCTCCATGAAGACAGATGGAAAGTAATTGGTTATTTGCTAGGCTATTTCCCTGTTATCCATAATAATCTCGTCTTTCCTGATTGCAGATTTCCACATTTGACTTTGCTTTTCTCTTTCCTTTGAAATATAGAACATAGATTTATGCAGTCTTTGTGTTCCTGTTTGTTTGCATGTGTGTTCGCTTTTTGATTTCCTTTCCCGTTTCATGACCCTCCTTTTCTGGATCGTAAATTTCTGAGAATTCTCAGGATTCCACAATGTCTGGAATTCTTCTGAAGTCACTTCCTGTGATTCATGTAATCTTTAATTTATTATGTTAACCATTGTTAACTCATTTTCTCACTCTTGAGTGTTTTACCTAAATAAGGCCATAAGACATAGACATAGGAGTGGAATTAAGGCCATTCGGCCCATCGAGTCCACTCCGCATAAATAGACATATTTTTCAGACTTTGTACTTTTTCTATAAATCTCCTGGTCCTGACCAGTTATATTCAGGAACATTGCAGGAGGACAGGAAAGAAATAGCGGGGGCCCTGGTTGGTACTTTTGCATCAGCGGTAGCCAACGGGTGAAGTCCTGGAGGATTGGAGGGTAGTGAATGCTGTGCCGTTATTCAAGAAGGGCTACAAATAAAAACCGGGGAACTATAGACCAGTAAACCTAAAATATGTCGCAGGTAAGTTACTTGAGAAGATTCTGAGGGAGAAGATATACGTGCATTTGGAAAGACAGGGCCTTGTGAATGGGGGATTATGGCTCACACATTTGTTAGACTGCTTTGGTGAAGTGACCAGTAACTTTGGCAAGGGCATGGTTGTACATATAGTCTGTATAGATTACAGTAAAGCCATCAATAAGGTTCCACATGGTACTCTGCTCTGGAAGGTTAGATCATATGGAATTGAGGGGGAGCTGGCAAACTAGGTCCAAAATTGGCTTGATAATAGGAAAAAGAGGGTAATCGTGGAAGGATGGTTGTCGGACTGGAGGCCTGTGATGAGTGGAATGCCTCAGGGGTCGGTGCTGGGACCACATATTCATATATTACAAATATCTATGATTTAGATGAGAATGTACAGGCATGATTTTTAACTTTCAAGGTGACACTAAAATAGGTGGTATCGTGGACAGTGAGGAAGGTTCTCAGAAATTTCAGAAATTACAGCAGTACCTTGATCAGGTGGGTAAGTGGGCCGAGAAATGGCAAATGGAATTTAATTCAGATAAGTATAAGGTCTTGCATTTTAGAAAGTCAAATCAAGGCAGGAGTTTCATGATGAATGGCAGGGCCTTAAGCAGTGCAGTGGAACAGAGTGACGCTGGAATTCAGGTGCACGGTTTTCTGTAAGTGGAGTCACAGGTAGACAAGGCACTGAAAAAGGCATTTGACTCACTGGCCTTCATCAGTGAGAGCACTGAGTATCGAAATTAGGGAGTTATATTGCCGTTATACAATATGTTGGCGAATCCATACTTGTAGCGTCATGTTCAGTTTTGTTCACTTTGCTCGTGGAAGGATGTTATTAAACTGGAAAGAGTGCAGAAGAAATTTACAAGGATGTTGCCAAGACTCAATGGTCTGAGTTGTACTGAGGAATTGAACAAGCTAGGAGTTTTTACTTTGGAATGTATGAGGTTGAGGGGGATCTGATAGTAGTGTATAAGATGATGGGATGCATGGGTAGAGTCAATGCACTCAGTCTTTTTTCCCCAGGATTGGGCAATCACGGACTAGAGGGCATCAAACTAAAGTCAGAGGGGAAAGAGTAAAAGGGAACCTGAGGGGCAATTTCTTTTAAACACAGAGTGGTATGCATATGGGATGAGCTGCCAGCAGAAGTGGTTGAGGCGGGTACATTCACAAAATTTAAAATAAATTTGGACAAATACATAGGTAGGAAAGAATTGGAAGGATACAGGGAAATGGCAGGGAAATGGGGTTAGTGTGAATGGACATTTTGTTCGAAATGGACCAGTTTGGGCAAAATAGCCTGTCTCCGTGCTGTAAGACTATATGGGTCTAACAACCATTGTTCTCCTACTGAATGTTATAATGTATTTTCTCAATTCACTGGAGCGAACTTGACACTCTAGCCTCTGGGCTTCCATGATGTTTGAACAGAATGTTCAAACATTCCACATTGAATGCAGACGCCGTGTAAAATACAACATATTCATGTCACTATTCCTCCAAAGCTGCTTCAGAGCAAGGTCAGTAATTAGTCCTTCCGACCACACAATAGACAATTGACTAGAGACAATAGGTGCAGGAGTAGGCCATTCTGCACTTCGAGCCTGCACCACCATTCAATATGATCATGACTGATCATCCTTAATCAGTATCCCACAACACCAAATCCGAAATAATCTGCTCTCTATTTGGTTCACAACATTCTCTTCAACCTACCTGATATACACTAAAGGAATTTATTTTTCACAACATTAGCAGTCACTTAGTTAACTCAGTTTCGATGCAATTTGACACCATTCATTAATACTGCAGAACCCACAAATATTTGCTACTCATTCACAGAATGAGGGCTTAGCTGGATAACCAGCATTTACTGGCCATGCCAGACGGCAGTTAGGAGTCAACAGCATTGCCTTGGATCGGAGTGACATGCAGGCCAGACCAGATAAGAACAGCCGTTTCCTTCCCTAAAGGACATTCGTGAACCAGATGAGTTTTTCCAACAATCAGGAATGGATTCCCGATCACCATAAATCCTTGATTCCAAATACTTATTGAATTCAAATTCCACAATCTGCCATGGCAGGATTTGAAACCATGTCCCCAGAACATTACCTGGGTCTCTGGGTTAAGAGCACAGCGTTAATATCAGTATGTCATAGCTTCCCTTTGCATATAGTTGCATATATGATTTCCAGAGCACATGATGCAAAATATTTGCGCGACAGTTTTGGTTCAGATGTATAACACAAGTTTGTTTCTCCTTGCTATTTGTAAGACCCACCCAAACTCATTCTGTGGAATCTGAGGGACAGAGCCTGTGTCGTTATTAGTGATAGAGTTGGATAAGGCATTCGGGGAGGCTCACCTCGATGCTGAGATGATCTGAAGACATGTCAAGCAATACAGGACAATCATCAATATCCAACCCGCTCTGTCAGGATAAGTGTCACCGTATATTCTCACTGCTCCCTCACACTCACTGTATGTCTCTTATAGCACCTAACCTTGACCAAGGCTCACACTCTATCTCCAGATAAGGTTCAAGAACAACCACTCTCATTGTTGAATTCATCACCTTCCCTCCCCCACATTTTCTGTCCCTGGTGCAATAGCCCCGCACACTAATAGCACTACATGGATACAACACTATGGACAGACTCCCTCCGGCCACCTCACCATGTCACACCTTACCCAGCCCAGCACTAACAGCAGGGCCATCCACTCCCACCCTCACTCATTCCATCCCTTTCTTCCATTCCAAGGGATACAGCCTGGAATAGGACAGAAAGGGCCAAGCCCGGTGGTGGAGTGCTGGATATCCATCCCCTCAACCCCTACCCTGATATGTGGGGAGGATCCTGGAGAGAACCGGAAAAGACCAGGAGGCCTTGTGTGGAGATTCGGAAACATCCACGTCCCACCTACCGAATAAGAAGCAGTGTTCAATAAAGAACAATTCTCAATTCAAACCTGCTGTCAGTTCCAGCTTCATCTCTCTCACTCGCAGAAGAACAGATACTCCATTGCACAGAGATGCAGGCATTGAAATACACAGGCGTATTGGTAAATGCCCCAATATATTAACATGCACAATGCATACAAGGAGATAAGCATGCACACACGGAGAAGCACACAAAGACATAAACAGTCACACACAAATAGACACAAACAGAGATAGAAACACACAGGCTGATACAAAGACAGACAGACATAGTCACACAAATACAAAAGTAACAAGTACATGGACACACACATACATAAATGCACATTAAGACACAGACAGGAGTGCCATTAGGACACAAATAAATAAGTTTTTGATTTATAAGGAGATCCAGGATTCCAGGGCAAGGTGTGAGAATGATGTTGAGGAACATATTAGAAATAACTGAATGGTATATCAGACTCGATAGGCCAATTGGTCTAATTCTGCTCCTTTTTTAACGCTCGTGTGGTGTTATGCTATCAGCTATTCTCTTCATGAGACAGTAGCAGCAACATATTTGATTGGAAACAGTTAGTGGTAATGTGGGAAAAGATTGGAGGGCAGACTGGTTAATGTCTATTCCTAGTTATTGTACCACTTTATCCGAAAAGGGACAGTGATTTGATATGAGGTCAACACAATTTTTTTAAAGAATTGTGTCCCACTATGAATGAAGGATGTCCCTTTCCGTTTACTGCTGTGCTATTTGTGGTGTCCTCATCCTCAGGGAGTAGTGAAGACTCGGTTAATTTAGGTATTTTAGTTTGAGATTGACTGATCTTTGTCGGACAGGAGAGTCAATGTTTATTGGGAACAGACAGGAGACGGATGGTCAGACACACTCGGATCAGCCATGAGCATTCTGAATGGTGCCACCAAATGGCCAACTGCTGCCCCTTTCCAATGTATTGTTCCGTCAATCCACGCTCCCGGCCGTTACAGAAATATACTGCTGCCCCTACACCATGTGTTGTTCTCTCAATCCTCCCTCGAGTCTGTTACAGAGATATACTGCTGCCCCTACCCCATGTGTTGTTCCCTCAATCCACCCCTCGATGCTGTTACAGAGATATACTGCTGCCCCTACCCCATGTGTTGTTCCCTCAGTCCACCCCTCAGTGCGATTACAGGGTAGAGGACCATCCCATTCAGCCAGACTGGATCGTTACAATGAGACGGGAGGAGACCATTCTGCCCCTCCAAAGAATTACACAGGAATATAGGATGAAGTAATTCAGCTCAATGAGTACATTACACAGCCCACAGCCCAGGACGAGGCCATTCAACCCGCCTGAACAGCTGCATAGGAACAGGGATGCTGTCACTAACAGGAAATAGACAGTAGTGATATATGATATTTTAAACAAAACTGTAACTAGTTTTGACTCAGAGATCACTGTAGGGTCATCAATGATCAATAATCTATGTAAAATATCTGGATGAAGGGACTGAATGGATCAAAGCTGAACTACCTAGTAAACCAAAATGATCATTCATCAGATCTTCAAATGGAGTAGTGAATTTGCATTATGATGTAGACAGGGAAGGTTAGTGAGTGTAACCTCAGCAGAAATAATATAACGTGAGTTGTCTATTGCAGTCGGGAACAATTTAAAAGCAGAGAGATTGCAGAACTCTGTGATGCAGAGATACATTGGGTGCAGGTCTGATCCTCGAAACTAAAAACCAGATACAATTCATTTCAAAGATGTTCAAAGATGCTTCCCTTTACTCATTCCTGAAATGAAGGCCTTTTGTTATCGGGGATTATCTGTTTAGATCTTAGATGAGAAATCTTACTGAACCACGATTTTCAGAGAAGTCCTTCAGCTGGATACATATTTTTTCTTGTTAAGAAAACTAAAGCTAGATAATATCTTATTGAATGAGATTCATTGATATTAACACAAATATTATGAAGATATCAACCCATTTTTAAAAATTACGCAGATGCATATAAACATCTCATCAAATCATAAACCGGGCACATTATTTTCTTTTGCTAATAAAAGGCACTGTGCACAACTACAGCAATGATGCTGCATACAACATACAGTCTATTATCACTCATTCCAGAGAACGTACATGGAGAGTGCACATGGTCCAGTTTGGAGTACAGTTGACATTCTTGTATTTTCCCACACAGAGACGGAGAAAAATATTACCTGCCTCAAAAGCAGCAGCCAATTGGTCTCTCTCTCTCTCTCTCTCTCTCTCTCTTACTTTGTTCTGTCTGAAAACAAGGTGTGAGAGCAGAAAATTCCTGAGTCATCTTTACCACTCGTGGAGGATTCCTGATGAGGATTCATAGGAATCTCTGTACAGCTCGAAGCAAAGGGAATTCAGCCAAATCCAACTGTTCTGGGAAGAAATCCTCAATCCCAGACATTTGTGTGACCAGAATAAGTTCAATGTCAGAAAAATATTTGAGACACTATCATTTTACCATTTGTTCACAGTTCAACTTCCTGTGTCTCAGATTTTTCTAGAAAATTACCCAGACTGATACCTATATCATTGGAGACAGCACTCAACTGGTTACATTTAAAATTTGTTTTCACCAATAAAGGAGTGGGAGAAGACATCAGTGACCCTCCAACATTGGTCAGAAAACGAACAAGTGATTCTCAAAGGGTTGGTAAGGTGTGAATTCCCTTTCACAGAAGATTGTGATGCCTGGATATTTCAATTTGTTCAAAATTATCTATGTAAGACATTTGGAAGACAAATGAATGTAGGGAAATGGTACACTGACAGAAAAGTGCTTCTGAGACCTTAATCAGATCATAGTGCATGGTAGAGCCGTGACAAAGTGTCTGATGACTCACTCTTGCTCCACAGTCCCTTGTTACTATGGTGCTTTCAGCCTCACACAGCTCCTGCAAGTTGCAGATGGGGGCCACTTGCTCCAAATACCTGGTCCACAGTAACACAGGATTTCATTTAATCACTCACAACTGTCGCACTCAGATTGGTACGGATTGGAAAATGTCATTCGGAAATCCAGGCTGGTTTTGATAGACGCCTCTGCTCTGTTTACAGAGTGCCCCCTCTCTCCAACTTGTGCTTCATTTGTTGGTCTTGGTCTAGACCAGGATTCATTGTGAATAAAGCTCCATACCTCATTCACAAAAATGTTTTGCTCTCTCTGATTACAACATACAATAACAGTACATCCAGGAAAATTACAGCCGTTTACTTTGAAATTACAGAAAATGAAAACGTAAGGAACAGGAATAGGTAATTCGGACGGTCAAGCAATTGTATACGATCATGGCTGATCTACTGTTAGCATTAACTCCTCCTTAATGCCCAGTTATTCACACTCCTCAGCTCTCTGACAGGTCAAAGATTCATGTACCACCTCTTTAAATACTTTCAGTGATGTCGCTCCCCTAACTCTCTCGTCCAGATAATTCCTGACATTGATTACCCTCTGTGAGAGGAAAACACTCTCTACACATACACCGTCACCTATTGATATGAACAAGAGGTGAACACAGGGGCTCAGGAAAGAGTGAATGGCCTTGATATCAAGGCAGTAGTTGACTGAGGATGTCATCGGGACCACCTACTTATCTGAGCTTAATGAGAATCAGGTCTAACCTCCTCACTGATTGGGGTCTTTCAGAGCACAAAGGAAGATGTTTGTGGTCGGTGGCCGACAATCCTCTCAATCCTGGGACATCTCTTCAGGAGATCCTGAGATTAACTTCCTCAGCACAAACATCTTCAGCTCCTTCGTCAACATCTATGTGCCCCCATTCCCGGCGCCCCCCATCTCTCCTAAGATCAGAAGCGGAGCGATCACTGAAGATCACATAATATTCAGAACATTTTTTCCCCACTCAGCTCCTGAACGGGTCTGTGTCCATATTGAGCAAGACCCAAACAACATTCACGTTTGTGCTGTTAAAGTGTCGGTAACATTCATGTAACATAACGGCTAGGCACTGCACATTTCCACAGTTAAAAGAGGAGCTCATTCAGCACCTCAAGCTGGTTACACCCGGATATGTGGAAACTATTCAGCCCATCGAAATGACTGAACAAGAAGAGGGACAGCCCATTCAATCCTCCTGCCTGTTCCACAGGAAGAGGAGGCGTCTGGTCAGTACATTGAGCTGTTAAACAGGAACAGGCAGAGTCCAGCAAGACCCCTAAATCTGTTCTATGGAACCAGGACGAGACCATTCACCCCTCGAGACACTTACACAGGAATAGGAGGGTGTCATTGATGCTCCAACCTGGAAAACGAATGGAGCAGAGACTGCACTCATAGACTGCTCACAATGTTCCTCGTGGCTCCATTGCCTGTGGAACAAATGATCCTTTAACGTGTTTTGCCGGCAGCGAGGGTGGAAGCCAAATGTTTTGTGCCAAGCCTCAAGGAGGCATCTTCCATCTCTAAGAAGACAGACCCATGTTCTCCGTGGGGGTCAGAAGTTGGTGGGAATAGTTAACTTTTTAAAATGAAGGATGGTGGATAACGTGAAGTTCTATGTATGATCACACACCAAATGCATTGTATTAATGTTGGAAGAGTTTAGTTAAAGACTGGCCCTCGCTCTCTCTCAATCGAAATGGGGAGTGGCGTGGAGTGAGAGGAACGTTCTCAGAGTCTTTTAAGCCATCGAGAATCATGTAAACCAAGTTAAAAAAATATGGAATTTGTCACCAAATTAGTTCTGTTTGGAATATAATGAGTGACTGTCCATCATTTTAAGTTTCAATGCAATCACCTCTTATTCTTCAAAGCGTTACAGATTGATCCTCATGCATTCCCGATGGTACAATCATCCCAACAATGAGTCTGGTGAAACCCATTTACACTCTTTCTGCCAAGAGGATTATTCCTTATAAAGGAGAGAAAATCTGCCCACAATATCCCAAATACTATCTCGACAACACTCTCAGAGTTGATCACACGAATTCTGTTCCCTCACTTAGCTGTCTCAGCTTCTTTCCGGTGGTATAAACAGCCATTCCTTCTCTCCACACTGCGAATGATGTGGAATTTTGAAATCTCTTAAATTTTTGCGGCAGTCATCACCAGAGGTGTCGATGGAGATGTATATCACGTTCAGAGGGAGACTCAATCAGAAAGAATTCACTTGAAACAGGGAATGGTCACCTACCTGAATGGAAATGACTTGCAGGAACATAGAAATCAGGCAGAGAAAGGGAGCTATCTTTCGTTTTGTTCTTCCCTCACGGAATGTGTGCAGCCCTGGTCAGGCCAGCATGTTATGCTGATCTTGAACTGAGTGGCTGATTCAGCTGTTGCACAGGATAATAAAGAGTAAACCACATTGCTGTGGGTTTGCAGTCACACAGAGACCTGAACATGAAAGGATAACCCATTGCCTTCTCTAAAAGACATGAGGCAAACAGATATGCTTCTGTGGAAAACTAGTGGTGATGATTTCATTTGCATTCCATCAACTTCTTTCATGAGACACCAAAAGATTATTATTCTGTGCCGCTTGATTATGAGTAAATGACTTGACCACCATGCGCTGTCTGTCCATCTGACAGATTCTGTGGAGAGGACAAATTAACCATCTCAAGTGCAAATATTTTGTGATGTAAGCATAGTTTGAAGGGACTTGAAACGGTTATATCTGGATTTACCAAAGGCACAAACGATGGATTATTCAGCAGCTGCACTGAGGCTGAGAAGGAGACTGAAATATCCTGATAGTGGTCTTGGGCAGGATTGGTGATTGGGGAGAATATGTAGAAATGGAAATATGAATGAAGGTAAAAGATAATGGGGATTAAGAACAGTCTGGTTTCTCCTCGTGTATTGTTGAGTAAGCTGTGAATAGTAATTTGCTAGTTATAATCAGTAAGGAATAAAATGTTTGACTGGATCTGAAAATGATGAGTTCCAAATTTTAAAATTTGAATATGAACAGCAAATCAGTTCGACTCAGCTTAATGGTAAGACGGCATGACTCACCAGGAGCACCAACTATGGCGAGGATGGGATAGTAACCACCTTGAATAATCCAAAGGATATCCTCGATCCGAGATGCTAATGATATTCAAGGCTGAGAAAGGTAGTAAAGACCCAAGGATAAACTCCTGTCTGTTGTAATATTCCAGTCTAAAGTTCTCAGATTCTAATCCATTAATGGAACATCCCAGTCTAATGTTCTCAGAGTCTGATCTCTCCTCCCCTATCTTTCGAGCTGCTGATCCCTGTTAGTCCAGTCATTGATGCTCCCGCCCATACTGGGATAACACATTGAACCGAGTCCTTAATTAATAGAAGAGGCAAACCCTCCAGTGACACATCTCGGATCCACGGAGACAGACATCGATCACAGTCACTGAACAAATAGCTCCAGCCAACGCCTTTCAATTCAATATTGTTTTATTCAAATTCAAAACAATGATTCAAACTGTCATTTTCTGTGAGGGTGACAGATGGAACAAATCTTGAGGCCGGTAAATCAATTGAGTGTAACCATTCAATCTGTCTTGGATGCAGGAGTAATGCCATAAGTTTATCAGAACGTAAATGTGCGTCTCTGATTATAAATGGAAACATACATCCTGGAACTATTGATCAAGCATCATAATTTCAATTAAACATTGAGACAATTTTTATAATTCATGATCTGAGGCGAATGTGTGTCTGAGAAACGTGGGGTTGTAACAGACAAATGACATGGATAATCGATGTTTCGGGCATAAGCCCTTCTTCAGGAATGGGGAAAGTTTGTCCAGCAGGCTAAGATAAAAGGTAGGGAGGAGGGACTTGGGGGAGGGGCGTCGGAAATGTGATAGGTGGAAAGAGGTCAAGGTGAGGCTGATAGGTCAGACTGGGGTGGGGGCGGAGAGGTCGGGAAGAAGATCTCAGGTTAGGAAGGCGGTGCTGAATTTGATGGATTTGACTGAGACAAGGTGGGGGGAGGGGAAATGAGGAAACTGGTGAAATCCGAGTTCATCCCTTGTGGTTGGAGGGTTCCTAGCCGGAAGATGAGGCGTTCTTCCTCCAACCGTCGTTTTGTTGTGGTCTGACGATGGAGGAGTCCAAAGACCTGCATATCCTTGGTGGAGTGGGAGGGGGAATTGAAATGTTGAGCTACAGGGTGGTTGGGTTGGTTGGTCCGGGTGTCCCAGAGGTGTTCTCTGAAACGCTCCGCAAGTAGCCTTGACCTTGACCTCTTTCCACCTATCACATTTTCGATGCCCCTCCCCCAAGTCCCTCCTCCCTACCTTTTATCTTAGCCTGCTGGATAAACTTTCCCCATTCCTGAAGAAGGGCTTATGCCCGAAACGTCGATTCTCCTGTTCCCTGGATGCTGCCTGACCTGCTGCGCTTTTCCAGCAACACATTTCCAGCTCTGATCTCCAGCATCTGCAGACCTCACTTTCTCCTCAAATGACATGGATATGTTAACAGAGAATTGAACGTGACAAATGCAATTCAGATTGTTATTACAGGTTTAGAGAGAGGCAGATGAGGCCTGTGCTATTGATGTTATCGATGTTAGTGAACTGCGATGAAGTGTAATTTACTGGACTTCAATTACAGTGTGATTATGGTATTGTAGAGGAGAGAAAACAGAGACAATTGTGGGACATGGCAGTTCAGACTGGAGGGAGGGATAATAATATTCCCCAGTCATCAGTATTGGAATGTTGCTCTTGATAACTCATTTGAAGAACAGTGTCAAGAATACATCTAAAGTGAGGAATGAGGAGTAAATGTTTTATATTGAACACAAAATACGGGGACAAAATGATTTTCTGTCTGTACTAAACTATGGGAAGTACAAAGAAATAAGATACACTCATGATATTGAGCTACATAAATTGAAATGCGTATTACAAAACCATGGAAGTGGTGTGTAATCTTTATCAATGATTATTTGGCCCACACTGAGATGCTGATTTCCCCTCTGTCAGTGATCCATCTCATTGAGATTCTCTGGCGCAGTATCTCAGTATTGAGGGAGGTCTCAGTTCCTGCTGCTGTTCACCCAGTCTATTTAAATTAAATCACCTTCTCACTGTAGAGAAAAAAAATCACTTGGCCTCTTGGACTCTGTTTAACTGTCGGCAACTAAGCTCTGTGATATTATTGGCGATAAATACTCTGGGACCACAGCGTATCCACACAGTGCTCAAACGTTATGGCAATAGGTTGCCGTCCGTGAGAATTTCTAAATAAAACTGCCATTTTCTGTCCGTTCCTGTCTATCACCCCTCATGCTGTCTTCTGATCTATCCTACTCACCTTCGTTTAACATCCCTGCTTCCAAATTGTGCAGTAGTACACCTTGATGTTTTGGCCATTTTGGAGAAATGGATAGAGCAGGGACAGGACTGATCATTGTAGGGTCCAGGGTTTAGATGCTTCAATAAGAACAAGGAAGGTACTAAAAGTGGGTCGGGGCTGGGTGTTGGGGTGGAGGAGGGTGGGGTGGCATTGAAAATCAAAGACAGCATTACGTTGGTAGGAAGAATGCTTGATAAGGACTCGTCTAATGACGTCGTATGGGAAGAGGTTAGAAACAAAAACGGAGAGGTCACCCTGTTGGAAGTTCTCTATTGCCGTCTGAAAAGTTCCAGAGATGTAGAGGAAAGGATTACAAAGATGATACTGGATAGGAGCGAAAATAAGAGAGTAGTTGTTATGGAAGAATTTAACTTTCCAGATATTGACTGGAAATGCTGCCGTCCAATTACTTTGTATGGGTCAGTTTTTGTCCAATGTGTGCAGAATGGTTTCCTGATACAGTATGTAGATAGTCCAATAAGGGCCAAGGCCAAATTGGATTTGGTGCTGAGTAATGAACCAGACCAGGTGTTAGATTTGGAGGTAGGTGAACACTTTGCTGATAGTGACCACAATTCAGTTATGTTTACCTTAGCGATGGAAAGGGACAGGTGTATACCGCAGGACAAGAGTTATAGCTGGGGGAAAGGCAATTATGATGCGATTAGGAAAGGTTTTAGGATGCATAGGATGGGGAAGGAAACTGCAGAGGATGGGTACAATTTAAGTGTGGAGTTTTTTTCAAACAGCAGCTACTGTGTGTCCTTGATAAGTTTATTCCTGTCAGAAAACGAGGAAGTGGTCCAATGAGGCTGCTGTGGTTTACTGAAGCAATTGAATCTCTTGTCAAGAGGAAGAAGGAGGCTTATGTAAAGATGAAACGTGAAGGCTCAGTTCGGATGCTTGAGAGTTACAAGTTAGCCTGGAAGGACTTTAAAAAAGAGCTAAGAATAGCCAGGAGAGAGCATGAGAAGTCTTTGGCAAGTAGGATCGAGGAAAACCCTCAAGCTTTCTATCAGGAGGTCACAAATAAAAGAATGACCAAATGAAGATTAATGGCAATTAAGGACAGTAGTGTTAAGTTGTGTGTGGAGTCTGAGGAGATAGGACAGGCTGTAAATTAATATTTGAATCAATATTCACAATGGAAAAAGAAAATGCTGTCAAGACCAATACTGAGATACAGGCTATTAGACTAGACGGGATTGAAGTTCGTAACGTGGAGATGTTACCAGTTCTGGAGAGTGTGAAAATAGATATGTCCCCTGTGCAAAATGGGATTTATCCTAGGATTCTCTGAGAAGCTAGGGAGGAGTTTACATAACCATCTGTTCGGATTTTTACATCGCCATTGTCTACAGGAATAGTGCCAGAAGACTGGAGGACAGCAAATGTTGTCCCTTTGCTCAAGAAATGGAGAAGAGACAACCCTGGTAATTATATACCAGGCTTACTTTGGTTGTGGGTAAAGTGTTGGAAAGGACTATAAGAGATAGGATTTACTATCATCTAGAAAGGAATCATTAGATTAGGAATAGTCAACAAGTTTTGGTGAAGGGTATGTCATGCCTCACAAATCTTACCGAGTTCATTGAGAAAGTGACCAAACAGGTGAATGAGGGTAAAGTGAGGTATGTGGATTTCAGTGAAGCATTTGATAAGGTCCCCCATGTAAGGCTATTGAAGAAAATATGGAGAGTGTGGTGTTGGAAAGCAGAACAGATGAGGCAGCGTCCAAGATGCATGCAAGTTGATGTTTCTCAAATAAGCCCTTCATCAGGAATCAGTTTTCTGGTCTGCAACATCTGCAGTCTTCATTTTCTCCTCGCTCCTCGGATGTTGCCTGACCTGCTGTGCGTTTCCAGCGCCCGACTCTGATCTCAAGCATCTGCAGTCCTTACTATCTCTCAGAAAATATGAAGACGTGGAATCGTGGGTGATTTAGCGCTTGGATCACAAATCGGCTCGCTGAAAGCAGACAGAAGGTGGTAGTTGATGGGGAATGTTCATCCTGGAGTTTAGTTGCTAGTGGTATACTGCAAGGATCTGCTTTGGAGTGACTGTTGCTTGTCCTTTTGGAAATGACCTTAATGAGGGTGTAGAAGGATGAGTTAGTAAATTTACGGTGGACAGTAAGGTCGGTGGATCTGTCGGCAGTGCTGAAGGATGTTGTAGGTACTGAGCTGTAATGTTCTATGTGCATGGACCTACAATGGGCTAAATAGCTTCCTTCTGTGATGTAACGATTCTGAGGTACGCTGGCCCACAATAAAAGCTTTAGGTGCCTGGAGAGACAAGCTGGTCCAGTAAAGGACACACACTGCACAGTCATCCATCATCTCTTCCTGTTTTCTGATATACAGCGGCCTCAAAATATCAGTCCAAACAAAATAGATTGATTCAAATTCAAGCAGTCAGAACGTTCACCCGAGGGGATTGCCGTTAGAGGATTCAATGAATAATAAAATTTCAGAATAACACCAAAAATAAAATAATATCACAGCAGCATAATAATTGGCAGCAGAGTAAAACTTACAGTTCCAGATATTTCCAAGTCCAGCATTGTGTACAAGTTTGGTCACCTTGCTATAGGAAGGATGGTATTAAACTGGAACTTTACAAGGATGTTGCCAGGACTCAAGGGTCTGAGTCATAGGGAGAGGTTGGATAAGCTGGGACATTTCTCTTTAGAGTGCAACAGCCAGGGGGTGCACAAAGTGCTTCGAGAGGCTAGTCATGGCCCACAGCAGTTCCAGTCTCCCAGCCTGCCTCGATCCCCTACAATTTTCCTACCAGTGGAATGGGTCCATAGCGGGTGGCATATCCCTGGAACATCTGGACAACCAGGACACCGACGTCAGATTCCTGCTCATTGATTATAGGTTCACCTGCAACACCATTATTCCCTTCAGAATAATCACAAAACTCCCTGACCTTAGTCTCGGCTCCGCCCTCTGAAGTTGGATCCTCAGCTTTC
This sequence comes from Chiloscyllium plagiosum, assembly GCF_037043375.1. Taxonomy (NCBI): domain Eukaryota; kingdom Metazoa; phylum Chordata; class Chondrichthyes; order Orectolobiformes; family Hemiscylliidae; genus Chiloscyllium; species Chiloscyllium plagiosum. Next base: position 71,343,777 of record NW_028270160.1, on the reverse strand, counting down.
TGACCCACAGTGCACAATTAGTGAAAATAGGAACGTGTGTCTCTTCCATGATAACATTCAACACTGAAATCCCAAAGGATGTGTCCTCAGCCCCCTAGTATACCCCCGTTCACCCACGACTGTATTGCCAAATTTTGAACGAATGCCATCTACATGTTCAAAATACAGAACGGAAATAGAAGACTTAGTGAGGTGCTGCACTGAGACCATCCTCTCTTTCAACGTAAGCAGAACTAACCAACTGATCAATGACTTCAGAAAGAAATGAGGAGAACCTGCCCCAATCTGCATCAATGGAACTGAAAGTAAAAGAGTGGAAAGCATTAAGTTGCTTGGAGTGACGATAACCGACCTCCCATGTAGATGTGACAGCCGAGATGGCACAAGAATGCCTCTTTTTTCCCTGGCAGCTCAGGACATTTGACATGTCCACAAGGACCCTCACCAATGTCTACAAATGCACCACTGACAGCAAACTATCTGGGTGCATAATGACCTGGTGTGGCCACAGCCCTGCCCAGGACAGTAAGAGAAATGACAGAAGGTTGTGTGCACAGCCCATGCCATCACAGAAACCAACGTCCCATCCATTGTCTCCATTTACACAGCTCACTGCCGCGGAAAGGCTGACAACATTATCAAAGACACATCGCACCCTGGATCTCCTACAATCTCTTCCATCATGCAGACAATACAGAAGCTTGAACACACAAACCAGCGGCTCATGGACAGCATCTTCCCAGCCATTATTAAACTGAGGAATGGACTCTCTAACTTCAAATAATGCTGATCTTGCTCACATTGATGTTGCCTATTGCATGTCCTTTCTGGTGTAGCCTGTATGCCTCAGTCTAAGATTTTCCTTTACCCTATGATCTGTATGTCCTTGCTTATTGTAGGAGCGAGATTCCCCAGCTAGGGTCAAAGACTCTGGAGGCAGACAGGGCACAGGCACGGAATGGACTTTAATTCAAGCAAAACCTGATTAATGCTGGGAGAATACCAAAGGATCTTCCTCAAATTTGGCTTTGACATGTGAAGATAATCGTTTCCTTAATCTTTAGCTCAGATCAGAAGGCAAATCAATGACACACTTCGATTTTACGGTAAAAAAGACAATATTTTTATAGTTCTGTGTTGCAATGATCGTACACAACCTTGTCAGTGTACCCTACACTCCCCTTCTGCAGAACCAATCCTATAAAACAACTGATCAATGATGGACACTCGCATGGACAGCCCGAGCTTCTTATTTGTTTCGGATGTTTAACGATTGTTGTTATCTCTAGTCCGTGGGATCTTTGTATAATGCATTCCAAAATTCGGGGCTGTGCTCTTTTTAGTCATAACCCTCATTGTTTATCTTGTAGGATTGCATAAATTCTATTCTCCAATGGGCAGGCTATCTCGTATCAAATTCCGTGATCACATTTTACATTAAAAAGTTGATTCTGTTACAAAATTCGTAATATTATTATTATTATTTCTACCGTTAACCTTTTTCTTAGTGAATTAGACAAGGCACGCCAGGCATCTCTTTAAGGTTTTATAATTACGTGGAAATCTGTGTCCATGATTATTTACCAAATATTTAACTAGAACTTATTACTATTGTAAATAGTTTCAAAGGCGCAGCTAGCTTCTGAAAGATAACTTGAGTTGCTGTTTTTGTGTATTAAAAAATCCTTACTGAGATCAGAATAAGTTACCTTTTGTAGTGATTCTTCAAAGTTTTTGTCCTACAATTTCATTATTTCATCTGTGCTCTGTAACAAATCTTTTTTTTTAAAAAAAAACAACTTTCTTTATCACAATATTTCAGAATCTTGCGAAACAGATTATCCTTTGATTTGCTGTGGAATAGTTCCCTTCTCAAAGGCCCTTTTTCACTAATGCTGAAGCAATCTATTTTAATTTCTGGCTATTTTGTGGCTCTTCAAAAGCAGACAGCTGAAGTAGCCTTTTCAATTTCGGCCACTTCATGTCTCTAAAAAAAGGCAGCTCCAACACTCACTCGGATCTGCCAGAACTGTGTATAAACAAACAGTTTCACTCTACTTAGATACATGCGACAATAAATCCCATCAAATCAACAGAAACCAAACCTAATGATAGAGAGTGAGAAATTGTCACAGGGTCAATACACCCAGATCGAACTCTGCAGCCTGCCACATCCAGCCAAAAATCGTAATAGACGATTAAACAATTAACTGGTGGAGAGGGCTCCACGATTATTCCCATTCTATCATTAGATCAGCTCTGCACATCAGTGTAAAAAACAAGGAAATAGTATCTGTACCATCCTCAGCCAGGAGTGCTGTGTCGATGATTCAATTCACCGTCATCATGATGCCCACAGAATCACAGATGCCAGTATTCAACCAATTCCATTCGCTGACATGAAGAACCAGCTGAACACAGAAGATACGGCAAAGGCAATGGGCCCTGACCCCATTCCTGCAACAGGACTGAAGACTTGTGCTGCACAACAAGCTGTGTCCCTGGGGAAGCTGTTTCATTCCAGCTCCAACTCTGACATCTCCCTGACAATGTGGAAAATTACTCAGCTATGTCCAGTTTCTAAGCGGGGAATAATTACAATCTGACCAATTACAAATCCTTCAGTCTCATCACGATAGTAAAATTGAGAATTCTTTTTGACAGAGCTGTCAAGCAGCACAGACATAACTTGCTCAGTGTGGTTTCCGATAGGTTCCCCATGTGGAGATGGTGCTGTTTTGGAAAAGTCACTGGATTAATAACCCAGATCAGACTAATGCTCTGGCAGCTGGTGGAAGTTAAAAACAATTAATAAAATATCGAGATCTCAAATTTGGTGTCAGTAACAGTGACCTTGAATCAAAGTCGATTTTAAACACCAATTTGATTTTCCAAACAGCACTTGCTTTTCAGGAAGTGAATCTCCCGTGCTTTCCTGGTCTGGCCTAAAAGTGACTCCAGACACACAGATATGTGATAAACTCTTTAATGATCTTTGAATCGGCCAAGCAAGACACTCTATTGGATCAAACTGCTCAGAGGTCTTAAAGGATAAAACCGGATAGAACACCCAAACTCAGCCTCAGTATGGAGAAGGGAACAGGAAACACAGTCCTGTTGACTCTGCAGAGACTTCCTTCCTAACATCTGCGAACTTGTGACAACATTTAGAGCTTTCCCACAGCGGCATAGAAACATCGGGAAAGGAATAGGCCACACAGCACATTCAGCCTGCCCCATTCTAGTTAATGTCTGAACATCTCCTCAATGCACTTTCCCCACACACTGTACACATCCCTTAATGTGGTTAACCTTGTGAAGCTATAAAATAGGAACTGCGGCAATCCCTTTGGTCTTTCGAGTTTGCTATCTAATTCAATATAATGATGGCTGACCCTTTATTTCTACACCATACACCTGCTCTCTCCCCGTCCTTTCGGTGTCTAGACACCTTACGTTGTCTTTAGTGCCTTGTCTTCCACAGCCTTTTGTGAGAAAGAATTTCCAGGTTCACCAGTCTCAGAATGCAGACATTTATTCTTATCAAAATGCAACGTGACCTGCCTGTAATACTGTGACCCCTTGATTTAGACTTACCAGCTAGGGGAATTATCCTCACTGCTTCCAATCTATCTAACCCTGTCAGTGTTTATATATCTCACTGAGATCTCCACTCATTTTCCTAAACCCCATGCAATTCAAGCTCAGTCGCCCCAAACTCTGCTCCACAAAAGTCTGTCATCCCAATGATCAGTCTGTTCATCCTTCGCTGCACTCTCTCAATGTCAGGTTTATCATTTATTAGGTACGGAGACCAAAACTGCACACAATACTGCACAATGTTCGAGTTGAGGTCTCACCAAGGGCCTGTACAGCTGCACTGAGACAACCTTACTCCTGGACTCAAGTCCCCCTGAAATGAGGGTCATTCCCCCATTTATCTTCCTGACTGCTTTCTGCTCCTGCAATCGTGCTTTCAGTGACTGGTGTACAGGGAGATCCCAGATCCTTTTCAATGTTACAGATCCCCACTTGGTGGGTCTGTGTAAACTGGTCTGTGTGCCAATGTATTCCCAGTATTGGCTTCTGTCTTCAGAACTCACTGCCCTGCATGGAACTCAGAGGTCTGCCAAACAATAACAGAAGAAAAGTGCAGTTCCCTTCATAGATCGACATTTCTCAACCATTCCCTTTTCCAATGTTGGCTGGTATTTTGATGTTGCCCAACAAAGTAGACAACATCACATCTATCCACACGGCTCTTCCTCTAATACATATTTACTCATTCACTCCATTTGTTTCAATCACCTTCAAGTTTTTTTCACATCCTCCTCACTTTTCAAAATCTTAGTTCCGTCAGCAGACTTAGAAACTTTGCATTTGATTCCCTCAACGAGAGGTTTGAGATGTATTGTGAATATCTGGCGCCCCAGCACCAATGATTGCGATGCCTCATGAGCCTTCCAAACTGAAAACCATCCATTTATTCGGAGTCATTGTTTCCTTTCAACACTCTTATTTTAACACCATGTTCATACATTACCCACTATCCCATGTGCTTTTACTTTGCACACGAGGCTTGGTACTCTATTAAAATTCTTGCTGAAAATCCAAGTTCAGTGCCTCTATTGTTTTTTTTTTCTGTAATTAATCTACCAGTCAGTTACTCAAATATGTTTCCAATTTCATCAATGTGTATTGATTTTTTTTCTATGCCCATTATTTTCAGTTCCAATAATTTCTCCAAATTAGTTTATTTACTAGTTTCATTCTACATCATTTTCTCATCAGACTCAGGTTTTCTCCTATTGCTGGGAATGCTTTGTTTATGTTTTTTTCTGTGAAGGCAGAAGTGAAGTAGCTGTGTCATGTTTCTCTATTCTCCATTCTCGATTCCCTGGTTTCAGACTGTAAGGAAGCTGAAACTTTGACTAAAAAGAACAGCTGTTGTCTATTCACCCTGTCCATGCCCCTTGTAATCTTAAACCTGAATTACTTACCCACTGAACTTCCTCTGCTCAAAAATAAAAAGCTCGAGCTTACCCAGCCTCTCTCCACAGCTCAGATGGCCCATCCAAGGGAACATCCTGGTGAATCTCTTCTACACCTCAACCAGTACAATCACTTCCTCCCTGTAATGTGGCTCCCAGAACTGCACACAATATTTAATTTGGCCTTATCAAAGTGCGATATAAAACTCGTGTAATCTTTGGGTCAATGAATAAAGGCTTTACCTACAGTCATGCTGAAGTCATCAATTACCATAACCAGTCACATTCAGGGATGTGTGAAGAAGCACGCTCTGAGCTTCCTAGTGTGATGCCATTCTTTGAGTACTCCCCTGTCTGGTTCCTTCTTCCAAAGTGTGTCACCTCATATTTCTCAGGGTTACATTCCATCTGCCATTGAGTTACTCATCTGATCATTCTATCTGTATCTTCCTGTAACATAAGACCTTCCTCCTCACTACCAACCACCTGGCCAATCTTTGTGTCAAACACAAACTTACTTATCACACTCTCCCTACCCACTTCACATTCACATCACTTATGAATACCACAAATAATAAGGGACACAGCATTGATCTCTGCGGTACACCAGGGGAAATTGGGCTCCAGTCACACAAACACCCTTCTACCATGAAGTTGAGTTGGGATGCAACTTGGCAAGTCACTAATAGGCCCTACATGTTCCCTGGTTGTTCTGTTCCACTTCATATACGTTAAGAATATCTGGGGATTCTCCTTAATCTTGCCCTGCCAACAGGCTTCCATGCCCCTGTATTAATGAGTCCCCTCCGAGGGAAGAATTTCCTCCTTATTACGGTCTTAAATGGCATATCCCTTATCCTGTCATTATTTGCCTTAAATATAGAGTAGAAAGTGAGGACTGGGGATGCTGGGGATCAGAGCTGAAAATGTGTTGCTGGAAAAGCGCAGCAGATCAGGCAGCATCCAAGGAGCAGGAGAATCATATCCGTATTCCATATCTGCCACAAATTCACCTGCACATCCACACACATCATTTACTGCATCTGCTGCACCCGATGTGGCCTCCTCTGTATTGGGCAGACAGGCCGCGTAATTGCGGAACGTTTCAGAGAACAACTCTGGGACACCCGGGCCAACCAACCCAACTACCCCGTGGCTCAACACTTCAACTTCCCCTCCCACTCCGCCAAGGACATGCAGGTCCTTGGAGTCCTCCATCGCCAGACCATAGCAACACGACGGCTCGAGGAAGAGTGCCTCATCTTCCGCCTAGGAACCCTCCAACCACAAGGGGTGAACTCATATTTCTCTAGTTTCCTCATTTCCCCTCCCCACCTTGTCTCAGTCCCAACCGTCGAACTCAGCACCACCTTCTTTATCTGAAATTTTCTTCCTGACCTCTCCACCCCCACCCCCACTCCAGTCTATCACCCTCACCTTAACCTCCTTCCACCTATCGCATTTCCAACGCCCTTCCCCCAAATCCCTCCTCCCTACCTGTTATCTTAGCCTGCTGGACACACTTTCCTCGTTCCCGAAGAAGGGCTTATGCCCAAAACGTCGATTCTCCTGCTCCTTGGATGCTGCCTGACCTGCTGCGCTTTTACAGCAACACATTTTCAGCTTAAATATAGAGTAGACAGCTAGAGAAACATCCTATTTATTTCCACCTCTTCACATGTATCATAGATTTTTGAAATTTCACTGCGATCACCTCTCATGCTTTGGAACTGGAGACAAATCTCGCCATCAGAAAATCTTGTCATCTCAGGAATTAATCTGGAGAATGTCCATTGCACGTCCTCTGTGATCAGTGTAATCTTCCTTAGATTAGGTCATCAACACTGGACTCAATACCTCAGGTACATTCTCACCAACACTCTATACAACTGCTTCATGATGTCTTTACCTCTATATTCCGATTCCCTTAAACGAATTCCAACCTAACTTTAACTTTCCAATTACAGTTATTCCTCCAAATACCATTCACACTCATCGCATTTCCGAACTCACTGTGTGAGTTATAGAGGCTTGGAGATCTGCAGCATTGAAACAGACCCTACAGTCCAATCCGTCCATGTCGAGCAGATATCCTAACCCTAACTAGTCCCACTTGCCTGCACCCGGCTCATATCCCTCCAAACCTTTCCTATCCATATAACCATCCAAATGCATTTTAAGTGCTGCAATTGTACCAGCCTCCAACACATCCTCTGGCAATTCATTCCATTCATGTGTGAAAAGGTTGCCCTCAGGTCTCTTTTACGTTTAGATTTCTTAAAGTGTGGAAACTAGCCCACACCAACCCAGACCCATCCCCCTACATTTACCCCTTAAACTAACACTACAATTTAGAATAGCCAATTCACCTGCCTGCACATTTTTAGATTGTGAGAGGAAACATAGGGAGAATGTACAAACTCCACACACCCTGAGGGGGGAATTGAACCCGAGTCTCTGACGTTGTGAGGTAGCATTGCGAACCACTGTGCCACCCAACATCTTGTTCCTCTCATCCTAAACCTATGCCCTTTAGTTCCGCACTCCCCGACCACAGGGAAAAGATTTTATCCATTTATCCTCTCCATGCCCTTCATAATTTTGTACATTTCTAGAAGGTCACCCCTCAGCCTCCAAAGCTCAAGGTAAAACAGACCCAGCCTGTACCTCAAATCCTCCAACCCTGTCAACATCCTTGTAACTCTTTCCTGAACTCTTTCAATTTTCACAACATATTTCAGATGGGAAGGAGACCAGAATTCCACGCAATATTCCAACAGTGACCTAACCAGTGTCCCGTACAGCCGCAACATGACCTCCCAACTCCAATACTCAATACTCTAACCAATAAAGGAAAGCATACTAAACGCCGCCTTAACTATCTGATCTACCTGCGACTACACTTTCAAGGAGCTATGAACCTGCATTCCAAGGTCTCTTTGTTCAGCAACACTCCCCAGGACCTTGCCATTAAGTGTATAAGTCCTGCTAAAATTTGCTGTCCCTAAATGCAGCACCTCGCATTTATCAGAAATAAACTCCATATGCGACTTCTCAGCCCATTGGCCAATCTGATCAAGATCCTGTTGTACTCTGAGGTAACCTTCTTCGCTGAGGTAACCTTCTTTGCACCTCCAATTTTGTTGTCATCTGCAAACTTACTAACGATAACTCTTACGCTCACATCCAAATCATTTACGTAAATGACAAACAATAGAGGACCCAACACTGATCATTGTGGTACGCCACTGGTCCCAGGCCTCCAGTCTGAAAAACAACTCTCCACCTCCAGCCTCTGTCTTCAACCTTTGAGCCAGTTCTGTATCCAAATGGCTAGTTGTCCCTGTATTCCGTGAGATCTAAACTTGCTATCCAGTCTCCAATGGAGAATCTTGTCGATCGCGTTACTGAAGTCCATATAGATCACATCCACCCCTCTGCCCTCTTCGTTACATCTTCAATAACCTCGATCAAGATTGTGAGATATGATTTCCCACGCACAAAGTCATTTTGACTATCCCGAATCAGTCCTTGTCTTTCCAAATATATGTAAATCCTGTCCTTCAGGATTCCCTTCAACAACTTGCTCACCACCGAGGTTAGGCTCACCGATCTGTAGTTCTGTGGCTTGTCCGTACCACCCTTCTTAAACAGTCGCACCACGTTTGCCAAACTCCAGGCTTCTGGCAACTCTCCTGTGACAATCAACGGTACAAATGTCTCAGCAAGAAGGCCAGCAATCACTTTTCTAGCTTCCCACAGAGTTCTCGGGTGCACCTGTTCAGGTCCTGGGGATTTTTCCACCTTTACCTGTTTCAAGACATCCAGCACTTCCTCCTCTGTATTATGGACATTTTTCAACGTGCAACCATCTATTTCCTGACATTCTATATCTTCCATGTCCGTTTCCACAGTAAATACTGATGCAAAATAGTCGTTTAGTATCTCCCTCATTTCCTGCAGCTCCACACAAGGGCTGCCTTGTTGATCTTTGAGGGGCTCGATTGTCTCCCTAGTTATGATTTTGCCTTAATGTATTTGTAAAAACCCTTTGGATTCTCCTCAATTCTACTTGCTAAAGCTATCTCATCTATACTCCTACTGTCTTTATACTCTTCTCAGTATTCGCTCGATCTATCCTGTCTATATCTGACATATGCTTCCTTCTTTTTATAAATCATACACTTTAGTTAGCCAGCAATCCCTATACCTACCAGCTTTTCCTTTCATTCTAACAGGAATATACTTTCTCTGGATTCTTGTTATCTCATTTCTGTAGGCTTCCCATTTTCCAGCCGTCCGTTTACCTGTGAACATCTGCACCCAATCAGGTTTTGAAAGTTCTTGCGAACTACCATCAAAATTGGACTTTCTCCAATTTAGAACTTCAACTTTTGGATCTGGTCTATCCTGTTCCATAATTATTTTAAATCTAATAGAGTTATGGTAGCTGGCCTCAAAGTGCACCTCCACTGACACCTCAGTCACCTGGCCTGCCTTATTTCCCCAGAGCGGTTCAAGGTTTGCACCTTCTCTAGTAGGTTCATCCACATACTGAATCAGAAAATTTTCTTGTACACACTTAATAAATTCCTCTCCAACTAAACCCTTAACGTTTTGGCAGTCCCAGTCTTTGTTTGGAAAGTTAAAATCTCCTACCATAATCACCTTACTTTCTTACAGATATCTAAAGTCTCCATACAAGTTTGTTTCTCAATTTCCCTCTGACTACAATCCCAATAAGGTGATCAGCCCGTTCTTATTTCTCAGTTCTACCCAAATAACTTCCCTGGATGTATTTCCAGGAATATTCTCCCTCAGTACAGCTGTAATGCTATCCCTAATCAAAAACGCCACTCCCCCTCCTCTCCTGCCTCCCATTCTATCTTTCCTGTAGCATTTGTATGCTGGAACATTAACTGCCAGTCCTGCCCATCCCTGAGCCATGATTCTGTAATTGCTTCGATATTCCAGTCCCATGTTCCTAACCATTCCCTGAGTTCATCTGTCTTCCCTGTTAGGCTCCTTTGCATTGAAATAAACGCAATTTACTTTATTAGTCCTACCTTGTCCTTGCCTGCCCTGATTGTTTGACTCGTTTCTGTTCTCAATTGTACCAATCTCAGATTGATCTATTTCCTCACTATCTCCCTGCCCACCCCCCACTCCCCCACCCCCTTTACTAGTTTAAATCCTCCCGAGCAGCTCTAGCAAATCTCCTTGCCAGTATATTCGTCCCCTTCTAATTCAGGTACAATCCGTCCTTCTGGTACAGTTTCCTTCTACCCCAAAAGAGATTCCAGTGATCCAAAATTGTGAATACTTCTCCCATACACCAGTTCCTCAGCCATGCATTCATCTGCTCTATCCCTCTATTTCTGCCCTCACTAGTTCGTAGCACTGGGAGTAATCCAGATATTACTACTCTCAAGAACCTCCTTTTTAAATTTCTGCCTATCACCCTGCAATCTCTGTCCATAATCTCAAACTTTTCCCTTCTTATGTCGTTGGTTCTAATTTGGACAATGACCTCTTGCTGGCCCCTGTCCCCCGTGAGAACATTCTGCACCCTTTCTGAGATATCCTTGATCCTGGCACCAGGGAAACACATCATTCTGCTTATTTCTCTGCTGGCCACAAAACCGTCTGTCTGTACCCCAGACTAGCGAGTCCCCTAGCATAATTGACCTCGTGGAACCCGACGTATCCCTTGTTGCATTAGAGCCAGTCTCAATACCAGAAACTTGCCTGTTCATGCTACGTTCCCCTGTGAATCCAACACCCCGCTACATTTTCCAAACCAGCATATTTATTTGAAATGGGGACAGCCCCAGAAGACTCCTGCACTAGCTGCTTAACTCTCTTGCCTTTCTTGGAGTTAACCCATCTATGTAACTGTATCTGAGACTTCCCCACTTCTTATAACTGCCAACCATCACATACTGTTGCTGTTACCAATTCTTCATTGTCCTAAACTGTCTCCCCAGCTGATCCATTCGATCTGATAGGATTCGCAACCAGAAGCAATTATTGCAGATATAATCCGCAGTAACCCTTAAAACCTCCTTAAACACCCACATCTGATAAGAAGCGCATATGTTTCTACTAAGACCATTTGTGCTCCTTCACAATCGACAGACCCAGAAAAAGAAAACTGTCTTGTTCCTCTACAAAACACTGCCCAAAGTTAAATTAATATTTATGACTTATATTTTAAGATTAATCAAGAGACATATCTCAACAACATATAATTAAGGAAGAATCCACTCTACTTACTTCGGCAGACTTTCTGTAGAACACAGTTAAAACAATTCACTATGTGGCTGGGAACTTTGCTCAAACAGTTCCTCCAAACCAGTTTTAAATTTCACTGTTTAATCTTCCTAGAGGCACTCCGATATCCAACAATACATGAATTCAAACAGCAAAGGCAGTAATTTTGCAGGTACGCTGTCCTGTCAGTTTCTTCCCCTCACCGTGTGCTTCCTTTTTCTGCTCTTTTCCCTCTTAAAACTGCTGTTTCTTTGACCTTTTTTCCCAAAGTTCCAAGACAATGTAACAGCGTACAAAACAGTAATTGCTGCTTCTGGAATTCGAGGAAATCACCTCCAACACCTAAAACACCTCAAAACAAGGAGCAGCTGTTACAGCCTGAAATTTTCCCCGCCCAGACTTCTGAAAATCCAAATGCATCACTTCCACTAGTTGTCTGTGGTCTATACTGTAAGAAACAACTTCAAATAATTCCGGAGTTTGTCAGGCATGATTTCTCTGTCAGAAATGCATTGTAATTCTCTGCAATGTTGCTGTTCATTTCTAAGTACCCAATATCACATCTTATATAATGGATTCCAACTCTTTCCAAACATATGTCAAATTAATTGGTCTGCAGTCCTCCACATTATCTCTTCTTCTATGTGTACATAGATGGATCATGTTTACTACCTTTCAGTTATCTACAATGGATATGGCCTTTGCAGGATCTACAAGAAAATAAAACACAGTCACTGACAGTTCAATTAATATGCTGTTTTATTTCCGAAGATTATCTGGCCCATCAGACTTGGCAATGATCAATCTAGCTCAATTTTCAAGTATTACCTTGTTGCTGATATGAATGGACTTTATGTCCTTCGTTCCACAAGTCCCATGTGATTACTTGCTTTACACGGATGTTTCCTGGCGCTTTCTCCATGAAGACAGATACAAAGTAGCTGGTTAGTTTCTCGGCCATTTCCTTGTTTCCCGCAATAAATTCTCCGATACTTTAAAATTTTCCACATTTGGCCTTACTTTTGTTTTCTTTTGTATATGGATCGGAGATTTGAGCAGTCTTTGTGTTTCCTGTTTGTTTGTATTCATGTTCTTTTTGATTTCCTTAACACTTTCTTCATGCTCATTTATAGAAAAGTAAATCTCTCAGAATGTTCAGGTTTGCACAATATCTGGAATTCTTCTGAAGCTGCTTCCTTAGATTTAATGCAATCATTAATTTCTTATCTAAACCATTAATGAGTCACCTTCCTTTTCTTTGGTGTTTGTAACTTCGTGATATGTACGTATTTTTCAGACCATATAGTATTTCTATCACTAACAGCCAATGTTTGTCTCACACCAAATATCATATTGATTTTTCCAATTCACGTGGCCCTCTCGCCTTCGGGTTTCCATGATATTTGAGTGTAATGTTCAAACATTCTATATTGCTTGCAGGCGCCGTGTAAGATGCAACATATTAGTGTTACGATTGCCCAATAACTGCCTCAGAGCTCGGTAAGTAATTAGTCCTTCTGACCACACAACACCACGCCCGAAATAACCTGCTCTCTACTTTGGTTCACAACATACTCTTCAACCTACCTCATAAACACATGAAATGTATTTTTCACAGCATTAGCAATCATTTAGTTAACGCAGTTTAGATGCAATTTTAGATCATCCAGTATTACTACAGCACCCGCGATATTTGCATATCTAATTTCCAGAGAATCGGATGCACAAAATTGCACAACAGTTTTGGTTGAGATATGTAAGGCACCAATGTGTGTTACTCCTTGTTGTTTGCAAGATCCATACAAACTGATTCTGAAGAAGCTGAGGGATGTGGTCTGTGGTGTTATTAGTGATAGACGTGGACAAGACATTGGGGAGGCTCACCCCGATCCTGAGATGACCTGAAGAAATGCCCATCAATACAGGACAAACATCAATCACCTTCCCCGCCAGCCAAGACAAATGTCTCCGTATTCTCTCGACTCTCTAACACTCTCTATATATCTGTTACAGCACCTACCCCGAACAAGGCTCTTGCTCCACCACTCTCACTATTGCATGCAACACTCTCTTTCCTTCACTCTCTCTGTCACTGAAAGCAAATCGAGATGGAATTTATTGCTTTGCCAACATTGCACCAGTGAGACAATTTGATGCTGGGAACATAAAAATGCGAACATTTTGAAAATTAGGGAGAGAGCAGATGACATCGAGACGGAAGAAGCCTGGGGATCAACCATCTTGCTCCGCAAGAAATTATGAAATACTGACTAATAATATATGTTTTTCATATGAAACATATTCACAGTAAACAGAAATACGACGACTCAGGGAATTCAGCAGCCAGAAGAGTCACATCACAGAGGACGGCAGTGGCTGTGTGGTTTTGAAATTAAGTTGATGCAATCTTCATAAGTGTCTTATTGAAATAGCATAATGTTAGAGATTTGGGGGCAGTTGGAGGTGGATTAGTTAAAGTTGTAAATAGTTGTGGCATAATATTCACTTTTACAGTTAAAAATAAATTGGCGTTATTTTCTTTAAATAGTGGAATTTGGGAGTTCTCTGTCACTCATATTCTAACAGATTACGCGGTGAGGTGAGCTCTCCTGGGTGTTTGGTTTAATTAACAGAGACGTTCACCACCATGTCGTAACACTTGCAAAGACCAACAAAGAGCAACAACAACAAAAAAGAAATAAGGAGTGAGAAAGTTAAATATGAGGGTAAGCAAGCCAGTCATGTAAAGAAAGACTGTCAGAGCTTCTTTCGATACATAAAGGGTAAATGAGAGGCAAAAATGGGCATCTGACCACTAGAAATTGACACAGGAGAGATAGTATTGTGGAACAAGGAAAAGGCTGAAGAGCTGAAAAATTCTTTCGTGTCAGTCTTCACGTTTGAAAACACGAGTAATATCCCAAACTTTGAAAAGACTTAGTGGACAGTCTTTTAAGGTGTAAGGAGTAAGGCGGCCATCACCTAGGAGAAGGTGCTGGGAAAACTGAATGGCTTGAACGTAAGTAAATCACCTGGGCCAGATGGACTCCACTCCAGATTTCTAAGGCAGATAGGTGATGAGACAGTGGAGTAATTGGTGGTGATCTTTCAGGAACTCTTGAATCAAGGAGATTCCCAGAGGACTGGAAAATCGCTAACGTGGCACCCCTGTTTTAAAAGGGAGTAGAGCAAAAAACGGAAAATTACAGACTGACTAATCTAAACTTGGCTCTGGGTAAGACCCTGGAATGCATTGTGAAGGATGAGATTTCTGAATACTTGGGTGTGGATGGTGAATTAGGACAAAGTTAACATGGTTTCATCAAGGGGAGGTCATGTTTGGAAAATCTGCTAGAAAACCTTGAGGACATAACGATCAGCTTAGATCAAGGAGAGCCAATGAATGTCATCCAGCTGGACTTCCAGAAGATCTTTGACAATGTACCGACAGGAGGCTACTGAATAAGGCAAGGGCCCATGGTTTTAGAGGCAAGGTGTGAGCATGAATAAAAGTTTGGCTGCCTGGCAAGAAGCAAATAGTGTCGATAAAAGAGTCCTTCTCAGGATGACAGCCAGTGACAAGTGGTGTTCCATAAGGCTTTAGTGTTGGGACCACAACTTTTCACTTTATACATTAACGATCCAGATGAAGGATCTGAAAGCATTCTGGCTACGTTTGAAGATGATACAACGATAGGTACAGGGACAGGTAACATTGACGAGGCAAGGAGGCTCAAGGAAGATTTGGATAGTTTAGGATAAATGGAAAAGAAGTGGCAGGTGGCGTACAAAGTGGGAAATTGTGGGAACAAGCACTTTGTTAGGAAGAATAAAAACATGGACTACCGAAAAAATTCAGTTGTCTGCAGTGCAAACGGACTTGGGAGTTCTACTCCAGATTCTCTCAATGTAAACTTCCAGGTTGTGACAGTAGTCAGGAAGGCAAATGCAGTGATTTAATTTATTTGGAAATGATTTGAATAAAAAAGCAGGGACGTACTTCTGAGGCTCTATAAGGCTCTTGTCAGACCATATTTGGAGAATTGTGCGCTGTTTTGAGCCCCATATCTCAGGAAGTATGTGCTGACCTTGGAATGGGTTCACAGGATGTTCACAAGAATGGTCCCAGGAATGAAAAGCTTAACATATGAGAACACTTGAGGACTCTGGGTCTGTTCTTGATGGAGTTCAGAGGTATGTGGGAGAATCTCATTGAAACATAGAGAATACTAAATGTCCTGGACAGTGCTGATGGTGAAAAGACTTCCATTGGTAGGAGACTATAGGACCCAAGGATACAGCCTTAGAGTAAAGGGAAATCCTTTTAGAACGGAGATAAGGAGAAACGTCTTCAGCCAGAGAGTGGAGAATCTATGGAATTCATTTTCACAGAAGGCAGTGGAGGTCAGGTCTTTGTGCATATTTAAGATAGAGATAGTTAGCTTCTTGAGTATCAAAGGGATCAAGGGTTACAGGGAGAAAGCAGGAGTATGGTGTTGAGAAACTTGTCAGCCATAATTGTATGGTGGATCAGACTCGATGGGCTGAATGTCCTAATTTCTGTTCCTATATCCGATGATCTTATGGCTGTCAGCCACAGTCTATTGCTACCCTCTCTCTTACATTGTCGCTCCTGACAGCAAAATGTGAGAGTAAAAAAATCACTGAGTCATCTTCACCAAACTTGGAGGATTCCTCTTGAGGATTCATGGGAATCGCTCCACTAATTGAAGGAAACGAAATTCTGCCAAATCCAACTCTTCCAGGAAGTAGTCTCACACCAGCAGCTTGTTTGAGTAGAATAACGTCGGAGACAGAGTATCAGTTGGGACACATTATCTCTTTTCCATTTGAAATGAGTTCAACTACTATGAAACTCTGGAAACCATTTCCTATTCTTTTTAATCTTCAGACACATGTGATTGTGTATGTGTCTGTACGTGTGTGACTCTGTGTCTCACATTTTTCGAGAGAATGACCGAGGTTACACTTCAAATCTGTTGAAACCAGTGGAGAGGTGCGGCTGGAAAAGGACACAGTGACCCTCCAACATTTGTTGGAGCAGAAATGAGAAATTCGCACGGGCTGTTCAAATGGGAATTCTCTTCCCCAGAGGTTTCATCCCAAGATGGCAGCTCAACATCACCATTTCCAGCGTAACTAGACATGGTCCATAAATGTTGGCCTGTCAACAACACCCACATTCCATGAACACATCTAAAATGATAAACTGCAGCAGAATTAATTGGATGGGAACAAGCCTGACAGATAAATGCCTGTTGCCTTCCAGAATTATGCAGCCAGTATACTTTGACTTTGTACAGTTTCCTAGTATTGTACCTGGTGCTTGCATTTATTCAAAGTTGTGTTTTGCAACATTTGACAGACATGTGAATGGAGGAAAATTGTGGACAGACAGAAAAGTGCTGCGCAGACCACAATCAGATCAGCCATGATCTTACTGCCTGGTCGAGCAATGACAGAGTGTCTGATGACCCACTCCTGCTCCTCAGTTCTCTGTTCCTATGTTCCATTCAGTCCTTAAAACCACTTGTACAGGAGCAGATAGAGACCACTTGCTGCAAATACCTGGTCCGCAGTATTACAGGATATCATTCAGTCCCTCTAGTCTGTGAGGTTTGCTGTGGGTTGGAAAATGTGATGGGAAATCCAAGCTGGATATGATAGTGATCTCCCACTTCTTTACAGAGTGTCTTATCTCTGCAAGTGGTGTTTCATTTGTTGGTCATGTGGTAGACCCAGATTAACTGTGAATATCGGGCTCATATCTCTCCCAGAGATGGCTCACAAAATACTTTTCTCTCACTGTCCTCAAAATTCAACAAAAGCACTTGCAGGAAAATTATAATCATTCACTTTCCAAAGACAGAATATGAGAACATAAGAAACAGGAATAGGTAATTTGGATGCTCACGCCATTTTATGCTATCATGGCTGACCTACTGTTGGCGTTACCTCTTCTTCAATGCGCAATTCTTCATGCCCCTTAGCTTTCTGACAGGTTAAAAATCGATCTACCTCCTCTTTAAATACTTGCAGTGATCTCGCTCCCCTAACTTTCTAGACCTGAGAATTCCTGACATTCACTACCCTCTGTGAGAAGAAAACACTCTCCACACAGACATCATCACGTATTAACATTACAAAAGGGGTTAACTGACCTGCGTAGATAAGAGGAATTGACCCCGATATCAAGGCAGGATTTTACTGAAGATTTTATCCTTAGAGGCACTTAAATATCCAGAATCATGCATCCCGAGTAAAAAAGAAGATACAAGCCATGGAATTGATCACCTTCTTAGTATCTGTGTAGAACATAGCGAGTGATTGTCCATCACCATCAAGTTTCAATGCAATGACCTCTTATTCTCTGTCAGTGCTGCAGATTAACCTTCACTCACTCCTCTTTTACCATCATCCCAGGGATTAGTCTCATGAAATTCCTTTACACAGCCTCTGTTGCAATGAGATAATTCATTTTAAAGGGGAAAATCATCTGTCCATAATACCCCAAATACTGCCTCAACCACACTCTCAGTGATGATCACAATAATTTATTTCACTCATTTACCGGTCACCGTATCTTTATTATGAGATAAAAACCCATTCCATCTCTATGCACTGTCACTGCTGTGGAATTTAAAAGTTCCTTGCATCTGCATGTCCGCAACAGCAAAGCCAGCACCAGAGGTGCCCATGGAGATGAACATCGCTCTTGGGGAGAGGCTCAGTTAGAAAGAGTGCACACGAAATAGGGAATGGTCACCTACCTGAATGGGAATGAATTGTAGGAATAAGGAAAACAGGCAGAGGAAGGGAGCTAACTTTACTTTTGTTCTTCTCTCACGGGATGTGTGCAGCCATGGCCAGGCCAGCATGTTATGCTGATCTTGAGCTGAGTAGCTGGTTCAGCTGTTCCACAGGGCAGTAAATAATGAACACATTGCTGTGGGTTTGCACAGACCTGACTGGGGAAGGATAACCCATTGATTTCTTTGAAGGACATGAAGCTAGCAGATGGGCTTTTTCTCACAAATGATGATAGTTCCATTTCAATTATATCAATTTCCTTCATGAGATACCAACAGAGTATTATTCTGTGCCTCTCGATTATGTGTCAATGACTTAAGCAGCATGCAGTGTCTGCATGCCTGACAGATTCAGTGCAGTGAACAAGTTCAACATACTCAAGCGCAATTATTCTGTAATTGAAATGTGGTTAGAAGGGGCTTCATAAGTTGCATCCAAAATAAGAAAGGCACAATTGATGATTTAGTCAGAAGATGCACTGAGGCTGAGGAGGAGACTGGGATATCATAATGGAGGTTTTGGACAGAATTCGTGAGTGGGGAGGATGTAGAATGTAGATCTGTGCAGTGTTAGACGGATTATGGAGTTTGAGAACAGCCTGGTTTTCATCGCATATTGGTGAGTAATTTGTTATGAATAGATTGCTATATATAATTTGCGATGAATGGCATATTTCTTTGGAATTGAAAATGATGACATCCACCTTTCTAAATTTTAAATAATATAAGCAGCAATTCAGTCCAATCTGGCTTAATGAACAGATAGAATGACATACCAGGAACACCAACTATCGCAAGGATGGGATAGTAACCAGCTTGAATAACCATCAATACATCATAGATCCGCAAAACTAATGAGGTCCAAGGTTGAGAAAGCCAGTAAAGACTCTCGGATGAACTGCTGCCCATTGTTGGAACATTCCAGTCTAATGTTCTCAGATTCTGATCCATTATTGGAACATTCCAGCGTAATGTTCTCAGATTCTGATCCATTGTTGGAATATTCCAGTCGAATGTTCTCAGATTGTGATCTCTCCTCCCCATCTCTCTGGGTCTGCTGATGCATGTTAGTGCTGTCGCTGATGATCCCGCTGATATTATGGGATAACACATTGAACGGAGTCCCTAACTAATAGAAGAGGAAAGCCCTTCAGTGGCACATTTAGGACGCACGGAGACTTACAAAAATCACAGTTGCAGAACAAATAACTCCCGTTGATCCATTTCAATTCAATACTATTTATTCAAATTCAAAATTATTATTAAAACTTACACATTCTGGATGGGATATGTGGGGTGACTGAGGGACAAATGTTGGATCTGGTAGATCAATCATGTGTAAGCATTCAATCTTCCTTGGATGTGGGAGCAAAGCCAGAGGTTTATCAGAATATAAGCATGTTTCTCCGTTTATGAATTGAAACATACATTCTGTATCTACTGATCAGGCACTGCAATATCAGGGAGACATTGAGAGAACTTTTGTCGTCCATGATCTGAGAAGAAAATATCCATAAGACTACATGCGGTTGTAACAGACTGCGACATGGCTATGTTAAAAGGGAATTGTACCTTAGAGATAATGGGGACTGTAGATATTGGATAATTCAATGTAGGTAAAGCATTGGCGGTGGAAAAGGCACAGTAAACCAGGCAACATCCGAGGAGCAAGGGAGTCGACGTTTCAGGCAGGACCTTTCTTCAGGACTGGGGAGGGAGAAAGGGGCTAAGAGAAACTGGGTAATGGGGTGAGGCTGGGGAAAAAATAAGTGATAGGTGAGCGAAGGTAGGTGGTGATAGTGACAGATAGGTGGGGAGTGTGGAGCAGATGGTGGGAAGGAAGATGGGCATTAGGTCTCCTCAAGAGGGCAGTTGTGAGTTCAGGGGTTGAATCTGGGATCTGGGTTGTCCAGGGGAGATTTGTAAATCAGTTCATGTTCATGTTCATGCCATGTGTTTGCTGGCTTCCGAGGCAGAAAATGAGGTGTTACTGGTAACATCCTGGTAAATCTCTTGTGAACCCTTTCCAGCTTAATAATCTCCTTCCTATAAAAGAACTGCACACAGAACTACAGAAGAGGCTTTATTAATGTTCTGCACCATCTCAGCATGACTTCCCAACGTCTAACCTCAAGGGTCTGAGCAATGAAATGGCCTTAAACACCCTGCGCCACAAACTTCAAAGAATTATACCTGCACCCCTGTGTCACTCTTTTCTATATAACTACCAAAGCCCAGCATTCATTGTGGAGCCATCCCCTGTTTGTTTCACCAAAATGCAATACTTCACATGTATTCAGGTTAAACCCCATCTGCAACATCTCAGCTCAGTGAGTGATATTACTACACCCTCACATTTCCCCTTCCGATTAAAACGACAATCCCCTCTCCAGAAGGCCTACAGATACTAGCCTTGAGTTTCCCAAAGACCCAGACCTTGGTTTGCCTTGCACAGGCAGATGGAGGAGTTGGTAAGGAGAAGCTGGCCACGAAACAGTTGCCTTGTATCATTGAATGATTTTAGGAAGAGGGAAGCCACATGTTAGAGATCTGAAATAGTGACCAGTGTTTTGGGCCCAGAATTGTGCTCCTTCCTCATCTCTGGTGTTCAATATTGATATCTATTCGAGATCATTCGTAATGCACAGCGTGTTGCAGGATTCCTTCCCCTAAAATAGCAGACTACTGGGAATATCTATTTAAACAGGAAATGAGAGACAAACAATTAATGATCTTCATAGTTTATCTCAATGGCACAGCAAATGCACTCAACATCCTATAGTTAAGGCGAATAACTTGTACTTTTTTCAATGAATAATGTCCCCTGTATGATTTAGTAATGTTAACCAGAATTTAATAAACCCATACACTTAAAATGTGACCCAACATCTGGGCATGGTTTCGGCCTTGTTTAATGGGTGGTACCCACGTTTGTGAGGCGGAACTCTGGATTCGATTCCAGTCCATGACTGTCTGGTAGTGCCCCTACCTCTGGCGAAGGTGGTGTGTATTCGTGTCCTGTGAAGGTTTGTTACAGCATGTTACAACAGGCTGATGGACAAACACACAGGAGCATCATGTTGCAGCTTCAGCGGCTAATGCTGAATGATGGTAGTGTCCGTATCACTGGACCGAAACTTCCGGTCTCAAAGCCCACAGAACTGTTTCATAATATGTATGAACAAGTTGATTCGTTTTGGAATCGCGCCTTGATGGAGAAGGAAGAGGTACGACTACTGAATTTGAGAATTTAGACGGAGGATGACTGAAGTTGCTTGGAGTCACACTTGCACTTTCTAGAAGTTTATAAAATGATGAAGGGCATGGATAGGGTGAGTAGTCAAGGGTCACCTGAGATAGCATCAGGAAAGACAGAGAAGAGATCATTACTCATTTTGTGTTTGAAAAGCTGCAACTAGTGGAATTCTTCAGGGATCTGTGTCATGTCAACAACAAATTACAATCCATACCAATGAATTGGATGAAAGGGATGGAGCTCAGTTTGCTCATTCACCAGGATAGCCATTCAATACGATTTCAAATGGAGACACGGCGTCTGCAATGGGATAAAGACAGGGGATGGCAGAGCATCTGCAATGGAATGCAGACAGGGGAGTGCAGAGAGACTGCAATGAGATACAGACAGGGGAGTGTAGGGTGTCTGAAGTGGAATACAGACAGGGCGAGGGCATAGCGTCTGCAATGGGATGCAGACAGGAGGACGGTAGGGCGTCTGCAATAGGATACAGACAGAGGGAGGGGAGAGAGTCTGCAATGGGATACAGATGGGGAGAGGAGAGCGTTTGCTTTGGGATACAGAGAGGGGAGGGCATAGCATCTGCAATGGGATACAGACAGAGGGAGGGCAGAACGTCTGCAATGGAACACAGACTAGGGGAAGTGAGAGCATCAAGCAATGGCATACAGAGGACAGTTGTGAGTAATCCTTCACCAGAAAAAAATAACAGAACTTTCTGTTTGGGGGAAAAGACAAAAGAGAATGCAGAACTCAGTGGTACCGAGGGATTTGTGTGTTCTGGCACATGACTCACATTACTCTGAAGATGCAGCAAATTATTTGGAAGGTAAATGGAATGATTCTGTTTCGTGAAAGGGGTGTTGGGTATGATCTTAGCGATGTTTTTCTGCATCAGTACAGGGCATTGCTGAGATCACATCTGATGCATTATCTGTAGTTATAATTGCCTAAACTTTAAAAAAAAACACAATTGCTTTCGAAACGTTTCATAGTTTTTTTCTCTTTACTCATTCTTGGGCGGAAGGCATTACGGTATGAAGAATTAACAGTTCAGCCTGAGAATGAGGGTTGTTGTATTGACCATATAAGATTTTGAGAAGAGTATAGTTGGTGAATACCAGATGGATAATTCTTCTTGTGTGGGAGATTCAAACTGGGGAAATAATTTCAGAATAAGTCAGTTTGAAAGGAAAGGTCATTGGACTGAAAACATGAATTGTGAATCTCTGCATTCATGCTGCAAGACAGGCTGAGATTTTCCAGTATATTCTGTATTTGTTTAAGAATAAAGCATATTCATCTTAACACAGATATTGTGAAGACATGAAACGCTTATTTTTACACTATGCAGGCACACAATAACAGATCTTCAAAACAAGTAGGGCCATTTATTGTTAATGAATTGATTCTGTGTACAACAACATCAATAATGCATTGACCAGGAGTCAAAATTGTGATGGTGTCATATCGTTCGGACAATGTTCAAGGAGAGCTCACATGGTACCGTTTGGGGTATGATAACGTTATTGCTTTAACTTAGAGACGGAAAAATGGAGTCTATCTTTGAAGGAACAGTCTATTGCTCCCTTTCTGTTTCCCTGTCGCTCATCATAGCAAAGTGTGGGAGTGAAAAAAAAACAGTCGCCTTTCCCACTCATGGAGGATTCCTGATGAGGATTCATTGGAATGTCCCCACTGCCTGAAGCAGTTTTGTTAGTGCTGCAAGGGACGAAACGTGACCTACTGTAAGAACTAGGGCAGGACAGTTGACTAAGGCGACAGTGGGGGAGCACTCTGTGACCAATGACCATTGTTGTATTAATTTTTAAATAGTTACGGAGATGGAAAAAAAAACTGGTCCACATATTCAAGTTCTAAATTGGGGCAAGGCAAATTTTAATGGAATTAGACTGGAGCTTGTAGGGGAAGGTTGGAGGAGTTTGTTTGCAAGCGAAAGGACTTCTGACAAGTGGAAGCCGTTTAAAAGTGAAATGTCTACAGTTCAAGGTCTACACGTTCCTGTGAGGGTAAAAGGAAAGGTTGGGAGGAATAGGGAACCCTGGATATCAGGAGATATTGAGGCTTTGACCAGCAAAAAAGGAGGCGTGGCTCAGATCCATGCTGCTGGGATCAAGGGAATCCGTGGCGGTGTAGAGGGAATACAGGAATTTACTGAAGATGGAAATCAGGAGGGCGAAAAGTGGGCACAAGATAACGTTGGCTGGGAGGATTAGGGTGATTCCAAATACGTTATTTAAATATATTAAAGTGAAAGGAATAACTAAATGATAATATGACCCCTCAAGTTCAAAAGTGGGCATGCATGTCTAGAATCGTCGGAGTTTTGCGAGATTCTCAATGTATATTTCTCCTCTGCCTTTACCGTGGAGAAATACATAAAGACTTGGGAGCTTAACAAATGTCGTGGTGCTATCTTGGGGTGAGTCAATGTCACAGGAGAGGACGTGTTGGATGCATTAGAATGTATGAAGGTGGATAAATCTCCTGGTCCTAAAAAGCTGCATCCAAGAAAACTGCAAGAGGCTACAGAAGAAACTACGGGGACTTGGTGGATATTTTTGCATCATCGTTAGCCACAGGTTACGTCCCAGAAGATTGGAGGGTAGCAAATGTTGTACCATTATTCAGGAAGGGAAGTAAAGCAAAATCTGGGAACTATAGGCTAGGAAGTCTAACATCTGTGGTACATAGGTCACTTGAGAAGACTCTGAGAGATAAGATATACATGTATTTGGAAAGGCAGCGTTTGATTAGAGATTTTCTTTCAGGTTCTCTACAGTATGGAAACAAGACATTTGGCCCAACAAGGCCACACCGATCCTCCAAACAGTAACCCATCCAACCCATTTCCCTCCCCTATAAATTAATCCTGACGAATGCACATAACATTATGGGTAACTTAGTATGGCCAAATCACCTAACCAGTGCATTTTTGGATTGTGGGAGGAAAATGGAGCAGCCGGAGCAAATCCACCCAAACACAGGGATAATGTGCAAACTCCACACAGAGAGTCAGCTGAAGCTGGAATCAAGCCCAGAATCCATAGCACTATGAGGCAGCAGTACTAGCCATTGAACCACCATGCCATGCTTGCTTGTTTTCAACACAGTTCAATGACGCAGGGACAAAATCTATTCTGCCCTTCACCCATGATGCAAGTTCCAATACATCATAACATGGATAGTTTATTCTCCACTGAAAATGTCATTTTATTATTATTTATTATTGTTTGTTATTAATAATTTTAATAATTATTATTAATAGTTGATTTTAGACTGAACAAATTGCATGGCTTTGTATCACGCCTCACACATTTGTTTGAGTTCATTGATGAAGTGACCAGTAATGTTGATGAGGGCAGGGCGGGAGATGTAGTCTGTATGGTTTTCAGTAAGGTTTTGACAAGGTTACCATTGATAGGCTATTCTGGAAGGTTAGAATCGCATGGAATCCAGAGGGAATTGGCAAATTGGATACAAAATTGGCTTGATGGTACAAAGCAGAGCATAATAGTGGAAGGATGCTCTTGGAGTGGAGGACTGAGACTCATGACGTTCCTCTGGGGTCGCTGCTGGGCCCATTGCAGTTTATTATCTATGTCAATGATATTCTTGAGAATGTACAAGGCATGATTAGTCAATTTGAAGATGACACTAAAATAGGTGGTATCGTGGACAGTGAGGACTTTTATCAGAAATTCCAGCAGGACCTTGATCAACTGGAGAAGTGGATCGAGGAATATTTTTGCAAAGTTAGATCAAGGTAGGGGTTTCATGGTGAATGGTCGGGCTTAAGGAGTGTAGTTGAGCAGAGGGACCATGAAGTTCAGGTCCACCGTTCTCTGAAATTGGAGTCACAGGTGGACATGGCAGTGAAGAAGGCTTTAGGCACACTGGCATTCATCGGTCACGGCATGGAGGAGAAAGTTAGGAAGTAATGTTGCAATTATACAGGATGTTGGTGAGGCTGCACTTGTAGTGTTGTGTTTAGTTTTGGTCATGTTGCGATCAGAAGGATGTTTTTAAATTGGAATGTGTGCAGATGGAATTTACAAAGATGTGACCAGGACTCAACAGTGTGACTTATAGGGAGAGGTGGGACAAGCGAGAACTTTTTTTAGAGCGTAGGAGACTGAGAAGGATCCAATAGAAGTGCACAAGATTATGAGAGGCATTTATAGGGTGAATGGATACAGCCTATTTTCCCAGAGTTGAGGACGAGAGGACATCGGTTAAAGGTGAGAGGGGAAAGAATAAAAGGGAAACTGATGGAAACTGTTTTATACAGTGACTGGTACGCAAAGGGAATGGTCTGCCAGCGGAAGTAGTTGAAGCATTTATATTAACAATATTTAAATGGCATTTGGACAAGTACATGGGCAGGAAAGGAAGAGAAGTCTATGGGCCAAGTGCTGGGAAATGGGGTTAGTGTGGATGGACATTTGGGTCAGATGGACCCGTTTGGGCCAAAGGGCCTCTCTCCATGCTGTAGGACATGATTATTCCATAAATAGAACAGCATTGAGTCAAACTCTTGTTGTTCCTCTGTTCATGAGTTCGAATAATATTTGGACAAAGTTCTTTGATGTTAACTTTGCAGATATTTTGCTTTTCAATTTGTTATCAAACATGTGTGTGTTGTGTTTCTGTTCGCCGAGCTGGAAGTTTTTGTTGCAAACGTTTCGTCCCCTGCCTAGCTGACATCCTCAGTGCTTGGGAGCCTCCTGTGAAGGGCTTCTGTGATGTTTCCTCCGGCATTTATAGTGGCCTGATCCTGCCGCTTCTGGTTGTCAGTTTCAGCTGTCCGCTGTAGTGGCCGGTATATTGGGTCCAGGTCGATGTGTTTCTTGATGGAGTTTGTGGATGAGTGCCATGCTTCTAGGAATTCCCTGGCTGTTCTTTGTTTCGCTTGCCCTATAATGGTAGTGTTGTCCCAGTCAAATTCATGTTGCTTGTCGTCTGCGTGTGTGGCTACTAGGGATAGCTGGTCGTGTCGTTTCGTGGCTAATTGATTTCGTGGATGCGGATCGTTAGCTGTCTTCCTGTTTGTCCTATATAGGACAAACAGGAAGACAGCTAACGATCCGCATCCACGAACATCAACTAGCCACGAAACGACACGACCAGCTTTCCCTAGTAGCCAAACACGCAGACGACAAGCAACATGAATTTGACTGGGACAACATTACCATTATAGGGCAAGCGAAACATAGAACAGCCAGGGAATTCCTAGAAGCATAGCACTCATCCACAAACTCCATCAAGAAACACATCAACCTGGAACCAATATACCGGCCACTACAGCGGACAGCTAAAACTGACAACCGGAAGCGGCAGGGACAGGCCACTATAAATGCCGGAGGAAACACCACAGAAGCGCTTCACAGGAGGCTCCCAAGCACTGAGGATGTCAGCTAGACAGGGGACGAAACGTTTGCAACAAAAACTTCCAGCTCGGCGAACAGAACCACAGCAACGAGCACCCGAGCTACAAATCTTCTCACAAACTTTGAACATGTGTGTGTGTATGTGTGTGTGTGTATGTCACAGTATTTTTGAAAGGGAAATATCAATGTATATATTTGCAAATTCTCTCGTCATTCTTGTTTCCATCATAGTTGGAATAATTTTGCTTTTGTCATAAACATGTTTTTTTAGCAGACTAAAGAAATCTATCTGATTTGTTCCTAACACTGACCCTGACACACTCTGAGAACTATATCCTTGGCCACATCACCATACTAGTTATATTTATTTATGGCCAGTGGAGAAGTTGGACGAGAAAAGGGAACACCGATGCAAAAGCACATGAAATTATAGACTCCGTGAGCCGAACGTCAGTATAGAGGAGTTTGTTGGAGGGGATTCTGAGGGATAGGACTTCCATCCAGTTAGAAAGACAAGGACTGTTTAAGGATAGTCAACATGGCTTTGTGTGATGGAAATCATGTCTCATTAATGTGAGTGAGTATTTTGAAGAGGTGACAAAGAAGACTGAAGAAGGCACTGTTGTATATATTGTTTACACAGACTTCAGTAAGGTGTTTAATAAGGTAAGCAGGTTACTAAGGTTAGGTCACAAGGAATCCAGGGAAAGCTAACCAGTTGGATACAAAATTGTCCTGAAGGTAACGGATTGTTTTCCAGAGTGGAGGCCTGTCGCCAGCGGTGTGCTGAAAGAATCAGTGCTGAACTCACTGCTTTTCATTATGGATATAGACGACTTAGATGAGAATATTGGAGGCATGGTTGGTAAGTTTACAGATAACATCAAAATCGTGGTGCAGTGGATGGTAAAGAAGATTATCTCAGAGTACAATGGCACCGTTGACCATCAAATGGGCAAGACTGGCAGATAAAGTTTAATTTAGATATTTGTGAGATTTTGCATTTTGTTAAGTTAAAGCAGGGTCGTGCCCTGAGGTATGTTGCTGAACAAAGTGACCTACGGGTGAAGGTTCATAGTTCCTTGAAAGTGTAGTTGCAGGTAGACAGGGAGGTGAATAATGCAGTTGGTATGCTTGCCTGAATCGGTCGGAACATTGAGTATAGAAGTTGGGGTAGCATATTGCGCTTGCACAGGGACTTTTGTGAGGCCACATTAAGAATATTGCGTACAATTTGGTTGGCTCTGCTAAAGGATTGATATTGTTAAGTTGAAAGTGTGCAGAAAAGATTTATAATGATTTTCTGGAATCTGAAGGTTTCATCGGCAGGAGAGGATGAACAGGTTGAGACTTTTTCCCCTGGACTGTCGGATGCTGAGGGGTGACATGAAAGTGGTTTATAAAATCATAAGGGGTATGGATAGCCTGAATGGCCAATGTTTTTTCCCCAGAGTCGGGGATTCCACAAGTAGAGTAATCAGTTGAAGGTGACGGGGGGAATATTTAGAAGGGACCATAGGGGTAACTTTTTCATGCAGAGGGTGGTGCGTGTACGGAAAGTGCTGTTAGAGACAGTGATAGAAACGGGTACAATGACATGTTTAAATGTACGTCAATAGGAATGGTTCAGAGCGATATGAGCTAAATGCTGGCAAGTGGGACGAGTTCAGATTGTGATATCTGGTCAGCACGGACAAACTGGAATAAAGGATCTGTTTCAACGCTGTATGACTCTCTAATTGTATAAGAGGGATGAGGAAAAAAATAAAAAAGGGCCTTTCAAGTGAAAATTCTCTTCCCAGAAGTTTGAGGTGCTTCTCTGATTACAAGAATTCAAAGCTGAGTTAGTTAACTATTTGACAGAGAAGTGAGTCACTGATAATGAAATACAGACATTAAAGTGGGGCTGACAACACAACCTGATCAGCCATAATCTTAGTGCCTAGTGGAAAAAGCTCGAAGTATCATATGACCCACTCCTGCTCCTCAGTCCCATGTTTCTGTGTTCCATTCAGCCCCTAGAACCTGCTCGACAGGAGCAGTTGGAGACCACTTGCTGCTATAAACTGGTGCCAGAAACAGAGTCTCCCATTCAGTCCCTTAATACTGTCACATGCAGTTTGCGGTGATTTGGAAAATGTAATTGGAAATCCCAGGATGATTATGGAAAAGAACCCTCATCGCTCCTGACATAGCTGCCCCTCTCTGCAACTTGTGTATCATTTATTGGTCATGTTGTAGACCGAGATTCATTGTGAATACAGCCCCCATACCTCACCCAGAGATGCTCACAAAATTCTCTGGTCTCCCAGGCCACAACATTCAAACAGGCCTTCCAGGAAAATAACACCCACTAACTTTCAAATAACAGAATGTGAGAACATCAGACACAAGAGCATGTTATTCACCCCCCCTCCCACCCACAAGCCTGCCTTGCCCTTCACTAAGAATGTGATTGATCTGCTCTTAGTCTCAAATCCTCTTTAAAGTCCAAATCTTCATAACTCTCAAATCTATGACAGGTCAAAATCAATCTCCAACCTCTCCAAGCACATCCATCGAATGCAGAACATTGAACAGTACAGCATAGCAGAGGCCCTCGACCTTTGATGTTGTACCACTCGTTTATCCTATTCTAAGTTCAGACTCACCTACATTCTTCCGTTCACTTTCTTCCATGTGCTTATCCAAGAGTCTCCTAAGTTTCCCTCACGCAATTAACTCTACACCCACCACTCTCTGTGTGAAAAAAAACTACCGCTGACATCTCTCCAAAACTTTCCTTTAATTACCTTAAAATTATGACTGCTGGTGATAGACATTTCTGCCCTGGTGAAATGTCTCTGGCTATTCACTCTCTCTTTATCTCTCATCACCTCTGACACCTCTCATTCTTCTTAATGCAAATGAGAAAATCCCCAGCTCCCTCAAACTTTCTTCATAAGACCTGCCCTCCGGTCCAGGTAGCATTCTGGTAAATTTACTCTGCACCCTTTCTAAAGCTTCCTCATCCTTCCTATAATGGGGTGATCAGAAGTGAACAAAATACACCAGATGCGATCTAACCAGGTCTCTACAGAGCTGCAGCATAACCACACGGCTCTTTAAGCTAACACACAATTCACCTCCATAACAACACTATCAATTTAGGTTGTAACTTTGAGATATCTATGGATATGGACGCCAAAATCCCTCTGTTCTTCCACACTGCCAGGAACCCTGTCTATAACCCTATATTCTGCAAATTTGAGCTTTCAAAGGGAATTAATTCACGCTTTTCCAGCTTGAATTCCATCGGCCACTTCTTAGCCCAGCTCTGCATTATCTCAATGTCCTGTTGCAACCTACAAAAGCCCTGCAAACACCCATGTACCACATTACAAACCTTCGTGTCATCGGCAAACTTACTAACCTACCCTTCCACTTCCTCATCCAAGTCAGTTATAAAAATCACAAAGAGAAGAGGTCCCAGAACTGATCCATGCGGGACATCACTGGTCGCTTTCAGTGATGTAGTTCCCCTAACTCTCTGTGCAAGAGAATTCCTGACATTCACTATCCTCTGTATGAAGAAAACATTGTCTGCTTCTACACCATGATCTATTGATATGAACAAAAGAGGAAACACGAGGGATTAGACAGAGAGACTGGCCCTGAACTCAAGGCAGTATTAGACTGTGGTTGACATCAAGGAGTCTGAGGAAAATCGCACTTAATGAGAATTGATTACGGTATCTATACTGTTTGGAATCATTCACATCACAAGGGAAGATGTTTATCATCAGTGGACATCAATCATCTCAGCCGTGGACCATCACTGCAAGAGATTCTCAGGGTAGCTCCCTCAGCCCAGGCATCCACAATTTGTCATCATAGAATCCTTACAGCGTGGAAGGAGACCATTCAGCCCATTGAGTCAAAACTGAGTAGAATTGGGGATATTCACTGACGTTTACATAGTTTTCAGAACAAGGTGACTTTCCTCGGCACTTGAAGCAGTCTGTGTCCATGTGCAACAAGAACTGGACACCATTCAAGATTGTGCTGTTAAAGTCTGGGTAACATTCATATAACAGCACTTCGAGACACTGTACATTTCCACAGTAAAAGGTGCAGCTCATTCGGTACATCAATCTGTGTTCACAAGAATATGTGGAAGTTATTCAACCCATGAAACTATTGGACAAGATATGTGATAGCTCATTCAGTCCCTGCTGCCAAATACACAGTAAGAGAAGAAATCTGCTCATTCCCTCACTTACATGGGATCAGAAAGAGAGTGTTTTGCACTTGGAGTTACTTACTAAGGGACAAAAAGCGATAATTCAGCTTCTCAAGTCACTAACCCAGGAACAGGAAGGTGTCAGAGATGCTCCAACTTCACAAAATAATGGAGCAGGGACTAAACAGATGGACTGCACCATCTTGTTCCTCGTGGCTTAATTACTCATAGTACATATATGTAACTTTAACATGGTTTTCTGGCAGTAGTAATGAAGCCAACTTTTTTAACCATTCTCTAAGGTGTCTTACACCTCCAAGATAGTAGACTCATGGTCTCCATGGAGGTCAGAAGATGGTGCTGAATTGTTAACTCTTTCAGATTTATGGTATTGTGACTGCTGATAGGATTGTGTCCAAAGTGACATTCAATTCAGTGTCACACAGTAACTGTGCATTAAAATGTCAGGGTTTATTCAGAATCTGTACCTCTCCGTCAATGGATATGAGGGTTCTGCACAGGCATGTAAATTATCAGGAGTCTATCATCCAGTTAAAAATACGGAATTTTCACCCTATTCAGCTGTTTGGGATGTAATGATTATTCGTCTATAGCCATCAAGTTTCAAGTTCTTATTCTCTCACAGGGCTACAGATTAAACACAGAGTTATGCCCTCTCTCCGCATGGTGCCATCATGCCAGGGTTTAGTCCGTTGAAACTCCTTTGCATTGTCTTGGTGACAAAAAGATCATTATAGATAAAGCTGACCAAATGTGTACACAATGCAATAAAGTACTCTCTCAACAAAACACACCATTAGGAAAGATATACTAACTCTGGTACTTCAATCATTTTGTACGAAGAGCCACATATCATTTACTTCCTGCCCCATATGAATTCTGTTACTATTTATAACCAAGGACATTTAGGTCCTTTTCAACAACAGAACTTCGCAACATCTCACCATTTAATAAATATAAATGAGAATCATAATATTTGTTTTACCCATCTGAATCATTTTATACCAAGCGAACAGCTATTGCCCACTGATCCTTCTGATACCCCACAAGACTTCCACCCAGAGAAAAACACTACTCTCTTCATTTTGCCCATTATCAAACTTTTGATCCATTGCGTGCATTCCACCCCGACCTACCCATGGACGCTAACATTCCCCACTCACCAGTATTCAACCGTGCCAAACCTTTTGTGAAAATTCAAATACTCTACTTCCATTGAATCTCAGTTGTCGATGTCAACACGGACAATCTCCACCAACTCCAGCAGGTTTATCAGAGGTAATTTCCCTTTCCTGAATCTAAGCTGACTCTACCAAATCATATCATTATTCTCGAAGTGTCTAGTTGTCACGTTCCTTAGAAAAGGTTACAATGTGTTTCTCACAGCTGATGTAAAGCTATTTATGTTCCTGTTTGCCCTCTCCATCCTGTTTTAAATATTTAGTTAAAAATCACAGACCAGGTTATAGTCCAACAGGTTTAATTAGAAGCTCACTAGCTTATAGAGCGTCGATCCTTCATCAGATGGTAGTAGAAGGATCAATCCTAACACACAGGGTTTTTAGCAAAAATGTACAGTGTGATGTAACTGAAATGATACATTGAAAAAATGACTGTCTGTTAAGCCTTTCATCTGTTAGAATACCGTGACAGTTTCACTTCTTTCATGCGTAAATCACAAAACATTACAACAAAAGTTGCATTGTCTGGTTAGCTGTTAAATATGGTGATAGCTGGACAATATGTTGAAGGTGTTAGCCCCCCGTGTTCTCTCTCTATGCCATGACGTTTAGGGGGTCACCATATATTTGGGTCTCTCTGAATGGACATAGCAGCTGATAACACAAACCCGAAAAAAGCATCCATAGAACGACTCTTTACTCTGTAATGACAGGAGCAAGTCAAATCCTCACACGCACGGTGCACCCATTTAGTGCAGAAAATGTTTTTCGTCTTAGCGGAAAAAGCCGTTACATATCTCCACAGTCCCACACTCACAGTTCCTCTCTCCAAAGAAGCAGGCGACAATGTAACATTACCTTTCTCTGTATCTCAGCGACTATAGTGGCAGCACTTGTATTGCAGATGGAGTGGATCACTACACTTAAAGAACAAGAGCAGAGGGAATATAACTCAGTTTGAACAGGGACACATCAGAATTAACATGATATTCAGGAATATGTGAAAAAGGGAAACCTGAGAATAAGCTCCCATTTCATTTTTCTTCTGGTTCATCATCAGCAGTCCCTTTGTTCGCTTTTCATTTTTCTCTCTCTCTCTCTTTATCTGTTTTTCTCCCGACAGACGCTGCCATACTTGCTGAGATTCTCCAACGTTTTCAGACTCTGGAGAATTTTATTTCAGATCTCCAGCATTTACAGTTCCTTGCTTTATTTAACCTTTAATGCTGTTGTTTCACAGAATGTCTGCATCACTGGCAAGGGCAGCATTTGTCATCCATCACTAATTGTCGTTGACTGCGAGACCATTTTTTAAGACAATATGGAGCTGATCTTCTTTTGTCACGCGTAGTTTATTTACCAAAGGCTATCAGTGAAATAATAAAAGAAATCCTGATTGTGTGTGGTTGCCGTTTGTAAAATGAGGTTTCATTCCAATTGTTGCCATTCAAATTGAAGTTCTAACATCAGCTGTGGGAGGATTTTAAACAATGCTTTTAAAGTCATAACTTGTACCTGTGAATTACATCTGAATTACATGGCCAGTGACATTATTACTCTGACATGATGTCCTTATTATGAAATAACTGGAGAGACAAGAAAAAGATTGTGGTCAAAATATTTGTAACTGGAAGAGTGGTTAGAAAAGAACTGGAGCCGCAAAATATGAAGTTATGAAGGAGTCAGATGATGGCTAATTCAGCAACAACACTGAGGTAGAGTTGGAGACTGGGGATATTATAAAGTTAGGTGTAGGCAGGTTTGAAGACAGAGAATATACAGAGTCATAAAACAGTTCAGGGCAAAAGGTAGACTCAACGGTCTGAACAGTTCCTTCTTATATGTTTATGAGTGAGGAGTCTGATATTGATGTACATGAAGTGGAGTTTGTGACTGAAACTGAAGATAACAGGTTATGCATTTTAATATATAAATAATCGAAATAGCAATAACCTTCACCATCGTTTATAGAATGGGCAGAAATTGGCTTACCAGGAACACCAATAATAGCGAGGATGGGATAATACCCAGCTTGAATAATCTTTAGTACGGCTTCTATCCGCAACTCTATCCATGCCCAATCCTGAGAAAGCCAGTGAAGACCTGCAGATAAACTCCTGTCCATTGTTGGAACATTCCAGTCTAAAACATTCAGATTCTGATCCATTGTTGGACCATTCCAGTTGAATATTCTCAGATTCTAATCCATTGTTGTAATATTCCTGTCCAATGTTCTTACATTCTGGTCCATTATTGGAACATTCCAGTCTATTGTTCTTAGATTGTCTTTCTCTCTCTTTCTCTGTAGCTGCTGATCCCAATCATCTTGAGGATGACAGTGCCGCTGATACTCTGTGATAACAGGTAGAATAAAGCCCCTTATTAATAGAAGAGGAAAGCCTCCAGGGACACAGTTAGGATCCATGACGACTGACATCAATCACAGTCACCAAACAAACAGCTCAATTTAACCCCTTTCACAACAACCATGGCAAATGGCAATAATACCTGGTCTTCCTGAAATGTTGACATCGCTGACTGTCAGGCTAATGGCGCGTCACGAATTGTAAAGTTAGAGGTGAGGCAGAGAGAGTATGCTTTCTCTTCACTAGCTCCGTGATTCTCCTCTCTTTTGGCAAGTCGAAATTGCTGGGCTCCTGAGGCTGTGTCTGATTACCAGGTCTGCTGCATCCTTTTGCTTTATTTATTTCTATATACATTTGACATTTATCTTACCGACATTGCATGGCTTAGATGGGGTTAGGCATTTTTGAGAGACCTACTACAGCTGTACAGACGGTGTGGATACAATCCATTCCTTGTTGTCCTTGCAGCCGGGGCCTGGTCCTGTCGGGTGATGGTCATAATCTCACTGAACCAGGATTCTTAGTTTTAACTTTCACCAGGTATTGTTGGGGTCTTCGCAGGGGTGGAAGGTAGAAAATCTGTCCCGGCTGCTGCACACTCTGAGGTTTCTCTCAGAATTAGCTTTTGATGTTCATTCCTCCTGGATTGGAGAACTGCAGGTTAGACAATATGTTTCCTTGATTGGTCTTTGGACAAGTGTGCGTTTCTAGGATGTTACCATTTTGGAGCAGTTACTGTTTAGTAATTAAATAACCTATTAATCTGTTAAGTTTTCCAATAAATTAAGTTATTCCAAATTCCTCTTTTTTGTTTTTTTTTTGGCTGCAGTGTTTGAATAAATTGCGTTTTGCTTAATGTCAAATATTTTGACCAAACGAATTGCACCAGAAACACAGCACCTCACAATTACTTTTAAAATAAGAAAACGTTCGGGTCGAGACGACCTTCGTCATATATTATGAGCGGGGTCTGTTCGGGTCTATAAAAAGAAGGACAGATATTCATGTTTTAATTGGTTAATTATTTAATGGACAATAAGTTTCAGGAACACGGGTTTGACAGCGGAATGCGCCGAGCTGGATGAGTGATAACCCTATCATAAATTATATTAGATACACAAAACACACCACATTTCCAGCCCAGCTACGTATAAAACCAGATGAGATATCTGCTCAGCACGGAGTACTGTGCAGACTCGGCTCAGTACAACTCAGCAATCTGTCCAGGATGGAATACTGTGCAGCTGTCAGTAATCCACTCGCTATCTGTCCAACATGGGGGGCAGTACAGAACACACTGGTGCATTGATTAAGAAGTCTGGACCAAACGGCCTGTCCAGCATGGGTGATTATGTAGCCCACACCAGACCAGAGTCTTTCTCTATAAACGCGGACAAGGTATCATGTTCAGTGTGGGGAGCTGTATTGTGAATAGCAGTGAATTCATCTGTTACCCTCCCACCATGCAGAGCTGTGTGCACCACCCCAGTGCATTGTTCAGTAACACTGTGTTAGATCCCTGCCCAGTATTGAGAAACTTGCAGCCCATGCTGGAAGTGAGAGGATATGCAGCTCCCGCCCATTTACACATTTTACACAGACCAATCAGAAATATACTCTTATTTTATGGTTATCAATATCAAATTACAATTGATAATTCTGGTTATTTCATATGTCTCACCTTATCGTATTCAGCTAAAGGCAGCTTCGAAACACTTTTCTCATTATAACATACAAATCATAGCAAAGAACATTTTTATCCTCAGCCATTATCTTGTCCGTTCTCTGAATTGTACCGTTTTCCTTGTTATTAAAATTTCTATTGCGCTTTGTCTGTGACTTTTTCTGTATGTAGCAGTTACACAGTCTCCCACGCAGTTGGCCGGACGGCTGGTTTGTGATGCACAGGGAAATCAACAGCCCAGGTTCAATTCCTCACCCTGACAGAGGTTAACCACGAAGGGGACGGTCTCTCAACCTTACCCCATCACCCGAGGTGTGGTAACCCTCAGCGTAAACCACCACGAGTAGTCTCTCTCTCTATTGACAGAGCAGCCCCATGGTCTTTTGGAACTGTATTCTATCACTGTTAACATTTTAAAATGTTATCCATGTCATCATTTCGTTTTGCCTTATATTCCTGGATGTTGTGGAGCAATGTTATTTTGTACCACTGTCAGCATTACCCCCACACTGTACATTCCTGCCCACACCCCAAATATCCATCGCTCGGTCGTTATTTATGAACCTTGCGGTCTGTGTCTCAAACAAATTCAATATCTCTGCCTCCAACTATCTGCAAGAAAAATAACAAATTATCAAAAACAAAATTAACGTCATATCTGTGTGTTGGAATTTTTTTGTGTGTCTTTACATTAGAAAGGATATAATTACATTGGAAGCAGATCAGAGATGTTTCACTTCTCTGCGATGAAGAGCTTATATTATGGAGGTTTTACCAGGTTACGCATGGAATGAGACATGAATTGATTTAAACATAAAAAAATTGAAGATAGTGGTTCAGGTGAATGCACACTGGGAGTTTTTATAGTCCAAACTTGTGACATTTTCGTAGAACTTCGACAACGTTGAAGCACGACCTTCTGCCTATCGAGTCCACACTGACCCACTGAAAAGCATCCCAGACAGCCCTTCCCCCTCCACGTAATGCAGCTTTTCCCATGACTAACCCACCTAAGCTACACGTCCCCGGGCACTACAGGCAATCTGGCATGGCTGATCCACTCTAAGTTGCACATTGTTACATTGTGGGGGAAACTGGAGCACTGGGAGGAAACCCACACAGACACGGTGTGAATGTTTAAACTCCACACAGAGGGTCGCCCAAGTTCGGAATTAAGGTCAGCTGCTTGGTGATGTGAAGCATAAGTGCTGAACACAGATCCAACATGCTCGTCTATGGCTTAAGAAAAATAACTGTCTGACTTGTTCCTGTCACTGAACCTGACGCAGTCTGAGACCTTTGTCATCAGCCATATCACCAACCTGGTTACATTTAAAGTTTGTTGCGAGCAATGGAGGAATGGGACGAGAAAGGCAAACTGTTAACACCCTCCAATCTCAGTCAGAACCAGAGTGGGGAGAAATTCACAAAGTGGGATTTCATTCAAGTGGGAATTAGATTACTTACAGTGTGGAAACAGGCCCTTCGGCCCAACAAGTCCACACCGACCCGCCGAAGCGTAACCCACCCATACCCCTACATTTACCCCTTTACCTAACACTACGGGCAATTTAGCATGGCCAATTCACCTGACATGCACATCTTTGGACTGTGGGAGGAAACCGGAGCCCCCGGAGGAAACCCACGCAGACACGGGGAGAACGTGCAAACTCCACACAGTCAGTCGCCTGAGTCGGGAATTGAACCCGGGTCTCTGGCGCTGCGAGGCAGCAGTGCTAACCACTGTGCTACCGTGCCGCCCACCTAATTCTCTTTCGCAGAGTTTTGATGGCTGGATCTTTATATTATATCGATGCTGGACTCGTCTGCTTTTCCATAGACAAGTGAATCAGGGATAATGGTGCATGGAGAGAAAACAGCAGCTGGGAACACAACGAGGTAAGCCATGTCCTTATTTAATGGTGGAGTAGTGTCAAATGCCCGAAAGGCCCAATCGTGTCTGTCAGCCCGATGTTCTGATATTCCATTCAGCCCTTAGGACCTGCTATACTGGGGAAGATCAAGGCCACACCGATGGTTAAGTGTAGTTTCAGATATGTACTTGGAAAATTCAGGCTGAGTCAGGAAGTGCCCCCCAATTCCTCTTTCCAAGCCTCCCCTCTGTGTAATTTCTGCTCCCCACTTGGGTTATGTTACAGACCCAGATTCGTTGTGTATACAGCCCCCATACCCCACCCAGGGTTAACTAAAACAAATTCTCGACTCGCCTTGAATGCAACATTGTACAAAACGACTTCCAGGAAAAATGACCAGTTACTTTCCAAAAGCATAACATAGGATCGAAAGAAATAGGAACAGGAGAGGTCTATTCGGCCCCTCAAGCCTGCGCTGTAATTCTACTCCAGGGTTCAACTCCACTTTCCTGCTCACCCCTTGTATCTTTCAAATCGCTGATATGTCAAAAACCATTCCACTCCATCTGTAAATATATTCAGTGTCCCAGCCCCCACAACTCTCTGCGTTAGGGTATTCCAGATATTCACTACCTTCGGAAAGAAGACATTTTTTTGCATCTCAGTTTGAATTCAGTATGCCTTATTCTGTACCTATAATCCCCGAATTCAAGACTCTGGCCAAGAGTGGACCCATATTCTCTACATTTACCTTTCAGCTTTCTCTGTATTTTGTAAGTTTCATTCACATCACCCTCATTCATTTCAGCCACAATGAATAATAACCTCACCAATTTAGATGTACTCAATAATTCAACATTTTCATCATAGGAACCTGCCTAATGAACCAAACTAGTTATTTGCTTCATCAGCATGCTGACTTTATGTTTCATACACAGAAACACCCCAATCCCTTTGGACTGCTCCTTTTTTGGGAGTTATTTTCATTAAATAACAGCTTGTCTTTTGGTTCTCAGTGTCATCCACAAACTCGGATGTACACTGCACTCAGCTTCCACCATCAGGCTATCAGTATAGGTGGTCAATAACTCATGCCATCGGACTGGTATTTGTGGTACTCCACTTGATACATTTTATCATAAAGAACTATTAATCCTTACTCTCCAATTCCTATGTTAACCAATCGTCATTCCATCAAATATATTATCCGTCATATTTTGAGCTCCAGTATTGTGTAAAAGCCTTTATTTTGTGATACCTTATGGAAAATCTTTGGAAAGCCTCATGTCTACCAGTTTCCTTTCATGAAGTCCGCTTGTTACATTGTCAGGGGTATCCAGATAAACTTTGCATGATTTTTTTATAGATCTCCTTTCATAGAACCATAATGATTCTGCTTGAAGCATTACTAAATGCCTTGCAATTCCCTCCTTAATACCAAACTCTCGCAGATTCCCAACAATAATGGTGAAACTAAATGGTTCCTGCTTTCAGTCTCTCTCCTTTCTTGAAGACAGGCGCCACATTGGAGGTACTCCAGTATCGCTGGGACACTCCTGTAATCCAGAGAGTTATGGAATATTTTACACAGTGCCACCAGTCACTCTGTAACTACTTCCTTTAAAACCAGCTATGAACTTCTGATGACCTGTCCCCCCTTACACTTATCTATTTGTTTAAAAAAAAACTTGTTCCTTTTGGTAGAACTTCCCTACTAATACCATTTTGTTTATAGCATTGAAATATTTACAGTGCCTCACCTTGAGAGGACCAATGCAAAATATTGGTGTAAATTACCTGCAAATTACCTTTGGGCAATTCCCCCGTCACACCCTCCAAAAATCCTCAATATACCTTCCTGACTTCATTTCCACAAAAAGTCAGGCATTCATCCTGATTTTTTATATATATATATATATAAACACAGAAAATCTCATGCTGCTTGTTTTTATATTTCTTGTCAATTTACTTACATCGTATCTTTTATTTCTTTTCTCTCACTTTCTATATTGATACAGCCATATCACCCACAAACAGAACCTTTGTCCAACTTGTCCATTCTGACCAGGTTTTCCAAACTAAACTAGTTCCACCTGCTTGCACTTGGCCCAAATGCCTCTGTACGTTTCCTATTAATATGTTTGTCCAACTGTCTTTTCAGTATTGTAGCTGTATCTACCACTTTTCCTCTGGCAGCTCATTCCATGCATGAAAAAGTTGCTTTTTCGTCCCTTTTAAATCTTCCCCTTTCACCTTAAAGCTATGTCCTCCATGTTTGAAATTCACTATCCTGCCGAAAAGACGTAGGCTGTGCAATCTATCCATGTCTCTCATGATTTTATACACTTCTTTCATTTCACCCTTCAACTTCCTACACTCCATCTGATATTAACTTCAAGACCAAGCATTTAAAAATAATCACTGTAAATTTGAGACAATATTAAAAGCGAATGGTAAACAACACTCAGCCCCAAACGTCATACAGTGATTTTTTTTCCCATATTACATTACTAAGGCAGCATGAAACGCTTACTAGTGCCAATAAGAAATCAAACACCGGAATATTTTTGTCTGAAGGGGGCGAAGGTCTCTACAATGAAAACGTATCTCTGCCCAAATCTCTGTAATGCCACATAGTCAACATTCTTCCTCCTGGTCTCCCTATTTGGTTGTGCCTTGTAGAGCTTGTACTCAGTATGGAAAACCCTTTCCCCCAACTCACATCTTAATTTAAACCCATTTTACATCATCTTCTCGTTCACCACTGACAAAAGCCCGATTTATCTTTTGCCACACCCTCTTTACACTGTCATCCATCCCCCACCTCTGACAAGGGAATAAAAAGCCCATTTTCCAATCATTTGCAATTCTGAACAAGTGTCACACTGGACTTGAAACGCTAACTCTGTTTCTATGTCTCTGCAAATGCTGCCAGACCTGCTGAGTTTCTCCAGAATAGGCACAGCGCAAATCTTCAATTAAACAAACAACTATGGATACTGGAAATAAAAATACAAAAAACGCTATAGTATCTGGGAGCATTGTAGAAGGGACAATTCACGGAAAGGATAACACAAGGTGCACACATTCCTTGGTTCCATAAGTTTGGCATCACTGATACTATAGAGCTCTTAATTATGGTCAGGGAGAGAAACAAAGGGAAACATATTCACTTCAAACACAGAAGATGGCATTGCAGGTAAGGAAAAGATTCAGATGAATATGTTAAAGTGTTTGAGTAATATAACAAATTGGAGGCGTGACACCCGGGAGAAACACTCAGCAGAATGAGGATATGAAAATTGAAGTGTTACCACATCAGAAACCAAAATAGGTCACTGTGTACATAGCTGATGGGTGAATGGGTCTCGATGTGAACTGCGGGACGGTCAAAAGAATGGAATCGCAGATATTGCAGTTCGAACTGGTCCTATCATGTGATGCTGTGGACAACAGCAGCAGCAGAAGCAGCATTGTAATCAATCACAATCTGTAACTGTTTACCCAGGACAATCCACTAGTCTACCATGAGCATCAAGCTGATGTATTGTTCAGTGACGAATGTGGGGTGAACGTGCCAGAGTCAGAAACATGTGTATCTAAACGTAATGATAACCCATTAAAGCTACCGCACTTGACTGGTTGGATTCCAGACATCAGGGCTAACATGTGGGAGAGAGGGAGATATTATTCCAAGACTAACAGATCAGATTTAAGATTTGCAGTCCTGCCACATCCAGTCATAAATATAAACTGACAATTAAAAAACTTACTGGAGGAGAGGACTCCAGATATATCACCATCCTAAATAATGGAACAACCCTGCACATCAGTGTAAAAGACAACAATACAGTGTATGCACTATCCTCAGCGAGAAGTATTGCTTGGATGATGCAGATAACCCTCGCCATGATGCACATGGTACCACGGATGCCAGTCTTCAATTAATTCGATTTTGCTGCACGTGACATGAAGAAACAGCTGAACTCAGTCGATACAACAAAGGCAATGGGCCCTGACCCCATTCCTGCAATAAGACTGAACAATTGTGCTGCACAACAAGCCGCATCCCTGGGGAAGCTGCTTCATTTCAGCTCCAACTCTGACATCTCCCTGGCAATGCGGAAAATTACTCAATCATGTCCAGTCTGCGAAGAGGAGAATAATTACAATCTGACAAATTATCAGGCCCTCAGTCCCATCTGGATACTCAAATTGGTGGGAGTTCTTTCTGACAGAGTTGTCAAGCAGCACAGAAATAACCTGCTCAGTGCGGTTTCTGATAGGTCCCCATATGGAGGCGGTGCTTCTGTGGAAATGTCACTGGATTACTAACCCAGATCAGGCTAATGCTCTGGCAGCTGGTGGAAGTTAACAAAATTAATATCATATAAATACCTAAAATCTTGTATCAGTAATGGTGACCCTAAAGCCATTGTAGATTGTAAAC
The DNA here is from genome assembly GCF_037043375.1 of Chiloscyllium plagiosum. NCBI lineage: Eukaryota > Metazoa > Chordata > Chondrichthyes > Orectolobiformes > Hemiscylliidae > Chiloscyllium > Chiloscyllium plagiosum. The sequence goes on along the minus strand of NW_028270160.1, from coordinate 71,301,218 downwards.
ATCTATTTCCTTCCCCAATGTACTTTCAGGAAGTGAATCTCCCGTGCTTTCCTGGTCTGGCCGAAAATTGACTCCAGACACACAGACATGTGATAAATTCTTCAATGGTCTCTGAAACGGCCAAGCAAGACACTCAATTGTATCAAAGTGCTTCGAATACTTCAAGGGTAAAACCGGACCCAATACCCAGCACTAGACTCAGTATTGGAAAAGGGAACGGGAGACACAGTCCTGTTGACCCTGAAGAGATTTCCTTCCGAACATGTAAGAGTTATTGACAACTTTTGCAGAGTTTTCCCGCAGACTGCGCAGAAACATCAGGAAAGGAGTAGGGCATTCAACACAGTGAGCCACCCCATTCTAGCTAATGGAGAAAACTTCCTCAGTGTAGTTTTCCTCACACAGTGTTCATATCCCTTAATGTGCTTAAACATCGTGAAATATGTTATAAGGATTGCTGTCGTCATTGTTGTCCATCAATTTTGCTCCTCCAATCAATATACAGACCGTTCTGTGATGATACATGCCTATTAATCATGATTTGGCTGCCATGCCGTTCCAGAATTGTATGCTTTTCTTAAAAAAATAAAGCAAGTTCCTGTTCACTGTTACGCAATTCCATCTTCAACATTGTCTGAACACCAAAACCCAAGGTCGTGATCCTCTACCTGCAAAATGCACATTCATTGTGTTCAGCTAAAACAGGGATGCAATCCGCCCTGCAAGCCTTGAAACTGGGCCTCACACTGGGAATTGTAGGCTACATTTCGAAGAAACATCATTTCAAACTGGGGGAGAATTCTGAGGAGAATTGGAATTCCATGGCAACATCACGTGGTCAGTCAGCCCCGAAAACGTCTGATGAAGAGCTTCGTGAAAGGTACAGCACTGAAGTCAGTGGCTGTAGTGTTGAAGTGTTACACATAAAGCACTATTTCATTGCAATATATGTTTTACAGATTAACTTAGACAATGCTAGAGTGTGTGTTAGACCACCTTTCATTTTTGGTTTTTACTGGTATATAAGGGTTCGCCCCTTAACCACATAGCCCCATTATTTATATTGCACCATTATCAAACTGCTCCAAGATTTGGAACGATGCAACTGACAGAAAATTCGTTCTCGGAAAAGGGAACGGGAAACACAGTCCTGTTGACACTGCAAAGATCTATTTCTTTACATCTGAGAGCCTATGACAGCTGTACTCCAGCTGTCTGCTGATCCTTTTAGTGTCCAGAAATCCTTATTTTTATTTAATGTCCTGGTTTCCACTGCCTTAATTGGGAGAGAACTCCCCAGGTTCGCCAGTCCCTGAGTACACACATTTATTCTCATTTCAAAACAGAATTACCTGCCTGTATCTAATACTGTGGTCTCTTGTTTTAGACATCTCCGTGAGGGGAATTACTATCCCTGCTTCCAGTCTGTCTCGCCATGTCAGAGTTTTATATACTTCTATGAGATTTCCACTCATTTTCCTAAAGCCCATGGAATACAGGCCCAGTCGCCCCAAACTCTGCTCCCACAACAAGCCTGTCATCCCAGAGATCAGTCAGGTCATCCTTCGCTGATCTCCCTCAATGTCAGGTTTGTCTTTTATTAAGTAAGGAGACCAAAACTGCACACAATACTGCACAATGTTCAAGATGGGGTCTCACCAAGACCCTGCACAGCTGCAGTAAGACACCCTTACTCCTAGACTCAAATCTCCCTGGAATGAAGATCAACACACCATTTATCTTCCTAACTGCTTTCTGTTCCTGCAATAATGCCTTCAGTGAATAGTGTGAAGGGAGATCCAAACCCTTTTCAATGCTACAGCTCCCCACTTGGTGGCTCTATGTACACTGGTCAGCGTGCCGAAGCCATTCTCAATATTGACTGCTTGCTTCAGAACGCACTGCCTTGCGTAGACCTCGAAGGTCTGTACAGAACGAAACAAAAATGCAGCATAAGTTCCTTTATAAATCAATATTTTTTCAACCAATCCCTTTTCAAATTGTAGGTTGCCATCCTGTTTTCCCACGAAAGGGCACGACGTCACATCTGCCCCCATTGCTCTACATTTGCCATATATTTGTCTATTCACTGCACTTGTCTCAATCACCTTGGAGCTTTTTTACATCCTGCTCAACGACTCACAATCCGATATCGACATTTAGTGCCATCAGCAGAACTGGGAATATTGCATTTAATTCCCACAACCAAACGTTTGGTGTTTATTGGGAATATTTGGGACCCAAGCCCCGATTCTTGCTATACCCCCAAGCTTTCCACTCGAAAACACATTTTTTTAACTTCTATTCACTGTGTCATGTCAGCTTTCCCATTCTAAATTATGTCCACATATTAACCCCAGTCCCATAAGATTTGAATTTGAATGGTAGGCTTGGAACTTTATCACCTATTTTCCTAAAAATCCAGTCATGTTGTATTGATTGCTTCCCCATAATTTTGCTCAGTCAGTTTCTCAAATATGATTCCCTTTTCATAAATCTGTATTGACTTTGTCTCTGCCCATTACTTTCGGTTCCAATAATTCCTCTAAAAATGTGTAGGTGCCAATTCCATTCTTTTTCCTTTCTTTCTCACCAAATTAAAGTTTCCTAGTATTGCTGGGAATATTGCTTTTTTGATTAGATTTCTTCTGTGAAGACTTAACTGAAATATTTGCTTCATAGTTCTGCCATTACCCTGTCCTCAATTCTCTGGTTTCAGCCTGTCAGGAAACTGCACCTTTTTTCCCTTAATTTTGGCACGTACATGTTTTCAGAACCAATTATAAATTCACTTTTATAACCCTTATTAATATACTTTTCAGAAACTCATCAATTCCTGTCTTAAGGTGCTGAATGACTGACATTTCACAGCCATACAATCAGAGGAGCATAGACTCTGTGCCGTCACAAATATCGCTCGGTCGACATTAGTCCCACTTTCTGACACACGACCCGAAATCGGGAATGTTATGGCATTTCAAGTGCGCAACGTTGAATCATGTTTTAACGGTTGAGAGGTTACCAGTGATAACACCCCTCTCAGAAAGTGCATCCCAGGACCCACCTCCAGCTGGGTTAAAAAAAATCTTCAAATTCTCACTAAACCTCAAACGCTCCATTTAAAAAGTGCGCTCTCCTGTTCTTGACCCTTTGACTAAAAGTAACAACTGCTGTCTATCCACGCTCTCCATACCCCTCGTAATCCTACCCTCCTGAATCACCTCCCCATTAGCCTTCTCTGATCCAAAGTAAGCAACCCGAGCTCATCCAGCCTCTCTCCATAGCGGATATGGTCCATCACAGGGAACATCCTGGTGAATCTCCACTGTACCCCCTCCAATCCAATCACAATCTTCCTGTAATATGGATCCCAGAGCTACACAAATTATTCCATCTTGGATTAACTAACGTTCTGCATAGCTCTGATTATCTATGTCTCGATGAAAAAAGGCCAATTTTACGGTCGCTATGCTTTATCATCTTCAGCGTTACCCTGTCCATACCCATTCAGGGATGTGTGGAGAAGCACCCGCTGAGCTTCCTAGTGTGCTGCCATTCATTTAGTACTACCCTTAATCATCGCCTTTACTAGGGTATGATCCATCTGTCATTGATCTGTCCATCTGACCATTCCATTTACATCTTCCTGCTCATTTCCAACCACCTGGCTAATCGTTTTGAAGGTTACAAAATCACACCAGATTATAGTCCAACAGTTTTATTCAGAGGCACTAGCTTTCGATGTATTCCTTCTTCATCAGGTGATGATGCGCTTCAAAAGCTGCTGCCTCCAAATAAACCTGCTGTACTATAATCTCGTGTTATCTGACTTTTAACTTTGTCCACCTCAGTCCAACATTGGCACCTCTGAATTACAAATAACAAGGGCACAGCACTGATCACTGTGGTGCACCTTTGGACATCAATCTCCAGTCACACAAACAGCCTTCTAACACCATGCTCTGTATGCGGACACTAAGTTAATTTGCATGCAATTTGACAAGTCATTGATGAGTGCGAAGTGTTCCATTTTTTAAAGGACTAGATTCCCTACAGTGTGAAACAGGCCCTTCGGCCCAACCAGTCCACAAAGAGTAGCCCATCCAGACCCATTTCCCTCTGACGAATGCGCCTAAGACGATGAGTAATTTAGCATGGCCAATTCTCCTGAACTGCACATCTTTGGACTGTGGGAAGAAAAAGGAGCACCCGGAGGAAACCCACGCAGAACTGGCAAACTCCACACAAACAGTCGTCCAAAGTGCGGATTGAACCTGGGACCTTGACGCTGCGAGGCAGCAGTGCCAAGCACTGAGCCACTGTGCCGCTGGATGCCTGGTTAGAATACCTGGGGATTCTCCATAATGTTACCCTGCCAGCAAGTTTCTATGCCCGTGTGTTAGTCTGTCCCCTTCTAGTGATGGATTTGCTTCTTCTTTCTATTTTAAATGGCCTATCCCTTATCCTGCCATTATTTGCCTTAAACGTTGATTAGACAGCCAGAGAAACAGTTTGTTTTTTTCCTACTTGTCATACGTTCAGTGAATTTTCTAAATTTCACTGCGGTCACCTCTCAAGCTCGCCATTTGAGGGATTAATCTGGAGAATGTCCATTTCACTTCCTCTGCGGTCAGTATATTCTTTCTCAGATTGAGTCACCAACACTGTACACAATACTCCAAATACAGTCTCACCAACACGCTGTGAAGCTGCTCGAACATGTCCTTCCATCTATATTCTGATTCCCTTAAATGAAGGCGAACATAACTTTAACTTTCCACTTACATATATTCCGCAAAATGCGTTTCACATTAATTTTTTTTACGAACCATTGTGTGAGTTCTTATAGCAAGCCTTCTGAAAATCCAAATATGCCAATCCTGCTGGTTCCCCATTATCTACGCTGTAAGAAACAATTTCAAATAATTCCGAAGTTTGTCAAGTATGATTTCTCTGTCAGAAACACATGCTGATACTCTCAAATGCTGCTGTTAATTTCTAAATATCGAACACCACGTGGTATGTAGTAGATTCCAACGATTTTCTTACAGATGTCAAGTTAATTGGTCTGCAGTTCTCCACACTGTCTCTTCTTCCGTTGCAGATGCTCGGATCCATTCCATTTCCTTACAATTCTTGGAACACGTTTACTTCCTTCCATTTATCTACAATGGCTTCCGGCCTCTGCACAAAGTACAGGAAAATAAAACGCAGTTATCGACAGCACAGTTAATACTTCTCTTGCTGATTTATTGCTAATATATTGATGTGAAATACATCTGATTTGTCAGACCTACAAATGCGCAATCTAGCTACAGGTTCACGTACTACCTTGTTACTGACATAAATTGACTTTATGTATTTCGTGTCACAAGTTCCATATTTCATTTGGAAATTCTGGGTGATTTTTTGGCTCTTCCTCCATGAAGACAGATGCAAAGTAACTGGTTGATATCTCGGCCATTTCCCTGTTTCCAACAATATATTCTCCTCTCCCGATTACACAATTTTCTATTTGACCTTGCTTTATTTTGTTTTCTTTGGAATACAGGTTGTAGATTTATGCAGATTTTGTGCTCTTAGCATGCTAACATTGTGAAAAATGGCATTAGGCCCAACAGTTCCACACTGCCCCTTCGAAGAGTAACTCATGCAGACCCATTTCCATACAAATCTACGTTTACGCCAGACTAATGCACCTAATGTACACATCCCTGAACACTATGGAGCAATTTAGCATGGCCAATTCACCTAACATGCAGATCTTTGGATTGTGGGAGGAAACCGCAGCACTCAGAGGAAACCAGCGGAGACAGGAGGAGCATGTGGAAACTCCACACAGAAAAATTTCTGAGTTTTCTCACATCTTCACAATGTCTGAAATTCTTCTGAAGTCACTTCGTATGAATAATACAATTTTTAATTTGATATGTTAACCATTATTAAGTCACTTCCGCGTTCTTTGGTAATTGTACCTTAAAAATAGACGTATTTTTCAGACAATGCAATATTTCTATAGATCTCCTGGTTCTGGCCAGATATATCCAAGGACACAGCATTCGGGGAGAGAAGAAATTGCGGGAGCTCTGGCTGATAATTTTGCATCATCGTTAGCCACAGGTGAAGTCACCGATGACTGGTGGGGAACGAATGTTGTGCCTTATTCAAGAAGAGCTGCAACGAAGAACATGGGAACTATAAACCAGTTAGCTTCACAACTGTGATAGGTATATTGCTTGAGAAGACTATGTGATACGATATGTATACACTTGGAAAGACACGAAGCAGTCAGCATGGCTTTGTACATGGAAGATCACTGTTTACTAATTTTTAGAGTTGTTTGATGAACTGAACTGGAATGTTGACGAGGGTAGGGTGACAAACCTAGTCTAGATAGATTTCAGAAAGGCCTTTAGATTAGATTCGATTCCCTACAGTGTGTGAACGGGCCCTCCAGCCCAACACGTCCACACCACCCCTCAGAAGAGCAACCCACCCTGACTAATGCACCTAACATTACGGGCAATTTAGCATGATCAATTCACCGAGTCTGCACATCTCTGGATAGTGGGAGGAAACCGGAACACCCGGAGGGAACCCACGCAGACACGGGAGAATGTGCAAACTCCAGTCAGTTGCCTGAGGTTGGAATTGAATCCAGGTCCCTGGCGCTGTGAGGCAGCAATGCTAACCACTCAGCCACCGTGTCTCCCAAGGTTCCACATAATAGGCTGCTCTGAAATGTTCGATCACATGGAATCCAGATAGAACTGGAAAATGGAACACAATTGGCTTGATGGTAGGAAGCAGAGCGTAATAGTGGAAGTATGCTTGTCGGACTGGAGGTCTGTGACAAGTGGAATGCCTCATGGAGTCTGTTCTGGGACCATTACTGTTATCTCTATCAATGATTTTGTTGAGAATGTACAAGGCTAGATTAGTAATTTTGCTGATGACACTAAAATAGGGGGTATCATGGAGAGTGAGGAAGGTTACCAGAAATTACAGCAGGACCTTGATCAGCTAGGATAATGGGTCGAGAAATGGCAAATGGAGTTTAATATAGATTAATGTGAGGTCTTGCATTTTGGAAAATCAAATAAAGGTAGGAGTTTCATGGTGAACGGTTGGGCCTTAAGGAGTGCAGTGGAACAGAGGGTCCTTGGAATTCAGGTGCACGGTTCTCTCAAAGTAGAGTCACAGGTAGACGACAGTGAAGAATGCTTTTGGCATACTGGACTTCATTAGTCAGGGAATTGAACATCGAAGTTGGGGAGTTACATTGCAGTTATACAGGATGGTGGTGAGGCTGCGCTTGGAGTACCCTGTGTTCGGTTTTGTTCAATTTGCTCCAGGAAGGATGTGATGAAATTGGAAAGAGTGCAGAAGAAATTTGCAAGGATATCGCCAGGACTCAATAGTTGGGTTATAGGGAGAGTTTGGACAGGCTAGATAATTTTTCTTTAGAGTGTACAAGACTGAGATGATATATTACAGAAGTATATAAGATCATGAGAGACATGGATAGGGCGAATGCACTCAATCTTTTTCCCAGTGTTGTGAATCATACACGAAAGGGCATCAGTTTCAGGTCAGAGGCAAAAGAATTAATTGGAACCTGAGGGGCAACTTTTTTTTTACACAGAGGCTGGTACACATATGAAATGAACAGCCAGTAACAACATTTAAAAGGAATTTGGACCAATACACGGATAGGAAAGGATTAGATGGAAACGGGGCAATGGCAGGGAGATGGGGTTTGTGTGAATGCACATTTTGGTCGGAATGGACCGGTTTGGAACAAAGGGTCTGCCTCTGTGCTTTAGGACTCTATGACGCTAACAACCATTGCTTGTCTCCCACTGACTGCCATATTGTGCTTTCCCAATTCACTGGAGCGAACTTGACCCTCCAGCCTCCAGGTTTACATATTGTTTGACCATCATGTTCAAAATTCGATATTATATGCAGATGCCGTGTAAAATGTAACACATTAATGCCACTTTTCCTCAGAACAAGGTTATTAATTAATCCTTCTGAGCACACAGCACCAAATCAAAACTAAGCTTGTCTCTAGTTTGGATCACAACATAGTCTTCAAGCTACCTGATACACATTTCTGGAATCTATTTTTCACAGCATTAGCAGTCACTTAGTTTACGCACTTTAGATGTAACGTGAGATAATTCAGTATTACTGCAGCACCAACAATACCAATTTTACACAGCATAAGATATACAAAATTTGCACGACAATTTTGCACGGCAGAACACACCAATGCTTGCTTCTCATTGCTAAGATCCTCCCAAACCGATTCTGTGGGATCTGAGGGACAGGGTCGGCGGCATTATTAGTGACAGACTTTGAGAAGGCGTTCATTGAGGCTCACCTCGACGCTGAGATGATCTGAAGAAATGTCTAGCAATACAGGACATTCTGTATCCTGTTCTGCCAGGATAAGTGTCACCGTATTCTCTCTGCTCCCTCACACTCACTGTATATCTGTTATAGCACCTACCCCCGAGCAAGGCTCACACTCTATCTCCAAATAAAGTTCATGTGCAACCACTCTCACTGTTGAATTCAGCACCTTCCTTCCACCGTTGTGTCTGTCGCCTATGCAATACCCCCACACCAATAACACCTTATGGATTCAGCACTGTGGAATGGCACCCTCCAGACACCTAACCATTCAGTAACCCTCTCCCCACCACCACCTACAACAGTACGGACAGCTCATTCCCCTATTCCCTTTCTCCCATTCCAAGATAAACAGCCTGGAACAAGACAGAAAGGGCCAAGCCGGGTGGTGGAGTGTCCTTTATCCGTTCCCTTCCCCCCTCTCCCCGCCATATTGGCAGGACTCGAGCATGAGCCGGAGCGGACCGAGTGAATCGGATGGAGATTCTGTAATATCCACATCCAACCAACTGAGTAAGAAACAATGTTCTGTGGAGGGCAATACTCACTTTAACCGCTCTTGTCTATACGCTACTTCTTTCCCTCCCAAAACAACAAATATCCCATTGCAGAAAGATGCAGAAACAGAAATACTTGGAGACATATGTAAATACCCCAATATACTAACACTCACAGCACATGCACTGAGATGGACCCGCACCTATGTAGAGGCATACAGAGACATACACAGTCACACACAAACAGACTTAAACAGATAACACGCAGAGGCAAATACACGGAAGAACAAATGTATACACACAAATACACAGACACACAAACACATGAACAAACAGACGCGGATGCAGACAGATGCAAAGAAACACAGGCACTTGAGTCTATAAGCCAGAGGTAGATAGGTTTTTGATGAATAAGTGTACCAAGGGTTACAGAGAGAAGTCGGGAGAATGATGTTGAGAAACCTCTTAGCCATTATTAAATGACATTCAGACTCGATGGGCCGAATGGCCTAATTCTGCTCCTTTTTTTAATGCTCGTGTGATGTTATGCTATCTGGTATTCTCTTCCTCAGAATGAGTTTAATACATATTTGATTGGAAAGAGTCAGTGGTAATGTTGGACAGGTTTAGAGGGTTGCATAGTCTCTGTCTATTCCTAATTATTCTGTCCTTATGTTTCACAAAAGGTGGCAATTTGATGTCAGGTTAACACAGCTTTAAAATAATGGGTCCTGCAATGAAATAAGGCCGTTCCTTTCCCTTTAGTGTTGTGCTATCTGTGGTGCTCTTTTCCTCAGAGAGCAGTAAAGATGCGATTATTGAAGATATTCAAGGTTGAGCTCGAGTGATCTTTGCCGGACAGGAGAGTCAATGTTTATTGGGAACAGACCGTAGATGGATGGTCAGGCACACTCGGATCAGCCATGAGCATTCTGAATGGTGCAGCCGAATGGCCAACTGCTGCTCCCATCGATAAGGTCAGTCTGCATATGTAGCAAGTGGTTTGAAATGATGTTGTTTCTGGGAAAGGGTATCGGGTTTAATCGAAGCAATGTTTTACTGCATCTCGACAGCGAGACTGCAGATGCTGGAGGTCAGAGTCGAAAAGTATCGCACTGGAAACGGACAGCAGGTCAGGCAGCATCAGAGAAGCAGGAAAGTCAATGTTTCGGGCATAAGTCCTTCATCAGGAATGTGCCCGAAACATGCCTCTCCTCCTCCCTGTGCACACGTTCCTGGGAGGTCTTTTGATATGAAGAATTATCAGTTTGGGTATTGGATGCAAAATCTTTTTGAACCATACACGATTTTGAGAAAAAATATCTGGATACATATTTTCTCATGTTAGGGTGTTTAAAACTACGGAATACATTTTAAGAATAAAATGTATTGGTTGTTATGAATGCATCGACGTGTACTGTACCTTTTAAAGAGAGTGAACGTTGGCAAGGACTTAACAAGCACTGAGCGTGCAGAAAAGTTTTTAAAAGTTTTTAAAAATTCAAATTTGGCTGAAACAAATAACTGAGCTGAGTATTATTGAATTTGAATTTTAATGATATAAAACCAATGAGACAATTTGATGTTTTGTGGTATAAAATCGGGCATTTTGAACAGTTAGCCAGAGCAGCAAAGAGCACTAACAAATGCAGACTGCCTGCAGAATCGCTCTCTGAATGGTACCTGTTTCGATGAAATCTGTGCAGCAGAAGACCGAAGAAAAGACCCAGGAAAACCGACAGAGGAAAATTCACAGGAAAATAGACGTTGTCTTTCTTTCTTGGTGTTAAAGAATAAACTATTATTTTTTTCTATAAATAGTGGGATTTGGTCGTTCTTTGTCACTCACACTTTTACCGACTATGAGGCGAGGTGCTCTTTTCTGTGTGTCTGGTTTAAATTAGCAGAAGGGCTTCAAAATTTGGGAGAAGATTTGTAGCTTGGGTGCTCATTGTTGTGGTTCTGTTCGCCGAGCTGGGAATTTGTGTTGCAGACGTTTCGTCCCCTGTCTCAGTGACATCCTCAGCGCTTGGGAGCCTCCTGTAAAGCACTTCTGTGATGTTTCTTCCGGCATTTATAGTGGTTTGTCTCTGCCGCTTCTGGTTGTCAGTTCCAGCTGTCCGCTGCAGTGGCCGGTATATTGGGTCCAGGTCGATGTGCTTAATGATTGAATCTGTGGATGAGTGCCATGCCTCTAGGAATTCCCTGGCTGTTCTCTGTTTAGCTTGTCCTATGATAGTAGGGTTGTCCCAGTTGAACTCATGTTGCTTGTCATCTGCGTGTGTGGCGACTAAGGATAACTGGTCGTGTCGTTTCGTGGCTAGTTGGTGTTCATGGATGCGGATCGTTAGCTGTCTTCCTGTTTGTCCTATGTAGTGTTTTGTGCAGTCCTTGTATGGGATTTGCAAAATCACTATAAATGCCGGAGGAAACCTCACAGAAGTGCTTCACAGGAGGCTCCCAGGCACTGAGGATCTCACCTAGACAGGGGACGAAACTCTGCAAGACAAATTCCAAGCTCGGCAAATAGAACCACAACGAAGAGCTTCACACTCTGTCGTAACATTGATTTTAACGCGGATATAATGAAGACATCAACCGATTTCTTAAAATTATGCAGACACATGTAAACATGCCATCAAATTATACAACTGAGATTTTGTTTTTTTGTTGTTGCTAAGGAAAGGCACTATGTACAACAGCAGTAATGATGCATTTGCATATAGCACCTTATCATCCATTCCAGACAATGTTCAAGGAAATCACACATGGTCGTTTTTGGTGTTCAGTTGGCATTATTGCATATTTTAGCACAGGAGGAAGAAAAATGTTTCCTGCCTCAGAAGCAGCAGCCTAGTGCCCCCCACCCTGTAATTGTCTTCTGCCTGTCAAGAGAAAAAATCCTGCGTCATCTTTACCAATCGTTGGGGTTTCCTGATGAAAGTTTCTTTGGTATCTTTCCACTATCTGACGCAAAGCGAATTGAACCAAATCCAACTGTTCCGGGGAGATATCCCATTACCAGCAGCTTGTGTGAGAGGAAGAACGTCAGAGGACCGAATAACATTTGGGACATTCTGTCATCTTTCCATTTGTTATGAGTTCAGCGATTATGAAACTCTGGAAAGTTTTCATTTTTTCTGTTTTGTCTTAAAATGCGTGTGTTCATGTGTGCATGCAGCTTCACGTTTGTGTGTTTGTGACATTTTTCGAGAAGATGAGCCAGGCTGATACTAATATTATTGGCCTTATCACTAAACTTTGAAATTTGTTGTAACCAGTGGAAGAGTGTGACTGCAAAAGGAATCAGTGACCCTGTAACATTGGTTGGAACACGAATGAGAAATTCTGAAAGAGCTGTACAAGTGGGAATTCCCTTTCCCAGAAGTTTGTGATGTCTAGGTGTTTGCATTGAACAGAGAATTGAATGAAGGAAAATGGTGCATACAGAAAAGTGCTTCTTAGACCACAACCAGATCAGCCACGAACTTAGTGCCTGGTACAGCAGTGGCAAAATGGCTAACGACCCACTCCTGCTCCTCACTAAAATGTTCCAATGTTCTATTCAGCCCCGCACAGGAGCAGATGGAGGCCACTTTCTCCCAATACCTGGTCCACAGTAACATAGGATATCATTCAATCCCTCCAGACTGACCCACACAGTTTGATGTGGGTTGGAAAATGTTATTGGGAAATACAATCTGGGTTCGAAAGACACCTCTGGTCTCTTTACAGAGTTTTTCTGCTCTGCAACTTGTGGTTCGTTTGTTGGTCATGTAGTGGACCCAGATTCACTGTGAATACAGCCCATAGACATAACTCAGAGATGATACACAAAATACTTTGCACTCTCTGACCGCAACGTTCAGGAAAATTATAACCATTAACTTTCCAGTTACAGGATATGAGAACATAAGGAACAGGATGAGGTCATTCGACCAGTCAATCCTGCTGTGCCATTGTATACCATCATGGCTGTTCCACTGTCAGCATCAACTCCATTCAATTCCCAATTCTTCACACCCCTCAACTCAATGATAGAGGGCAAAAACCAATCTACTTCCTCTGTAAATACTTTCAGTGATCTAACTCCCCGGATTCTCTCGTCCAGATAGTTTCTGACATTCATTACCCTCTGTGAGAAGAAGACACTCCCCACACAGGCACAATAATCTATTGATATGTTCAAAAGAGGTGAATACAGGAGCCCAGCTAAGAGTGACAGACCCTGATAACAAGCCAGGAGTTGGCTCAGGATGGTATCAAGGAACGCTTACTCAATTAAATTTAATGGGAATCAATCACAATATCTCCTCTGGTTTGGGCCGTCCATAGCACAAAGAAAAATGTTCGTGGTTTGTGGACATCAATACTTTCACTCCCAGGACATCCCTTCAGGAGTTCTTCAAGATACCTTCCTTAACACAAATATCTCCAGCTGCTGCATCAATGTCTTTCCTCCAACATAAGATCAGAAGTTGTGATGTCACTGAAGATCAGATAATTTTCAGAACATTTTGTCTTCTGTCAGCTCCTGAACCAGTCTGTATCCATGAGCAGCAAGACCCGGACAACATTCAGGCTTGTGCTATTAAAGTGCCAGTAATATTCATGTTACAGCACAGCCAGATACTGCACATTTCCACAGTTAAAAGAGGAACACATTCATAATCTCATGCTGGTTGCACATGGATATGAGGAAGTCATGCAGGCCATCGAAACGAATGAACAAGAAGAGGGACAAACCATAAACCTTCTGGTTGTTTCACAGGAAAAGATGCAGTCTGTTCAGTGCATCTAACTGTTAACCAGGAACGTGCAAAGTCCAATCAGACCCTTGTACGTGTTCCAACGTATTTGCGACCAGGACGAGAACATTCAGCCCTTCAAAGGCTTATGCAGGAGCAGGAGGATGTCATTGATGCTCCAACGTGACAAAACAATGGAGCAAGACTACACTCAGAGACGACTCCATGATGTCCCTCGTGGCCCCATTGTATGTGGACGGTGTGCTATTTTAACATGGTTTCCTGGTAGTGAGGAGAGAAGCCAAATATTTTGTGCCAAGTCTCAAGGTGGCATCTTCCAACTCCGAGAACACAGACCCGTGTTGTCCGTCGAGGACAGAAGCTTTTGGGAATGGTTAACTGTTTTAGAGTGAAGGTATTGTGGCTGCTATCGGGATTGTGGATAGCATGACGTTCAGTGCAGAATCACACATACTGAATGCACTATATTAATGTCGGGAGACTGCATGCAAACCCTGAACCTCTCTCTGTCAATCGACATGGAGAATGGGGCTGAAGTAGGGGAAACTTTCTCAGAGGCACTTAAACTTTCGAGAATTATAGCCCGAGTAAAAAAACAAACAATGGAATTTATCATGTTCTTTGTGTCTGTTTCGAACATAATGACTGATTGTCAATTTCCCTCAAGTTTCAATGCAATCACGTCTTATTCTCTCACAGGGCTACAGATTAATCTTTACTCACTCCTCATGGTACCATGATCCCAGTGATTAGTTTGTTGATACTGTTTCACACGCTGTCTGTGACGAGGAGATCATTCCTTATAAAGGAGAGAAAATCTGCCCACAATATCCTAAATACTGCCTCAACAACACTCTCAGGGATGATCACAATAATTCTATTCCCTCACTTTGCCATCTTGTTTCTTTTCTGTGGTGTGAAAAAGCCATTCTTTCTCTATGCCTTGAGACTGAAGTGAAATGTACAAGTTCCTTACATCTGTATATCAACATCAATAAAGCCAACATCAAACATGGAGATGAACATCACTCTTGTGAAGAAATTCCAAGAGATAGAATAGACTAAAACAAGGAATGGTCACATACCTCAATGGAAATGAGCTGTCGGAATATGGGAAACAGGCAGAGGAAGGAACTATCTTTCCTTTGTTCTTCCCTCACGGGATGTTTACAGCCCTGGTCAGGCCGGCCTGTTAAACCGATTTGAAACTGAGTGGCTGGTTCAGCTGTTCCACAGGACAGTAAAGAATAAACTACTTTGCTGTGGGAATGCAGTCACACAAAGACCTGACCAGGCAAGGATGACCCATTGCCTTCTCAAAAGGACATGAGGCAAGCAGATGGGATTTTTCTCACAAATGGTAATGGGTTCATTTTAATTATGTTAACTTCCTTCATGAGATATCAATGGATTTTTATTCGATGGCAGTAGGTTAAGAGTCTATGACTTG
Organism: Chiloscyllium plagiosum; assembly: GCF_037043375.1. NCBI lineage: Eukaryota > Metazoa > Chordata > Chondrichthyes > Orectolobiformes > Hemiscylliidae > Chiloscyllium > Chiloscyllium plagiosum. Next base: position 71,286,081 of record NW_028270160.1, on the reverse strand, counting down.
AGCACTTTACACTGTCTTACATCTGACAGATTCTGTGCAGAGAACAAGTTAAACATCTCAAGTGCAATTATTTTGTAGTGAACACGTGGTTTGAAGAGACTTGAAGAAACAGCTGTGTCGGATTTAACAAAAGCACCAACGATGGTTCATGCAGGAATTGCACTGAGGCTGAGGAGGCGACTGGGATATCATAATGGTGGTATTGGATAGGATTGGTGGGTGGGGAGGATATGATAATGTAAATTTGTGCAGGACAGAAAGGATTATGGAGTTTGAGAACAGACTGGTTCCTTCTCGCATATCAGTGAGTAATTTGTAAATAGTAATTTGCTTTATATATTATATAAGGAAAAGAATTTTTGATTGGAACCAAAGACATTGATTTCCATTTTCTAAAATTTACATATCATGTGCAGAAATTCAATCCAGTTTAACAGTCAAAAAGAATGACTTTCTAGGAACACCAACCGTAGTGAGAATGGGATAGTAATCACCTTGAATAATCCAAAGGATTTCCTGGATCCGCCGTGCTAATGATATCCAAGGCCGAGAAAGAAAGTTAAGACCCAAGGATAGACTCCTGTCCATTGTTGGAACATTCAAGTCTAATGTTCTTAGATTCTGATCCATTGTTGGAACATTCGAGTGTAATGTTCTCAGATTCTGATCTCTCCTCCCTTTCCTTTGGAACTGCTGATCTCTGTTCGTGCTGTCGGTGATATTCCCTCTCACACTATGGGATAATACATTGGCAGAGCCCATTTATCATTTAACGATGGAAACCTTCCACTGGGATAATTAGAATCCACAGAGATTGACAATAATGACAGTCGGTGAACAAATAGCTCCAGTTAACCCCTTTCAATTCAATATTAATTTTATTAAAATCCCAAGTAACGTTTAAAATTTACACATGCAGCATGGGATATGTGGGGGTGACTGGGGGGAAGGGATGTCGGAGATGGCAGATTGTTTGTGTATAACCATTCAATCTGCCTTGGATATGAGAGTAATGACAGACGATTGTTGGAACATAAACCAGTTTCTCCATTTATAAATGGAAACTTATAGCCTGAAATTATTGATCAGTGATTATATTGATGAGTGAACTTTTATAGTCCATAATATGGTGAGAAAAGGTGCTCAAGACAACATGGATTATAACATTGCAAACTGCATGAATATGTTAACAGAGAATTGTGTGTGACAAATACAATTCAGATTGTTATTCGAGGATCAGAAGGGGCAAGTGAGGGTCATGCTGTTGATGTTATTGGTGTCAATGAATATATTGGACTTCAATTACCATGTGATTATGACATTGGGGATTCGACAGAGGAATTGGAGAAAATGGCTGCTGCGACTGGAGGAGAGATAATGATATTGCCAGTCGTCAGTATTGGAACGTGCCTCTTTATAAATCGCATATCAGTGAGTAATTTGTAAATAGTAATTTGCTTTATATATTATATAAGGAAAAGAATTTTTGATTGGAACCAAAGACATTGATTTCCATTTTCTAAAATTTACAGGGGTCGAGTTGCGAGTCATCAGAGCTAATGGAGATCATTGCTGGATCGTGATTGGACGTTGGAGGATCGTTTGGTTGTGCTGACCTGCTATTGGTGGATCTTCATGCTGGCTTCGGCCTAACGCCAATTCAGGGACCAGCCAACCTCAGAGCTATGGCCTCAACAGCTGCGCGCAGCCCTGGGCAGGGGGTTCGAAACACTGTCCGGGTGTCTGTTAAGAAGGTGGAGGAGCGTACACCAGTCGAACGGACGGTGTTCGTCAAGAAGGTGTTGTTCGAGTGCTGTGGATTCGCCGCAGCAGACGTGTACTGCCTGCAGGATTTCCCTGGGGCAGGCTACTTCGATGTCACCTTCAGGAGCGTGAAGCAATGTGAGCAGCTCCTGAAGGTCTTCAAAGAGAAGGAAGGGGAGCCGCTGTTCTCCATCTTGTCGGCGGTCCCGTTGTGTGTGCTTCCTGCACAGAGGAGTCGGGTTGTTACAATCCACATGTACAACCCCTACGTGCCAGCAACTGATGTCCTGACGTTCCTGGGAAGATATGTGCAGGTCGAGGGTCAAAGCACCGACATGGTTGACCCTTTCGGGATCTGGACCAGCAAACGACAGGTCAAGGTAACCCTGAGGGTGGATGCCAGCGGGAATATCCTCCACCCACCCTCCAGCTTTGCTATTGGAGGGAGCAGAGGGTACCTGACTTATGCAGGGCAGCCGAAAGTGTGCCGAACCTGTGGGAGGTCAGGCCACATGGCGGCGGACTGCAAGGTCACGATCTGTCGCAATTGCAAGAAGGAGGGCCACCCGACCAAAGAGTGCAAGGAGGAAAAGAACTGCAATCTGTGCGGGGAGGCGGGCCACGTGTACAGGGCCTGCCCAAGACGAGGAGCCGCCACCTACGCGCAGATGGCCGGAGGCGGGCCACAAAAGGACGGCAAGGCACCGCAAACCGGCAAGGGAATGGTGGCAGGAGGCATGCGACAGGACGGACAGGCCGGAGCAGAGCAGATGACAGCTACTGGAGAGGTACAGCTGCCGAGCGAAGCTCCGACAGGACAGGAGGAGGAGGCGGAGAAGGGTAAGAAGGAGGCAGAGGAATGGACCGTGGTGAAAAACAGGAAGAGGAAAACCCACCCGGTCACCAAGACCTCCCAGAAAAAGGGGAAAAGGCAGCTGCAGGTGGAAGACACGGACAGCTCTTCGGAGAGTGAGGACGGAAGAAAGGAGGGTCGTCACCAAAAGAAGAGGCAGAGCGCTGCGAGGAGAAAGGAGAGCAGCAACTGCCAACCAAGGGACGAGCCTCCTGAGGAAATGGGAAACCACCACCCCCGACCAGGTGAAAGCCAGGAGGGCCCCACCCCCCCACAGCTCCAGGTCACTGGGAGCAGCGACCCTCTGACAGCCCCGCTGTCAGATATAGAAACAGACAGCGTGGACCCTGGTCTCGGCCCGATGACACCGGAGCGGGCAAATGGGCCGAGTGAGGAACTGGACAGCTACCTCAGCCCAGCGAGGGTCCAGCAGTTTGCATACTGCACGGGGATGCAGACAGCTACCCCAGAGGGGCAGGACCAGCGACAATCGGACATGGGTGACCTTACAACCTGTTAACAAAATGGGGTTTAAAATTGCAACTATCAATGTGCGCAGCATAAAATCTGCTGCGCGATGTGTTTCAACCCTGGCCTTCCTGGCCAACGTGAAAGCTGATGTCCTGTTTCTGCAGGAGTGTGGGATACCGCACCTCAGCAGTTACAGGAGATGGTCGAGCTTGTGGGCCCATGGGCCGTCAGTTTGGTCGGGGGGCAACGATAACCGCTCCTCGGGCCTGGGTATTCTGTTACGGGGAGGCAACTTCACCATCTCCGAGGTTAAGGAGGTGGTGGGCGGGCGCCTCCTCGTTGCTGATGTTACACACAGAAACGCTCCCGTGAGACTAATCAACGTGTACGCCCCAGCGGGTAAGAGTGAACGGTTGGCCGTCCTGCAACAGCTTCCACTGTTGCTGGCTACGTCCAGGCCGGTCATTCTGGCCGGAGACTTCAACTGTATCATCGATGCAGATGGACGATCCGGCGGGGGGGACAGTAAACTGGACGCCACGTCCAGAGCCCTGATGGACACGGTCAAAGACGCCAAGCTGCACGACGTCTTCAGCACCCCTGCAGACGGAGCGCAGCGTAGATATACATGGTCATTTTATTCAATGACTTTGCCTGTTTGAAGTTTGTAAAGTCTCTCAGATACTGCCAAAACCTCTTCAAGAGGCTTCCCCTCCCAGAATCAGCTCTTGCCTTCGAACTTCCCCTCATTGTCAGTCCTACTCCATAGAAACTAACTGGAGACAAGTACATGTATGATGTCACCGAACAGGCCATCGCCGCGCTTCACCCTCTCCCAGGTAGCAGCACGGCTCAGCGATGGTGATCGATGCCTTGCAAATCCACTTGGGATGATGGGAAGAGTAGTTGTCATCGACCTATCCACGATCAAAATGAACCTGAATCTGAGAAGTTACCATTCCAATCAGTTTGAAGTACATGCATTAAATGTAGATAAATGAGACTAATTCGAATGTTTATTATATAGATTAAGAAACTCAAGATTTGATCTTAATGGTAAAAAGCTGTGATTTCCGAAGCGTGAACACTGAATGCACAACTTTAAATTGCATAAGTGCAGACTTCGAGGTGTAGCTCCTGTGTGAGAATTGGAATATCGTTTGCAGACATTCAAAACGACACCTGGAAACATTATTTATCTGTCGGACTGTCTGGAAAATCGCACGATCGCAATAATTTTCGTAAAATCCCAATTGTGTGGAAGTAGACAGTTCGGTCTATCAAGCCCACACCAAAGCAGTGAAGATTATCCCAACAAAAACCACTTCCTAATCGATCCCCTTCCAGTTTCTCACAGCGAAATAAGCTGAAGTTCACATACCGGGACAAGTTGGGTATTTTTCCATTTGAAATTCCACCGAAACTACACAGCTTTCATAATGTGGGACGAAAACTAACGCACACATGGGGGGAATACAAGCACCATACAGAGAGTCGTCACAGGCTGGAATTGAACTGGGTCCCTGGCACCGTGTGGTAGAAGTGCAAAGCACGTTTATTCTTCCGTCAGCTCAATGGGTTCAAGATAAATGACATTTAAACAACTCAGACAAAGTTTTGAAGCATATATCGTCCCTTGAAGTATGTTTTTCTTTTAAATTGAACCACATTTCAAAATACATACATTGCAAGAGAACCGCTTGAACCTTCAGATTTCATCACGAACAACAAAAGTTCAGAATTACATGCCGCAACAGGAGTAAATGAGCTTGAACATAGTGTGGAGGGGAAAGTGCGTGTAGTGGTGTTTCCGTGTACCTGCTGTGGAGGTTGCGGTTTTGGATTGCGATGGACCAATTCAGAAATCACACCAGGTTATAGATGCACATGTTTATTTGAAATAACAAGATTTCGGACCAGAGCCCTTTCGGTAGGTGAAATGGGAGGGAATAACACAGAACACTGAATTTAAGGGAAGAGAGATCAAGGGCAGACAGATCAAAATATCAGGCAAATTGTGGGAGCGGAGTGTCAAAGACTTAGTCTCTGCAAGTGAACAAGAGTGTCCGACAGTGTGAGTAATGTGTCAATAACTGAGTGCCAACAGAATGGTTGACCTATGATCCAACAAAGTGAGGTAGAGAGATAATTACAAACCGTTAAAATAAAGTCGTACTGGAGACAAATCAAGGCACTGGAATGACATGGAACAGAAACAGAAGCAACTGGAAAACCGCTCCACAACAACGCCAGAGGAAGGGACACCATCTCCGAAACATTAACTCTCATGTTCCTCCACGGATGTCCCCAGAGCAGCGAAACACCTGCCCCCTTCGCCACGATGCCCCAGTCCCGTTCCCCCACCCCGCCAAGTAACCCTTGCCCTTGCTCCTGGTTTACAGCATTCCCAGTTCTTCTTATTTGCCTTTGCCTAGAGTGGCATGCCGCGAGACTGACCCAAATTATCAGTTAGGCAATATTGAACAAAGTGATTAAGGTAGAGAGACAATAACAACTTGTCACCGTGATGCTGTGAAAACAGAACAATTAAGGAAGATTTCAAGATACAGAACAGTGTGGTGGGTCACATGTGGTGTGACATTAACCGAATATCATGGTTGATGCCATCACCACAACGAAGGCAGTTGGCGATCCAATTCTGTTTGTCGATATTGCGTTGTTGTGTATCTCGAAAGCCGCCTTGGCCGACATTTAGTCGAAGATTGAAAACCAAATGTCCTTGATTGCTGAACTCTTCCCCGACTGGGTGTGAATTATGCTGTCTCGCAATTGTTATGGCGTTACCATTCATCCATTGGCACACCATCTGCATGGTCTCGCCAATAGACCATGATGGGTATCTTGTGGTATCTTGTGGTATCATTGCCTGCTGCATATGTGACAAACAACATTGCCTGAGTCACATGAGTATCCAACGGGTGATGGTAGTGTCCATGAATTGCAAAGGTTGCGAAGGCATGGTGCTGTGGTGTTGTGGTTAATGCTTTGTGAAGGCTGAGTAGTTTACTGTAAACTGTCGTATGTTATAATTTTGCTGGGTGTTTGAAGGTGAGAATTGAAGTCATGGGGATGTTCTTAGTGAGATGCTCATCATCATCGGTGACATGCTGAATCCTGTGAAGAACATGCTGAACTCCAGGAAAGTACTGACGATGAAAAATACTCTATTAGTCGCATCCTCTGTCTGTCTTCTGACGAGTTTACAGCAGATTTTCACTGTGGCACATCAGAACTGGCGATCAATCAGTTCAGCATGTACCCCATCATCATGAGGATATCCTTCAAAATCTTTAGGTGTCTGTCTCATTATTCCTCATCTGAGCGGTTCCTGTGCAGGTGAAACGATTGACCTTGCGGTATGGCTTCTTTAATATATTTAGGGTGGAAGCTGGAGAAGTGCAGTATCGTGTAGTTATCCTTGGGCTTGCGGTGGAGTGAGATACTGAAGTGTTATTTCTTAGTTTTGGTTTGTGGTGGGTTTGGTTGTATCATCCTTATAAATGGTATAGGCATTCAGTTAAAACCACGAACAGAAATACCAGGAGAATCTCAGCAGATCTTAGAGCGTCTATTCAGAGAGAATCAGAGACAAATATTTCAAAACTTCATCAGAACTCGGTAATCTCCCACAGGCACTGCCAAACTGGTTAGTTTCGACAGCAGTTTCTGTTTTTGCTTCAGATTCCTAGAATCCACAGTTATTTACATTAACCATTAAAGCAATGCAGAAACTTTTTTTTTATCGTTCGTCATACCAAAGGTTTCTGTTTGGAAAACATTTTCCTGACCCCATTAGAATCACGAAACGGTGCTGCACAGAAAACAGGTGCATTATGAACATCAACCGCTGTCGCCCTGGCGCTATTGAACCAGTAACATTTCAGTTAACAGTCGAATGAGCTGATACTTCTAACCTAACGCCTTGGACGATCCTCGAAAGCAGTCTGTGATTGACCTCCCAATTCAGGCTGCCATTCCCAGAACGACAACTGTCCTCTATCAGTTTTACTTTTCCGAAATAAGGACTAGGACATTCACAATGGCGATATGGGAACCGTCTGATCCCATCCACGACAGACACACCCATGTCACTGGGAACCAGCTCTGCTCCAATCGGGAACATCTCTCTTCGAACCTCTCATTATTTTGTGTGGTATCGAGTATTTTCATTGTCCCAGTGTCCATATAAGGTTTGTATTCCTCATGACCGAGAATTACTTCAATGTCTCCAATCAGTTCTTGTCCTCTTGTCTGAGGAACATCAGAAAAATGTCCCGTCCTCTTAAAGAATTGGAAGTTGTACTGACTGTTTCCGATCAGTCTGACAATTCACTCTTCTTCATTCTCCTCTGAGTCCTTTTCCCAAAGAGTTTCTGAAGATTCACGAAGCTGGAGACTGGGTGACGTGCTTTGCCTTCTTAACATTTTTTCACCTGACAAGTGACAATATTTTCCCAAATTCTGTTCACAATCGTCTGTATTTCACCATGTGCAGGGATGAGAAGTCCCGTTTTGTGGAGGGATTCCCGATGTTGGTGAGTTTTGCTTTGGAGCAAAGATGGTTTGTCAGCAATTTCCTGCGGCTATTTATAATGATGGGAAAATGAGTGGTGGGGATTGGCTCTTCGACGAGCGGGGGGAAAAGTTGCCACTGACCAGAGTTAGTGAACGGAAGACTGGGGTAAAATGAATCTATTCAAAAGCAGCACTTCTGCACAGTACATTCAAAGAATACTGCAAAATCTCGAGGGTTCTGGCAGTAATTGTGAAAAGCGAAACGGAGATAATGTTTTAAGTGTGTGTCATTTTTGATTAATAACTTGAGTTTGCTAAGTCTAATCAACTGACTGGTCTTGTTTGTTGAGACGAGATTTCTGAACTGTGAGTGAAAACTCGTCCAGCATGCCATCACTGAAAACGGAGCCAGCAGAATTAGAACCTGCGGAGGGAAGCCCCAATGGATTTCTAATCCATCACCTGTATCACGCGGCCATGACTACACGCGTGCAATGCTGTCTTAGCATGTCTTATGGAACAGAAAGTTCCAACCTGAAACACCAGGATTTGGCTTTTCCTGGTACCCCAGTATTTGCTGTCACACTCTCTTGCTTTCGAAAGGAGGAGGATGCTGGGGTGCCAAGAAAAGCTAAATCCTGGTGTTTCAGGTTGGAACTTTCCATTACATAAGACATACTAAGACAGCATTGCGCGCGTGTAGTCATGGCCGCATCAATTTGAATTGCTCACATATTGACGAGAATAAAGTAGATGGGTAGGATGCATTTTCATGTGCAGAGAGGTGAATAAACACAGCACTGGATCGCGAAAGAAAAATGTCCTTGCATTAGGGCGGCACAGTGGCACAGTGGTTAACACTGCTGGCTGACAGCGCCAGAGACCCGCGTTCAATTGCCGCCTCAGGCGACTGACTGTGTGGAGTTTGCACGCTCTCCCCGTGTCTGCGTGTGTTTCCTCCGGGTGCTCCGGTTTCCTCCCACAGTCCAAAGATGTGCAGGTCAGGTCAGGCGAATTGGCCATGCTAAATTGCCCGTAGTGTTAAGTAAGGGATAAATGTAGGGTTATGGGTGGGTTGTGCTTCGGCTCGGCGGTGTGGACTTGTTGGCCGAAAGGGCCTGTTTCCCCACTGTCAGTAATCTAATGTGTCTCGCCCTATTCACTGCCAGTAGAATTACGCTCATTGAAGTCTTCTTGAAAAACGTCACCACTGGCAAATTAGTTCTACTATTTTTAATCAGAGGTCAAAATATGAAAATGTTTCAAATACACGGAGCGGCACTGGAGAGTGCAGACCTACCTTCAGGGGCTTATTCTGCTCTGATGCACACCCCAGAGAAATTGGGACGAGAATGCGTTATCACAGCTGAAGGGATCAAACATTTAAGAAAATGATAAGGAGGATATTCACTCTTTCAGAGGTTAGCAAATCTGTGGGTTTCCTAACAACAGAGGGCTGTGAAGGCGAGGTGTATTCAAGGCTGTGATAGACAGACATGGAGCATCACGGAGATGAGGATAAAAACGGGGGTTGAGAATTAACCAAATGAGCCATGATCTAATTGAATTTTGTCGCAGACTTGATAGGCTAAATTGCTTCCATCTGCTCCCGTATCTTTGCCGTCATTTGGAAGATACCGGACACCATTTTAAAAGAGGAAAGCACAACTTTAGGGAGAGGTGGTTTCAAGCAAACCGAATCAAAATTATTTATTGAGCGAAAAATCACACTTGGCATGTTTCCAGATTTCTTTGTTAGCATGACTAGCAGAGTTGATCAAGGTCGTCCGATTGTACTTGGGCATGAAATAAACAAAGAGTAGTGACATAATCTTCATTTTATTTATGTCAAAATAATATTTTTCCTGATGGTCACAACAAAGGAGATGGTTTTCAAGAAAAGACAGAGACTAAGTCAGCTGTAAACTGATCGATGACCAAAATATGGCTCGCGTTGTTCTCTGGGACAGATATGATTTATTGATTATTGTCATCCAAACTTTTTTTTTTACCATTGAACCGTGAGTGGGAGATGGGAAACTAAGATCACCCGTAACTATTGCCATCTTTTATCACTCACATGTAGTATTTTTTTCTTGTACGTAGTGGTTACTGCGTGTGCACTTGTAAACTACACCTGCGGATGACTTCTTTCCTCACTGGTCCTCATTTCTACACAAACACGTTTTACATCCTTATCTCCTGAATCAAAGTAATATGCAACCAATTGATAAATGTCACTAATATCTTGGCATTTCTCACGCCTCCGTTTGTCACCTTCCAATGTAAATTAATAATTTGCCGGGTTGCAATTGCACACAATAAGAGATAACAAAATACAGGGAGGTGTACCAGGTTTGCAAACGCACGTTATTGAAGCTAAAACGCAGGTTTCTGCCCAAAGTACGATCACGGAAGCATGCACCGAATCGTCAGGAAGCACAGAATAAGTCCAGTTCCAGAGGGCATGACAGGAACAGCACCAGAAAAACCACCAAAATACTTCTCTCGGCTAATATTTTGGATGTACATCTCAATGAGCAATCGAGTTTTACATATGTTCCAACAGTAGTTACAACACAAGGAATTAACCAGTGCTGCAGACGGTCCAAGCCCCTGTATCAGAAACACTCAATGCCCTACATACAACTACAAGACCATCTGCCCGTGGCGTATACGGGCTGGCTGAAGTTCATGATTGCAGCTCGCTATTTGTCTGACTGTTTCTCGAATATAGTGTTTCGTGCAGTCCCTGCGTGGAGTCTTGACAACCACATTTGTCCTGCACAAGATGGGCATTGGATATTGTTTTCTGGTGAGCTTTCCCTCAGCGAGGCTATTGGTTTATGTGCTGTCGTAAATCCGTGTGTTCAGAGGAGTCTGGCTATCAGTTTCCAGAAATTTATTTTTAAAAAGGGAAGCATCGGTGTTTCAATTGCTTTATGGCATATCCTAGTTGACAATTTAGTGTGCCAGACATCTGGGAATGCAGTTGTAGGATACATATTCGTGGCAAAGAATTTGTGTGGCCGTCAGTAATTGCCACGGCCAGCTGTCCCGAGTAGCTATACGTACAGACAGCAAGCATCCTCGAGAGCAGCACAACAGTAATAGAACATGGCAATCAGAAAGCAGCCAGAGATTTTCTAGAAGCAGGGCACCCATCCATGGATTCCATCAATAAACACATTGATCAGGATCCAATCTGCAACACCAACAACTGGACCCAGCGGCACTGAAACTAAATCAATTCCAAACGCCACAGGACAGTAGGCTTCACAACAGGCTCTGCAACCCTGAGGATGTTACACAGAACTGTGAGGATCCCACTTCCCAGCTCCGCAAAACATTCCAACAACATTTCCATGAAGCACACGAGCTTTGCATCTTTCTGCTCCAAAGCACTCCGATTTTTCACAGCAGAGAATTGTACACTGAACTCCCGCGTGCAAGGTGAGGATGCCAAACCCAACACGATCAATAATGACAGTGAGAGCGAGGGCAACAATTTCCATTGTCATATGGACAGCCACAAACACTCCTTTGAAAGGTACCTTTAAATATGAAAGTCTGTGCAGCAGTATAATCGGGGAACCAAGTAGCCTGCGCTGGGTATTCATATTTCAGACAATTTCCTTTGTTCACCGTTTTCACTGAAAGTGAATGGATATTACTATTTCATTGCTGATATGAAACCAGATTCTACATTAGAGCTGCTCGCCTTTTTTGTTGTTGCAGTGGCGAAAAAGTTGGCAATCGCGATGAGAAATGTTTTTTGTATTTCTCGCATTTCCTTCATTACTGTCCTGGTGAAGGGGCTGGTGATTTGTCTTCTCGATCAGATGGAGTCATCAGCGCATTGTTGACCTAATTTCATCACGAGTGCAATTGGTCAACTTCATTTTTCATGGGTTATTGCTGTTCCGTTTTGTTCCATGTTTGGTGAGCACTTCCTGTGACTTGGCAATGCACTAAATCTCCAGTATGTCCTGAATTGCCTCGCTGTCGTTTCTCTGAGCAGTTCATGACATAATCGGCTTGCACTGAAACAAAGGCAGCATGCATGCTTCGGTGTGCCTGGCAATGGTCCACACTTTCTGTTTTGCTTCAGTTCCACATGAAGAGCTGTCAGTTTCTGGATTCGTTGGAGAGCTGAGGGGGGTAACATTATACGTGCGGTATTATTCTTCAGCCAAACTCTTTGATGGCAAAGTTGGGAAGGTGCCAAACGAATGGTCATTGGCAGAAAAAGTCCGGAAAGACCCTCATCGCTGGGTCAACTCGTCCCATCCACCCTCCAGAAATATAGGCAAACACGCTGACTGCGTAGCAAACAGAGTGAATTCTTTTGCAAATGGTCCATTAAAACTGGTGTCAGCTGCGGGAGCACATCAAAGATGCCGAGCATGGAAATAGACCCTACAATCGAACCTGTCCCTGCTGAACAGATAACCGAAATTAATTGAACCATATTTGCTAAAATGTGTTCCGTATCTCTCCGAACGCTTCCTGTGTATATACCCATTCGGATGCCGTTGAATTTGCCTTAAATGTGGCAAATCATTCTGCACACACAAAAATGTCTGAGTGAACTCGCTGAGATTCTGCATGACACCATGACCAAACTTTGGGCCAAAGTTGGAAACTGCGACTAGAATAGATGGCTCTCTGATTAGCCGCAAAGCACAAAGGGCGGAATGGCCTTTTCCCACTTTGTAAATCTTCGAAGACAAGTTGAAAATAATCGGCAACGAAAATGTTCTTGTGAGGACTTACTTGTGAGGATTCGGTACTCTCAGCACCGTGGTCCGGATCGTATTCCCGCTCATGGAATGCTTGTATTGTTCAGCAAACATGTCGGTGTACCAGTACGTCTGCCGATTTTCCGATGCTGGCAGGTCATTGGTTTTGTCCAAAACATTATGAAGGTTAACATAAAACAAATAGCTACAGTTGCCGGAAATCTGAGCCAAAAACGAAAATTGTTTGGGGAACGCAGCAAGACTGGCAACAGAAACGTCGACTTGCCTGCTCTTCGGATGATGCCTGACCTGCTGTGCTTTTCCAGCATCACTCTGATCTAAAATCTGGTTTCCAGCATCTGTAGTCCTCACTTTTACATAGTTCCTTCAGTGTCGCTGGTTCCCAATGCAATAACTCCATCTCTAGCGGGTTCATGTCTGTACTTCCATGCTGAGGAGTTAAAGCGTGAAGAAACATAACTCACCCACTCCACCTCTGGGGAAATTAGGGACTGAAAATGAATCGTAACACATTGAAGTATATCTACATGCGACTTAATCTCTGTCTTTTATTGGGAACCATTTCTTTCATTGTAACCATCAGGAAAGACCATTTCGTTCGCCAAAAAAAGAAATGAATATGTCACTAACCTTTGTTTGTTTCAGGTGCACGAACACTCACATCAATAGCTCCCTTGATTAGCTCTGCTGGTCATGTTCGCAAAGAGATCTAGCAAATTGCCAAGTGTGATTTGCCTTTCAATAAATAATTTTGACTCAGTTTGGCTGTAAATACCTTTTCCTACCTTTGTGCTTTTCTTCTTTTACATTGGTGTCTCACACCTTACAAATGACAGCAAAGGTATGAAAGGAGATGGGAGCATTTCGCTCATCAAGTCAGCGACAGCTTTCAATGAGATCACGGCTGATTTGGTCAATGCTCAACCCTGCTGCACTGTATGTAGTCATGGCCGAGTGGTTAAGGCGATGGGTTAGAAATCCATTGGGGTTTCCCCACGTAGGTTCGAGTCCTGCTACTACGTTGTGAATGCTTTCCTGCAGGAACAATTTCCGCTCAAAGTTCTGAAAGCCTGTTTTGCAAACCAGTCCGGTAATTTGATTAGACTTGGGAAACTCGAGTTCTTCATCAGAAATGCTCCATATTTAAAACATTATCTCTGTTTCTCTTTCCAGATACACTGCTTGACACATCGAGTTTCTGCAGCTGTTATTGAACGTCCTGAGCAGAAGTGCTGGTTTTCATTAGACTCCTTTAATCCCTATCCTCTGTTCTCTGACTCGGGTCAGTGGCAACACTTCCTCCTGTTCGTCAAATTGCTCATTCCCCACCGCTCCCTCTCCCATCATTACAAACAACCGCAGGAAATTGCCACTTAACCATCTTTGTTCCAAAGTGAAACTCACCAGCTTCGGGAATCTTTCCACCAAACGGGACTTCTCATCCCTGGACATGGTGCAAGCCAGAGGATTGTGAAGAGATACTGTGAAAATATTGTCAGTTGGCAGTTGGAAACATGTTTAAGAAGCAAACCATATAATTTAGGCACCAGCTTTGGAAATCTTGAGAAACTCTTTGGGAAATGGAATCAGAGGAGGATGAAGAAGTGTGAACTGTCGGACCGAGTAGAGGACGGGACATTGACTCTGATGTTCTCGGGACAGAAACTGATCTGAGACATTGAAAGAATTCTCGCTCCTGTACGTGAGGAATGCAAAACTTCATCTGGACTCTGTGACAATGAAAAACTCTGGAACACTCAAGACAAAATCCAAATATTGACTGGGATCACTACAGTACGAGTACTATAGATGGGTCAGTTTTTGCCCAGTGTGTGCAGGAGGGCTTCCTGACACAGTATGTAGCCATGCCTTCAAGGGACGAAGCCACTTTCGATTTAGTACTGGGTAACGAGCCTGGCCAGGTTTTAGATTCGGAAGTAGGTGAGCACTTTGGAGATAGCGATCACAATTCTCTCAGATTTACTTTCGTGATTGAAAGGGATAGGTGTACTGCACGGAGCAAGTGGTTCAGCTGGTGGAAGGGAAATTATGATGCAATGAGGTAACATTTAGGAAGCATAGAATGTGGTAGGAAACTGCAGGGGGTGAGCACATTAAAATGTGGAGCTTATTCAAGGAAATGCTCCTGTGTGTCCTAGATAAGTGTGTACCTGTCAGGCAGGGAGGACTATATAGAACGCGTGAGCCGTGGTTTATAAAGGAAGTGGAATCCCTGGTCAAGAAGAACAAGAAGTCTTATGTTACGACAAAATGTGAAAACTCAGTTAGTGCGCTGGAGGGTTCCAACGATATCAGGAAAGACCTAAAAAGAGAGCTGAGAAGAGCCAGGAGGAGACATGAGAAGTTGTTGGCAGATCGGTTCAGGGTTAACCCTAAGGCTTTCCATAGGTATGTCAGGAATAAAAGAATGACGAGAGTTAAATTTGGGACAATCAAGCATAATAGTGGGAAGTTGTGTGTGGAGACAGAGGAAATGGGGGAAGCACTAAATAAATATTTTTCGACAGTGTTCGCTATAGAAAATGAAAATGTTGGCGAGGAAGATACAGAGATACTTGTGTGTAGACTAGAAGAGATTGAGATTCACAAGGAAGAGCTCTTAGAAATACTGCAGAGTGTGAAAATAGATAAGTCAGCTGGGCCGGATGGGATCTATCTGATGTTGTTTAGCAAATGCACTGCAGGAAGGTACAAATCAAGCTGGTGCTAACAACGGCTCGTTTTGAGCCGCTAATGTGCAGTGAAGTGGCGGCGCCAGTAAAAGGTGTCACGCATCTCGTCTAATTCCACATCCTGAGCTCGAAATGACCGGAGGTCTCTCGCTGAGTATCTGCAGAGTCTTGCTTGGACGACACCATGACACTTTTTCACTGGAGTGGATCATGAAATCGCGTCGTGACTATGAATAAAACGATGGAAACTTCCAGCAGAGAAGGAGGCGACCCTGAAGCAGGCATCTGAGGACAAATGTTTCTCCTTTGCCAGTGAAAGGCTCTGCTTCAAAAATTGGAAACTTCGAAGTGAAGCAATGTTGGTGATTATCTTCGCTGCTTGTTCACCTTTTTCATTCTGATTCCGTGAAAGTCCATGGCATTACATATCGACATTCTGCCAACGCTCGGCTTGTTTCTTGGGCCAGTGACGTAATGGATAACGCGTCTGACTTCAGATCAAAAGATTGTAAGTTCGAGTTCTACCTGGCTCGAGGGGAATGTTTTGCTTTGACCGTGGTCTGCGTTGACGCTCCCCTGTGAAGTGCTCGCGGGACGTCCCCTCTGTGCTTCCGCATTTAAATCTTGCATTCGTCCTATTGTCCATTTCAAATTCCAGCTCTCCACAACGGACACCTCCATCAGTTTGGGGGTGTCTCCCTCTGTGTGTGAAAATGAGCATGAGTTCCTCAAAAGACTTACAATTCGTTGTGGAAGTTTCATACTTCTGCCCCGTTATTGTGCAATTTAAGAACATAGGATAACCTCATTGACATTTGCCCTGGAAAGATTAGAACACACGAGACTTTGGGCCAAAGTTGGAAACTGCGACTAGAATAGATGGCTCTCTGATTAGCCGCAATGCACACTGGCGCAATGGCCTTTTCCCACTTTGTAAATCTTCGAAGACAAGTTGAAAATAATCTGCAACGAAAATGTTCAGCAAGGGCGTTTTATTTACACCAAATACTATAGTATCTATCGCCTTGTCTTGTTATTTACTTGTGAGGATTCGGTACTCTCAGCACCGTGGCCCGGATCGTATTTCCGCTCATGGAATGCTTGTATTGCTCAGCAAACATGTCGGTGTACCAGTACTTCTGCCAAATTTCCGATGCTGGCAGGTCATTGGTTTTGTCCAAAACATTATGAAGGTTAACATAAAACAAATAGCTGCAGTTTCTGGAAATCTGAGCCAAAAACGAAAATTGTTTGGGGAACGCAGCAGGACTGGCAACAGAAAGGTCGACTTGCCTGCTCTTCGGATGCTGCCTGACCTGCTGTGCTTTTCAGCATCACTCTGATCTAAAACCTGGTTTCCAGCATCTGCAGTCCTCACTTTTGCCTAGTTCCTTCAGTGTCGCTGGTTCCCAATTCAAGAACTCCATATCTAGCGGTTTCATGTCTGTACCTCCGTGCTGAGGAGATGAAGCGTGAAGCAAAGTAACTCACTCCCTCCATCTCTGGGGTAATTAGGGACTGAAACTGAATCGTGTCACATTGAAATATATCTAGATGCGACTTAATATTTGTCTTTTATTGGGAACCATCTTTTTCATTGTAACCATCAGGAAAGAACAGATGTTCGTTCGCCAGAAAAAGAAATGAATATGTCACTAAACTTTGTTTGCTTCAGGTCCAAGAATACTCAGATCAATAGCTCCCTTGCTTACCTCTGCTGGTCATGTTCGCAAAGAGATCTAGCAAATTGCCAAGTGTGATTTGCCTTTCAATAAATAATTTTGACTCAGTTTGGCTGCAAATATCTTTTCCTACCTTTGTGCTTTTCTTCGTTTACATTGGTGTCTCGCACCTTACAAATGACAGCAAAGGTATGAAAGGAGATGGAAGCATTTCGCTCATCAAGTCAACGAGAGCTTTCAATGAGATCACGGCTGATTTGGTCAATGCTCAACCCTGCTGCGCTGTATGTAGTCATGGCCGAGTGGTTAAGGCGATGGGTTAGAAATCCATTGGGGTTTCCCCACGTAGTTTCGAATCCTGCTGACTATGGTATGAATGCTTTCCTGCTGGAACAGTTCTCGCTCAAAGTTCAGCAAACCAGTCCGGTAATTTGATTAGACTTGGGAATCTCGAGTTCTTCATCAGAAATGTTCCATATTTAAAGCATTATCTCTGTTTCTCTTTCCAGATACACTGCGCGACACATCGGGTTTCTGCAGTTGTTATTGAACGTCCTAAGCAGAAGTGCTGCTTTTCATGAGATTCCTTTAATCCCTGTCCTCTGTTCTCTGACTCGGGTCTGCAGCAACACTTCCTCCTGCTCGTCAAAGTGCTCATTTCCCACCGCTCCCTCTCCCATCATTACAAACAACCGCAGGAAATCGCCACTTAACCATCTTTGTTCCAAAGTGAAACTCACCAGCCTCGGGAATCTATCCACCAAAAGGGACTTCCCATCCCTGACATGGTGCAAGCCAGAGGATTGTGAAGAGATACTGTGAAAATATTGTCAGTTGACAGTTGGAAAAATGTTTAAGAAGCAAACCATATAATTTAGGCTCCAGCTTTGGAAATCTTGAGAGGAGGATGACGAAGTGTGAACTGTCGGACCGAGTAGAGGACGGGACATTGACTCTGATGTTCTCGGGACAGAAACTGATCTGAGACATTGAAAGAATTATCGCTCACGTACGTGAGGAATGCAAAACTTCATCTGGTCTCTGAGTCAGTGAAACACTCAAGACAATATCCAAATATTGACTGGGATCACTACAGTACGAATACTATAGATGGGCCAGTTGTTGCCCAGTGTGTGCACGAGGGCTTCCTGACACAGTATGTAAACATGCCTTCAAGGGACGAAGCCACTTTCGATTTAGTACTGGGTAACGAGCCTGGCCAGGTTTTAGATTCGGAAGTAGGTGAGCACTTTGGAGACAGCGATCACAATTCTCTCAGGTTTACTTTCGTGATTGAAAGGGATAGGTGTCCTCCACGGAGCTAGAGGTTCAGCTGGTGGAAGGGAAATTACGATGTATCGAGGTAAGATTAAGGAAGCGTAGAATGTGGTCTGAAACTGCAGGGGGTGAGCACATTAAAATGTGGAGCTTATTCAAGGAAAAGCTCCTAAATGTCCTAGATAAGTATGTACCTGTCAGGCAAGGACAAAGGTATCGAACGCGTGAGCCGTGGTTTACTAAGGAAGTGGAATCCCTGGTCAAGAAGAACAAGAAGTCTTATGTTCGGACAAAATGTGAAAACTCAGTTAGAGCGCTCGAGGGTTCCAACGATATCAGGAAAGACCTATAAAGAGAGCTGAGAAGAGCCAGGAGGAGACATGAGAAGTTGTTGGCAGATAGGATCAGGGTTAACCCTACGGCTTTCCATAGGTATGTCAGGAATAAAAGAATGACGAGAGTTGAATTTGGGACAATCAAGGATAATATTGGAAAGTTGAGTCTGGAGCCAGAGGAGATAGGGGAAGCACCAAATAAATATTTTTCGACAGTGTTCGCTATAGAAAATGAAAATGTTGGCGAGGAAGATACTGAGATACTTGCATCTAGAATAGTAGAGATTGAGGTTCACCAGGATTAGATGATAGAAATACTGGAGATTGAGATAACAGACAAGTCCCCTGGGCCGGATGGGATCTGTCCTAGGATCCTCTGGGAAGCAAGGGAAGAGATTGATGAGCCTTTGGCGTCGATTATCAAATCATCGTTGTCTACAGGAATAGTGCCTGTGGAATGGAGCATTGCATATGTTGTTCCCGTGTTCAAAAAGTGTCGGAGAGACAACCCTGGTAATTACAGACCAGTGAGTCTCTCTGCAGTTGTTGGTAACGTGTTGGAAAAGGTTATTATAGATAGGATTATGACCATCTCGAAAAGAGTAATCTGTTCAGGGACAGTCAGCACGGTTTTGTGATCGGTAGGCCTTGCCGAACGAATCTTATTGACTTTTTTAACAAAGTGACCAAACACGGAGATGACAGTAAACCGGTTGATGTGTTGTATATGGGTTTCAGAAAGTTGTTCGATAAGGTTCCCCACAAGAGGCTATTAATGCTGTGGAATGGAATTATGGGAGAGATTGCAGCTTTGATCGGTAATTGGCTTGCCAATAGAAAACATTGTTGTCGTTGATGGAACATGTTCGTCTTGGTGTCCAGGTACTGGCCGCGTACTACAAGGGTCGGTCTTAGGTCCACTGCTGTTACATGAGATCTAACCTTGCCAATCAGTCTCCCATGGGGAACATTGTTGAACGCCTTACTGAAGTCCATATAGATCACATTTACTGCTCTGCCCTCATCAATCTTCTTTGTTACTTCTTCAACAAACTCAATCAAATTTGTGAGACATGATTTCCCACGCACAAAGCCATGTTAACTGTCCCGAATCAGTCCTTGTCTTTCCAAATACATGTACATTCTGTTCCTCAGGATTCCCTCCAACAATTGGAGTATTCTTGGCAGATGCAGTTTCATATCGGAAGTGCGAGGTCATATACTTTGTTGGGAAGAATCAAAAGACACGCTACTATTAACATCGATAGAAACGCAAAAGATGTGCAGTGCAGAGGAGTCTCAGTGTTCTTATACATGAAACGAACAAAGGTTAATCACATATTTATTTCTTGCTGGCAAAAGAAAGCCTTTTATGATGCTCACAATTAAAGAGATGTTTTCCAAGAAAATATGAAAATTAAGTCACCAGTAGAGTAATCAATTACCAAGATATCCCTCGTGATGTTTTATGGGACATGTGGGATTTCTTTGATTATTGTTCTCCAAACGTTTTTACAATGGAACCGAGAGTTTTAGATGGGAAGTTAAGATCACGCATGACTATTGCCATTTTTGTCACTCACACACAATATTTTTTTTCCTTGTACGATTTATTTCGCTTTGTGGTTACTGCGAGTGGGCTTGTAAACTACACATGCTTGTGAGTTCATTCCTCACTGTTCCTCAACTCCAGCCAAACAGACTTTACATCCTTATTTACTGAATCAAGGTAATCTCTAACCATTGCATAAATGTCATTAAAACTTCGGTATTTCACACGCCTCTGTATATCATCTTACAATATTAATTGATCCTTTACTGTATTGCAGTTGCGCATCAGAAGAGAAAAATTGAATAGAGAATGGTGGACCTCCGCTTCACACACCCGTTATTGAAGCGAAAATGCAGATTACTGCCCATAATGCGATCGTGGAAGCATGTGCCAAACCCTCAGGAACCACAGAATAAGTGTAGTGCCACAGGGCATGTCAGGGACAGCACCAGAAAGACAGCAGAAATGCTGCTCTCAGCTCCTATTTTGGATATATTTCTCAATGAGCAATAGAGTGTTACATATGTTCCATCGGGATTTACCTCACTCAAGGAAGTAACCAGTGCTGCAGACGGTCATATCATCCGAGTTCCAAGCCCTGGAATCAGAGACATTCAATATTCTGTGCATAACTGCAAGGAACAGCTGTCCGAGGCTTTTGCAGTCCAGGTGAAATTATGAATGCAGCTCTCTAGTTGTCAGCCTCTTTCTCCTTTGTCGTGTTTCGTGCAGTCCCTGCGTGGAATCTCGTCAACCACGTTTGACCCGCACATGATGCGGATTGTGCCTTGTTTTCTCGTGAGTTGTTGTCTGAGTGAGACTGTCGGTTTCTGTGATGTCATAAGTCCGAATGTTCGGAAGAGTCTGGATATCGTTTTCCAGAATTTGTTTTTAATACAGGGAAGCATGATTTAAAAATTACCTCAAAGCATATCCTCACTGCGAACTTTTTGTGCCATGCATCAGCGAATGAAGGTGTGTGGATATTGGCAAAGAATTATTGGCAAAGAATTTTTGTGGGCGTCAGTCCATCAGTCCCTAGTAGCAATACATACAAACGGCAAGGGCCACACATTCGACTAGAATAGCACAATAATAGGACAGGGCAAGCAGAAGACAGCCAGACAATTCCTGGAAGCAGGGCACTCATCCACGGATTCCATCCGTTGGACCCAATCTGCAATCCCAACAAACAGAAGCAGCGGGAATGAAACCAAATGAATTCGTACCAAAACATGAGAGCAGCGCTTCACAGGAACCTCTGCAGCGCTGATAATGTCACCCAGACAGGCGAGGAAAAGTCTGCAAACCATCTTTCTCGCGTCACTGATCTTTGCAACAAGATCTCCAGAAGCATCCGAACTTCACATCTTTCTGTTCCAAAACACTACGCTTTTCCACAACAGAGAATTGCACACTCAACTACCGCGTGTAAGATGAGAATACCAGCCCCTACACTACCAAGGGCGGCAGTAAGAGCGCGGGGAAACAGCTGCCACTGTCATTCCACAGCTACAAACGCTCTCTTTGAAAAGTACATTTTCGTATGAATGTCGGGGCAGCAGTAGAATATGGGAACTAAACAGCCTGCGCTGTGTATTCATAGTCTGGACAATGTGAGTTGTTCACAGTTTTCCCTGAAAGTGAGTGGACATCGTTATTTCACCACTGTTGTGAAGCCAGATCCTGCACTGAATCTGCTCCATCGTTTTTTGTTGTTGTGGCTAAAAGGTGGGCAACTGCAACGTGAAACTTTGTTATATTTCTCTCATTTCCTTCATTACTGTCCTGGTGAGGGAGGCTGGAGATTGGCTCGCTCGATCAGATGGAGGCACCAACGTATTAGAACATAGGACATAGAACATAGAAGAATACAGCGCAGTACAGGCCCTTTGGCCCTCGATGTTGCGCCGATCCAAGCTCACCTAACCTATACTAACCCACTATCCTCCATATACCAATCCAATGCCCGCTTAAATGCCCATAAAGAGGGAGAGTCCACCACTGCTACTCGCAGGGCATTCCATGAACTTACGACTCGCTGAGTGAAGAACCTACCCCTAACTTCAGTCCTATATCTACCCCCCCTTAATTTAAAGCTATGCCCCCTTGTAATACCCGACTCCATCCGCGGGAAAAGGTTCACACTGTCAACCCTATCTAACCCCCTAATCATCTTGTACACCTCAATCAAGTCACCCCTAAACCTTCTTTTCTCTAATGAAAACAGCCCCAAGTGTCTCAGTCTTTCCTCATACGATCTTCCTTCCATACCAGGCAACATCCTGGTAAACCTCCTCTGCACCTGTTCCAGTGCCTCCACATCCTTCCTATAGTATGCCGACCAAAACTGCATACAATATTCCAGATGCGGCCGCACCAGAGTCTTTTACAACTGCATCATGACCTCAGGACTCCGGAACTCAATTCCTCTACCAATAAAAGCCAGTACGCCATATGCCTTCCTCACCGCACTATTTACCTTGGTGGCAACTTTCAGAGATCTGTGTACATGGACACCAAGATCCCTCTGCTCATCCACACTACCAAGTATCCGACCATTAGCCCAGTACCCCATCTTTTTGTTATTCTTCCCAAAGGGAATCAACTCACGCTTAGCTACATTGAATTCCATTTGCCACCTTTCTGCCCAGCTCTGCAGCTTCTCTATATCGTGCTGTAACCTGCCACATCCTTCCTCACTGTCAACAACTCCTCCGACTTTCGTATCATCCGCAAACTTGCTCACCCAACCTTCTAACCCCTCTTCCAGGTCATTTATAAAAATGACAAACAGCAATGGTCCCAAAACAGATCCTTGCGGAATACCGCTAGTGACGTGTGGTGTAAAATTATGTCCCAATACATGTGTGAATCATAATGTAACACATGTATTGGGCCAAGCA
Organism: Chiloscyllium plagiosum; assembly: GCF_037043375.1. Lineage (NCBI taxonomy): Eukaryota > Metazoa > Chordata > Chondrichthyes > Orectolobiformes > Hemiscylliidae > Chiloscyllium > Chiloscyllium plagiosum. Next base: position 71,263,248 of record NW_028270160.1, on the reverse strand, counting down.
GTGGAATGTGGTGAAACGGTTAAAAATTATGTCCCAATACATGTGTGAATCTAACCGGATGGAGGTGTTGCTTAGTCCCGTGTGAATCTTATTACACACCTCCCCGTGTGAATCTTCTTATCTGTATGTAACCAGAATGGAATGTGTTTTTTAGCCTTGCTCTGCTGTTCACATGAATGTTTATATCTGGAAAAGAGTATATCAGCTGGAAAAGTCTCCAGTTCGGTGAGTCTGCTCCGGGGTTACGTTTAACCGCCGAGCGTGGGTTGTTGGCAACCGCTCTACGAGAACTGACGGCTCCCAGTTCCGGTAACATGTAGAGTGAGTATAAGCCAGACCCGGGAGTCTGCTCCGGGGTTACGTTTAACCGCCGAGCGTGGGTTGTTGGCAACCGCTCTACGAGAACTGACGGCTCCCAGTTCCGGTAACATGTAGAGTGAGTATAAGCCAGACCCGTTGTATGAGACCTAGTTGTGGCGACGCTGCGGGGAATAAAATGCCCATATTCTAGCAGACTCGCCTCTTGGTCGTTTGTTCTGTGTCAGACTACTCTCCTACGAACCTGACCTTGAGAATTTTTTAAAACATGACGGCACTCCATAAAGTAACTTTGCCATCAACTACTACCCTCTGTCTTCTTCCATCCAGCCAATTCCTAATCCAAACCTCCAACTCACCCTCAATGCCATATCTCCGTATTTTCTGCAGTAGCCTACCATGGGGAACCTTATCAAACGCCTTACTAAAATCCATATATACCACATCTACCGCTTTCCCCTCATCAACCTCCTTCGTCACCTTTTCAAAGAATTCAATAAGGTTTGTGAGGCACGACCTGCCCTTCACAAAACCATGCTGACTATCCTTGATCACATTATTCCTATCCAGATGTGCATAAATCCTATCCCTTACAATTCTCTCTAAGACTTTGCCCACAATAGAAGTGAGACTCACCGGCCTATAGTTACTAGGGTTATCCCTACTCCCCTTTTTGAACAAGGGAACCACATTTGCTATCCTCCAGTCTTCTGCCACTACTCCTGGAGACAAAGAGGACATAAAAATCAAGGCCAATGGCTCTGCAATCTCCTCCCTTGCTTCCCAGAGAATCCTAGGATAAATGCCATCAGGCCCAGGGGATTTATCTATTTTCACCTTTTCCAGGATTTCCAACACCTCCTCTCTACATACCTCAAAGCCATCCATTCTACTTATTTGTGACTCAGTATTCACATCGACGACAATGCCCTGTTCCTGAGTAAATACTGAAGAAAAGTATTCATTCAGTGTCTCCCCAATCTCTTCTGCCTCCACACGCAACTTCCCACTACTATCCTTGACTGGACCTATTCCTACCCTAGTCATTCTTTTATTCCTAACATACCGATAAAAAGCCTTAGGGTTTTCTCTAATCCTAACGACTAAGGACCTTTCATGTCCCCTCCTTGCTGCTCTTAGCTCTCTCTTCAGGTCCTTCCTGGCTACCCTATAACTCTCAATCGCCCCAATTGAACCTTCACGTCTCATCTTGAGATAGGCCGCCCTCTTCCATTTAACAAGGGATTCCAATTCCTTATTAAACCACGGCTCCCTCGCACGTCCCTTTCCTCCCTGCCTGACAGGTACATAATTATCAAGGACACTCAATAGTTGCTCCTTGAACAAGCTCCACATATCATTTACACTCTTGCCTTGGAGTCTACTTTTCCAAGCCACACATCCTAAGTCATGCCTCACCGCATCATAATTTCCCTGACCCCAGCTATAACTCTTGTCCTGTAGTACACACTTATCCCTCTCCATCACGAGAGTAAAAATCACCGAATTATGGTCACTATCCCCAAAGTGCTCACCTACCTCTAATTCTAACACCTGGCCTGGTTCGTTACCCAGAACCAAATCCAGTATGGCCTCACCTCTTGTTGGCCTGTCTACATATTGTGTCAGGAAACTCTCCTGCACACATTGAACAAACACTGACCCATCTAACGAACTTGAGCTATAGCTTTCCCAATCAATATCAGGAAAGTTAAAGTCCCCCATAACAACCACCCTATTACTGTCACTCATCTCCTGAATCACCTTCCCTATCCTTTCTTCAATGATTCTAGGACTATTAGGAGGCCTGTAAAAGACTCCTAACAGGGTGACCTCACCTTTCCTATTCCTAACCTCAGCCCAAACTACCTCAGATGGCAAGTCCTCATCCATCGTCCTTTCCACCACTGTAATACTATCTTTGACAAGCAATGCCACACCTCCCCCTCTTTTACCCCCACCTCTGACCCTACTAAAACATTTAAATCCTGGAACCTGCAACAGCCAATCCTGTCCCTGTTCTAGCCATGTCTCCGTAATAGCCACAACATCGAAGTCCCAGGTACCAACCCACGCTGCAAGTTCACCTACCTTATTTCGTATACTTCTTGCATTGAAGTATACACACTTCAAGCCACTTTCCTGTTTACAGGCACCCTCCTTTGAAATTGATGCCATGTTCATAACCTCCCGACACTCCAGGCCCTGCACCCTGAAGCTACAATCTGGGTTCCCATGCCTCTGCAGAGTTAGTTTAAACCCCCCCCCCCCTCCTCAAGAGCACTAGCAAACCTCCCCCCAAGGATACTGGTGCCCCTCAGGTTCAGGTGTAGACCATCCTGTTTATAGAGGTCCCACCGTCCCACCGTCCCCAGTTATCCAAAAACCGGAATCCCTCCCCCCTGCACCATCCCTGTAGCCACGCATTTCAGTGTTCTCTTTCCCTATTCCTCGACTCTCGATCACGTGGCACGGGTAACAAACCAGAGACAACAACTCTGTTCGTTCTAACTCTGAGCTTCCAACCTAGCTCCCTGAAAGCCTGTCTAACATCCTCGGCACTCCTCCTACCTATGTCGTTGGTGCCAATATGGACCACGACTTCGGGCTGCTCCCCCTCTCCTTCCAGGACCCGGAAAACACGATCAGAGACATCACGTACCCTTGCACCTGGGAGGCAACATACCAAACGTGAGTCTCTCTCGTTCCCACAAAACCGCCTATCTGTGCCCCGAACTATCGAGTCCCCAATTACTACTGCTCTGCTCTTCTCCACCCTTCCCTTCTGAGTAACGGGGACAGGCTCCGTGCCAGAGACCTGAGCCCCGTTACTTACCCCTGGTAAGTCATCCCCCCCACAAGTATCCAAAACGCGCTTTTAAAGGGGGAAAAAACCTACCCAGGTAAGCTTACACTAACTGCTTCCGGGTCTCGGCTGCCCCTCTGGTCGTCGTCACTTCCCCCTGGTGCTCCCGCTCTTTCTGAGAAGAGAGAGTGGAAGAGAAAAAAAAACACCGCTGCCCGCAACCAGTAAGTACTTTTAAAACCAAACGGTCTTCCCTTCGCTGCTGCACGCACTGGAAATCTATTGTTGACCTAATTTAATCGAGAATATAATTGGTAATATTCACTTTGTATGGTACATTTTTCTGTTATGTTTTATGTTACTTGAACACTTTCTGATACTTGGCAATGCACTAAATCTCCAGAATGTCGGGAAGCTCCGTTTGGAATTGCTTCGGTACTATTTGTATGAGCAGTTCTTGATATTCACGTCTCGCACTGCCTCTCAGACAGAAGTAATGAGTTTGTGTGTCTGATAATGACTCTGCCTTTTGAGTTCTGCACCTTGTCCACGTTAAGAGCTGTCAGTTTTGGATTCACTGGAGAGTTGAGGGGATAACACGATTTGGGAGGTTTTTTTTTAGTCAACGAAATCATTTGATGGAGAACTTGGGAATGTAACAAGGAGAATGGTCATTGTCTGTAAATGTTCGGAAAACTTTTCTCTCTGTGTCATTTCAAAACATTACGCTTCAAGAAAAAATAAAATTCAAACACGCTGACTTAGTAAGAAAAAGCATGTGTGTTTGCAAGTCGTCTATTCAAACTTGTCAGGTATTGGAGTGTCACAGAATTGCCGAGCATAGAAGCAAACCTTCCTATCCAACTTGCACCTGCTGAACAGATGACCATAACTAATCTAAACATATTTGCCAATATTTGTCCCTTATCTCTCTGAACACTTCCTGTCTGCATACCCATTTAGATGCCTTTGAAGTGTTGTGAGTGCACCAATCTCTGCCACTAAATGTGGCAATTTATTCGACACGCACAAAAATGTCTGTATTAAAAACAAGTATCGCTCACATCCCTTTCAAATTGTACTGCCCTCACATTAAACCTATGCTATCTCGCTTTAAACTCACGTGACTTCTGAAAAAGTGAAGATTGACTATGTTCTCTGCTCGTCTACCTCATGATTTTGTAAACTTTTCCAAGGACATCCCTCAGGCCTGAAGCTCCGGGGAAAACTGTCGAAGAATATTCAGCTTCTCACTAATATCCACACCGTACAAACCTTTCAAATCGTTGTAAATATTTTTTTAAATTATGCGAAGGTATTCAAAGAAAGTGCCAGGGGAAATTGCCTGAAGTGAAGCCATGCTGAAACATTAGTCTTGACAGGTTTCCCGCTTAGTTATCCTCAGGGAGCGTCGCCGAGTGGTTTAATGTAGGTAAAAACAATGAATGCAGATGCTGGAGACCAGATTCAGGATTAGTGGTGCTGAAGAGTGCAGCAGTTCAGGCAGCATCCGAGGAGCAGTAAAATCGACGTTTCGGGCGAAACCCTGTATTCCTGATGAAGGGCTTTTGCCTGAAACGTCGATTTTACTGCTCCTTGGAAGCTGCCTGAACTGCTGTGCTCTTCCAGCACCACTAATCCAGAGAGGTTAAATGTGCTGGGTTTAGGGTCCAATGTCTATTGCGTCGTGGGTTTGAAACCCAACTTTGCAAGAGAACAACAGCAAGCAGCTTTTTATGACAGAACTACACAGAACCTGATATTGTTTTATGGGTGTGTTTGTTACTCCTCGGGTCTCTCACCCTCTCTGCGGTAAACACGGGTACATGAGGAACTGATTCTTAAAATAATGAGAACTACTGCTGTCCACATCCTCTCGAGCACTGTGCGTTTGGATGTGTACACGCACAATTTTGCTGCCAGTTGCTGTGTCTCAAATGGTCAGAGCATTTGGCCGAAATGTTGGTTCTCCAAGCCGAAAAACAGCACAGAGCTGTACATCTCTATGACTCTGTGACTCTAAGTATTGAGACCGACCATCTTCTGACAATACAACCACGAGAACTCATCCATGATTGACCCTGAGTCCGCAGTGAGTGAAACGGTCACGTGCAGCAGAATGTGACCACACTGTCTACAAGCCCCCACTGCCAACAGAAAGGGGCCTATACAGTTTCATTCCGCGGCTTCCTGCCCAGACCTGGGACACAGCTCATGGAAACTCCTTCCTCAGGAACGGCTGTTACCTTGTGAAAAGGTAAAAAATTCTAATTCAAATTGGAAATGGCTTCAGAAGGTTGTTCCTGTTTTTGAAACATTTTATAATCAGAATTCCAGTCTCGAATATGAGAAGTGGTAAACTTTGTAGGCAGGTAGAACAAAGAAAGTATTGATGGTGAGGACTGCATCTCTTCAGCATTTGCGATTCCCTACACTCTAATCATAAATGATTTGGTTTCCTGAGGTATTTTCCCGATTGATTTGCAGTCTGCCAGATTTTCTGGGAATCACTTCGGCGACCGAAGCATCAGGGTCAAAATATGAAAATATTAGCAGAGAATCGTAAATCCCGGGGCAAGGCCTAAATGGATTGTAATGGTCTGACGGAATAAATCTGAGAATTGAAAGACTTGAATAATGTTATTTGCAATGGTGAGGAATGAACGAGATTTTTGAAAATTGCCGTGTCAGCTGAATTAAACTCAGTATGAAATGATAAATTAACCAACATCAATCCTGACCTGGCTCGCTCAGTCGGTAGAGCTTGAGACCTTTAATCTCAATGGTGTGGGGTCGAGACCCACGCAGGGCGCTGTTGTTTGTTAATAGGAAAGCCGCTCTCCATTAATGTTGCAAGAGCGAATTCGCTCGCTGAGGCAGGTTTTGTTGACACATTTTTTCCTCCATTTTTGATCATCTCTTAGTTTTTGAGTGAAAACTGTCTCCACTGTACTGCAGGTGCAAGAGACAAGGTTATCAGTTCAGCCGAATATGCTATAAACGATGTCCCTTCCAAAACGTGAGGTACCATTCCAAACGTGCCCCAACCAAAATGTCCAGAGACGTCGAATGCGAATGGCCACATGACAGTGACAGCTGCATGTCAAATGGTGCTGCAATAGAATTAACTGAATGAGAATGCTCTGATGGAAACCGAATGGAACTCTCCCTGAAATTTTCCCAATTCACTCGGTAAATGATGCTGTTGTGTACCCATATGGGTTTACGTCATGAACAGCTTATTGTCAGTAACACGAATGGGGGTGATGCAGGATAGTGAGGTTTCCGTGTGGGTCAGAAGTGATTTGTTCGAACAGGGAATTCAAACGTCCACAGAGCAGACATAGCTGATTGGTCCAGGATCACACTTCTCCCTTCTGTTTCAGTACCAACAAAAGAAATTGCGGGAAAATCTCAGCAGGTCTGGTAGAATCTTGGAATGGAAAACCGAGTTAAGTCTTCAAGAACAGTGACACTTATTTCTCCATGTCCATCTCCGTCTACCTTTTTATTGAATATCTCCTGACTCTCAACTTTATACTCAGTTTCTTTTTTATTACTCCGTCTCCAAACGTTCACCTAGTTTCAAAATTTAATAGCAGAACTGTTTCATCTCTCACCTCGCCGAGTTATGAGAGGAGGACTTCGAAATGCACGATTAACTCTGTTTCTATTTCCTGAGATACTGGATTGCCAGAGACCAGAAGGCAACAGAGGACAGTTAGAGCTTTCAGCCCATCTGGTCTGCCCGCCATTCGGTCATGACTCATATCGTTCCCAAACCAATTCTCAGCCTTCTATCTGTGACACTTAGCTCCCCTGAATTTAGAATCCAGTCTTTTTCCCACAGTGCGAATGAAACCGACCCAACCGCCTCCACATCTGCCAGCAGCTGTTACACCGTATCTGTGTGTGATCGAGCTCGGTTTCAGGCCCACACAGCAAACACATCTGTTCTGAGCAATGCAATTCCCGCTGCATGACAGATTTGATCGGGTCTCTGACCCCACGGTTTTTCTGCGAGGCTGTCGTTAGCTCCTTCACCACCCACGGCAAGTACCGGTGCTTCAAAATGTGGGGACAAAGAACGATAGGCACAAGAGTTTGTACAGGTTCGGTCGAAAGGGTTATTGTGAACTTCAGTGGAGTCCCTGCTTCAGAGTCTGGGTTTGAATCGCCCAGGCCTGGATAAAATTCCAAGTCAGGAAATGAAGATTTATTTCTCTTCTTGTGGCTAATCTGAATGAAAACCATTTTCTGCTTCCACAGAGAGCACAGACCCGGTTCTGCCAGAAGGAATCCAGTGATTGATTGCTGGAATCTTAGAGTCATAGAGATGTACTGCAGGGAAACAGACCCTTCGTTCAAACCTGTCCTTGCTGACCGGAAATCCCAACCCAATTTGGTCCCTCCTGCCAGCACACGGCCCATCTCCCTCCAAACCCTTCCTACTCATATACCATTTCAAATGCCTCTTAAATGTTGCAATTGTACGAGCCTCCACCACATCCTCTGGCAGCTATGGCAGCACATACACGAATAAATTGTCACTGCAAATCCCCTCTAAGGATCTCGCCTTTCTGAGCTGAAACTATCACGCTGTTCATTCAATGTCGCTGGGTTTAATTCTTCGAACTTCCTCCCTATCGACATCATGGCTGTATCACTGTTTTGAGCACTTCGAGGACGAAGTAAAGTAACTTACCATCTCAATCTTTTGAGTAATTATGGTTGGGCAGTGAAGCCTATCCCAAAGAGTGACGTGTATCCTCCAGAATTTCGTTTGGAAAAGCTGCAGTTTCCAAGTGGACACCCGAAAGTGGTCCGGAACAAGTGTAAAGTTTCGAAGGGAAAGTAGGATAAACTGAAGGTCAATGATGACTGGGATGAATGAGGCCGACAGTGAATGAGGAGCTGTTGGTACAAGGATCAATGTCAGTGCTAATGGTTTCGCCCTTACTGCCCACTGTTAACACCGACTCACACCACTCCTGGTAGGTTCACCACAATTACCCTGGTCTCTTGGTATGAGTTTCCCTCTGTGCATATTCAGGCGGTAAATCGGCCCCGAGAGGATGAACGCATACTGTTTATCCCGTCAGGTTAAAGAGGTGAAGGCATCAGTTTGAAATCAAAGCAAGAAGAGATTGCCTCTTCCTGCACATTTTCAGTGGACAGTCACCAGCTGTGAACTTCTTTTCTGCACGAGCGGACGTTGATATAAATTCTCATCGAGCAGCTTTATTACAGAAAGGTGGTCCGATTAACTGTGATCAAATACTTCATTAAATGCCCTTATTGATTTGAAGAACAGTGTATGTGGTTTCGTCAGTTAAAGCAAGTGGTAATAACCAGGCGTTAATGGCGTCAAATGCTGTCAAATGTTCTGTACATTGAAAGTTCATTGTTTAATCTTCTTGTAAAAGCCGTATTGTTTATCCAACATCGCGAAAGTGACGGATCAGCATGCTTCTTGTGTTTGAGCTCAGACCGTTGTCATTTCGTGCTCCCAAGCCCTACCGCCTGATGTGGACCCATTAATCGATGTTCTATCCTGCTAATTCAACGCAGAGTTCTTTCTACTCTGTTCGACAAGGATTTGTCTATCTCTTCTACTATTATTCTCCGTCCGTCTTTTCAATTTTTTTGGGAATAATGAAGAGACGCAGGAGACACTGCAGACTTGCAGGACAATGTTGTAGTAATAACGCATCCAATGAGATAATGGCTCTCATTGTCTGCTGTCACCATTCATTGATTTTAGGCAAACGGCAATGGCACCATAGAAATCCTATAATTGGAGTGAAACTGCTTTTTTCTGGTCTATTATGAATACTATTTAGAATTGTAAAAGCTCATAACGTTTTGTGTGAACAAATGTCACCTGATCTCAGACCTAAGTAACACAGACATTACTTGGAGACTGTGAGCCCAGTTCTACACACTCTGGCCGGGGGGGGGGATGAGAAAGCCACGGACCAGACTCCGATTTTAACACTTTTCCAAGAGTAGAAATGAAAAATGAGGGATATTCACCAACAGAGAGAGGGAGAATGTAGAAGAGAGTGAGATGGCACAGAGAGACAAAGGGAGGCAAACAGAAATTCTCCATTCACCATGGCTGCTCATCGACATAAAGGAGAAGAATAAGGTAATGAAGGCCTGCCTTTCACCAACTCAGGGCAACAGCAACAGCATTACAGCTAATAAAGGAATTTTGCATTTTTACAGATGACGTCTGTCAGCTAATGAGAGACTCTGGTAATATGCTGTTTCGCGAAGTGAAATTGACAATTACCCAGGCAATAAAACAATAAAAAGCATAAGTAGCCTGAATCTATGATATGATACATTAAATCTCTTTGTCTCCACAGATACTGTCAGGCCTGCAGAGTTTCTCTGTCAATTCCTGTTGTTGATTCAGATTTCCAGGATTCGCACTTCTTTGTTTTATGCTAGTCTGAATCCTGTTTGTGACAATGCTCGATTAATGGCCAGTTCCATACAACATTCCCTGCTTTGGGAAGTTTGTCAACAACATAAACGGTCAGGGGAAATCCCCCATTGCTACAGCGGTGAGAGCACTGAATCCTTAACAATAGACGTCCACGGAAAGTGAAATATGGCGCTGTAGGTTTTCACAATGAATCCACTTTTACTTATTTCATTTGTGATCATTTTCGTTGCACAACAGTTTCTTTCTTTCTTCCATTTCTGTCAGCTTGGAAAAGGCCTTTCCGCCCATCTGCAGTGCGGGTTATTGGACATTCATCTTTTCGAGTCCAGGAGCGACTATTTCTTGGAGGACCTTCTGCACTGCATCTCGGGTGGGGTGGGTGCGAGGCTGTACCACTATATTCACGTGTCTATAGATACCGGAGAAGGGTCTATCTGTTTCACACCACCAGGCATCCTCATCGCTCTTCTGAATCTTGGTTATTATTACCCTTGCCATGGCACCTCCTTCTTTGATAACAGGAAATCGATATCCCGTGTCAGGTGTACCTGTAACTCAGTGCCAGTAACTGGGTACACAAGGATCTCTGCGTAAATATTTATTGCCTTATTTATAGTCGTCCTGGTTACCAAACGGGCATGGGTGGCATGTAAAGGTCAACTTAACATCCTTGGTTAAGATTACCATCTGCGGTTGTACCCCAGACACTCCTGCCTTCAAGAATCGTCCTGCCATGCAGCCCCATATTTCTATGAATCTGCTAATCACTACTTACACTTATTTGGATCCGGTGTTGTCCGATGTCTCCTCAAGGTCAGCGACACGTTTGCAATGGCTGGCATGTGTCAACGTGGCTCTTTGGGCGATCTTAACAGCTGTCTGTGTTGTCGGGAGCACTTGGAACAGTCCCAGCCAGCTCTTCGCCTTCATGCTTTTGCTCCTGAAGTATTTCACCACTATCCAGTCTTCAGGTTCTAGATTGTGCATCTTCCCTTCTGATGATTGGGGTAGTGCTGCCCTTCTTTTGATTCTGTATTTGAGACAGAAGTGTGGAGAGTTTTATACCGTAACATAATATCTCGTCCTCACAGTGGTCTGTTATCTGTCTTACAATCGGTCTTGGGCCAATTCCTGTATTAGGCCACCTTCCAAACAAAATCTCAAACGTCCTAAGATTTACTCTTCCTGTCCTTCATATACATTAGCACAATTGGAAATGCCTTTGTCCATGTCACCTCTAGTTCCTCACAACATTTTGCCAATTTATTTGTAAGGGTAGTTTTCTCTCTTTCCACTGCCCCACCGCTCGCTGGGTGGTAGGCACAATGTTACCTCACCTTTATTCCCAAGTAATCACTGATCTGCTGCAGGGCAATATTTATAAATGGCTTTCCATTGTCGCTGCTTAGCCTTTCAGGGATGCCCCATCTCGGAACTATTTCAGTTAGCAAAGCCTTGGCTACCGCACTGGCATCCTGTTTAGACGTGGGAGCACTTCCACCCCTTGGGAAAACATCAACTATTACCAGATAATGCCTTTTCCCTTCGCTGGGTGTTAGTTCAATAAAGTCCATCTGTAAATGTTCAAAGGGTCTTTGGGATTGGGGGTGTTCTGCCTGATTCATTTGTATTCCCGTCCCCACATTATTAGTGGCATAGATAATACATTATTCACATTATTGTTATGACTAATGAGTAAATCCCTTTCTGTACCAGCGTGCTGAAATATTGTCATACATCCCCACTTTTGACACATGGTCCTTACCGTGTGTTACTTTGGCATAGAAAGGGAATAAAGATCGTGGTAGACAGGGTTTACCATTGGGGCCACACCACACCCATTCCCTCATTCTGCACCTTGCCCTTGTCCATTCACGCTTCTCCTTCGATGTGGCCTGCGACTGTAACTCCCATAAGTCAGCTTTGGATTACAAATATTTGACATACACATGTCAAACTCATCACTTGGCGGCTGATTGGCTGCCGTCCTTGCCACTCAGTCTACATTTTCATTGCCTTGAGAAATTGAATCATAAATTTTCCTGTGGGCTTCACATGTGCATACAGTGATTGATTTAGGCAATCAGACTGCTTTGAGGAGGTCAGAGATCAGGCCATGTTATGTGATTGGCTTTCCAGTGGAGGTCAAGAAGCCCTTGTTTTTCCACAGGGATCCAAAATTATGTACAACCCCGAATGCATATCTGCTGTCGATGTAAATATTCACTGTTCTTCCTTCGGCCAATTTCCATGCCTCAATCAAGGCAATCAGCTCTGCTGCTTGCGCTGACAGATGAGAAGGAAGTGATCCCGCTTTGACAACCTCGTGGGTAGTTGCTACAACATACCGGACACTGGCCTATCTCTTTGCTTCTGAATGCTGACCTATCCACAATAAAACACCGTTTCCAGATTCTAAATTGTTGAATCCTACACGTCTGGTCTCGGGCTTCAAATGTCATTAATTACAGCGACACTGTCATGTGGGTCTCCGTCTCCTTATGTGGGGAGAAGACAAGCAGCATTAAGGACGTTATATCGCTTTATTGACATGTTAGGCTTCTCCAATAGCATAGTATTGTATGTGAGCCAACGTGCTGCCGACATGTGTGCTGTGGTTTTCTCAGAAAGCAGTAAGGATACTGCATGTGGGACCAGTCGGTTTAATTCAACAAAGCGGACTATGTCCCTGGAAGCTACAACAGCCTTTTCAAATGCAGGCACGACTAGGAGGCATTTATGAAATCCTGCCATTACGGGATCTAAGTTGAGGTGAAAAATAAGCTACTGGCCTCAATTTTCCACACATAATTCTGCATCAGTACAGATGTCATGCAGGCACGCTTCTCATCCACTGTTTGTACAAAAGGCTTGTTTGGATTTGGAATCCCAGTGTCGGTGTAGTTTGGAGTGCCATTTCAATTCAACAAAGGCACGCTCGGCCTCAGGGATCACTGCAACGGACTCTAGCTCTGCAAACCTGAACCATGAGCTATGTCACTTTTGGCACCTAAACGGTTGCGTAATGCGGGTTCAACATTCTAAGTAAGATGACATGACCAAAAAGGATAGCAATTGTTTCTTCATGTGAGGCTTTGAATTTTGCTGGTTTGCTTGAACTCTGTCTTGCCCAATAGCCTTTCCTTGTTCAGATATTAAGTGACGGAAGAACTTCAACTATTGTTCCACAAGTTGTAGTTTTGCGAGACTAGATGACAGAGCTTCGCAAGCCTACCTTTCTCAAATTGTTTCTCTGTTGATGCTGCGATTAAGCATTCGCTTACATACTGCAGAAGCGCTGACCCCCCACCCCCGGTTAAAACAAGAGTCTCCAGATTCCTGTGTAGAGCCTCTTTAATTATGGTGGGGACTCACAGTAATCTTGAAAATGTCACGTGAATGTATACTATTTGCCTTTGAATAGAAAAGTGAACCAGGATTTACTGTCGGCGTGTAACGGTACACAAAACAAAGCATTTGCTAAATCCACAATAGAGAGCCATTTACATCCGGTGGAATTTGAGCCAATATAATATAGGGGTTGGGAACATTTCGGGTGCGCAGAACAACAGCGTTATTGATAGCCTGCAGGTCATGAACAAACCTCAATTCCCCCGATTCACCTGGAATGTTTGCCTTTTTGAACGAAAAAAAGGGTGTTCTCACCATTGATTATTCACGGGGAATTATCACTCCAACCTATAAGAGAGATTGAAAGACTGGAGTAATTCCTTGCACAGCCTCTGGTTTTAACGGCCCTTTTGTTTTGCAAGGCTCTTTTGCTTTGCAAGGACGATACTCAGACTTCGGGGTTATTCTTAAGGATTCGTATGAGCCCCACATCGTGTTTGCCTTATGCCCTAAAATCAGTTGGGACCCTTATTAATCTTGGGTCCGAGACATCTACCATAGGTAAACGCCAGACGACACTCCTGGTGGGGATTACCTGGACTGCCCTGTCTGCCTGAGTTAGCCGATTTAGTATCTTCCTATACGTCCTTATGACTGCATTGAATCAGATAACCACACCGACCCTGAAGATACAATCTCTCGTTTTTTGTGCCTGTCGTACCCATGGTCGCAAATTCTGACACCTGTCGCTGGATGCCTTCGCCAATGATCCGTGAGGAAAAGAGCCTTCCACATCAAAAAAACAGGGTCTACTTACCGTCACAGATACTTAAAAAAGTTTAAAGTGACAGCACATCTGTGATCATTCCAATAAAATTCGCACAATAACAACTGATCTGGTTTAACCAATCTCCTGAACCAATCCTTCTCTTATGATTTGTCAGGACCATCGCGGTGTATGTGTGTTGTGCAGTGCAGCATATCTCCAGCAAGAAAATCGGTGTTAATGGGATTAACATGGCGACTTGCTTCCTGGGTGAATGAATCGCTCACGGAACCTATCGCTCTCTGACATGCATCAGGGGTCGTGATTCGTATTTTCCAGCCTGCACTGTTAAATCTTCTTTTTGTATTACCTGCAAGCCCGTCGGGGTACTGCGCAAATCCGACCCCAGTCTCACTATGAGATTCCGAGACATCAGATTTAAAGAACAGAATTCCGATAACAGAAATGAGAATTGGAATGTTTCCCCATTACTGGTTTCGCACAATAGGGGTGCGGTAAATCTATCTCGTGTCATGACTCCTGAAGCACCATTAAGTTCAGGAAGCTTCCGTTCATCTTTATTTGCGTCGACTCTCTGAACTGCCTTGATTTATGACCTGAATATGTTGCCCTTGTATCTTCCAAAAAAGTAAGAGGTGCACCTTCCACATATAACATAGATGAAAGCATTGACTTATATGCATCAACGTTGTACTGAAAATATAGTTCACGCTTCGCAAACTCAGTGCTCAGTGTAGAGGTGGGACATGTTTCAGTGCCCATAAGGTGAGTAGTAGAGATGAGTATAAGCGATTATTCGTTGCCAAGCATAAAGCAAAGAAGTTTACCTGTACCTTTGGGGCTGCCCACCTCCACCTCAGCCTTCCTCCATTAGTCACCCTGCTGTCCAGCCTCCAGGGCCGATTGAGGCTGTCTGGGCGTGCACTGCCTCACTCACTGGTCCATTGCTCTGCAAACAAAGCACCCGCCAGATTTACCTCTGCCAGCCCTTCTTTTCACGCAGCACCTCCTTCCAACGGCTGGGCGACCATTTGCATCACAGTCAGCTGAGCTTTATGTGTTTGCTGTTCCATCTTTAATTTTCATTTTTCCTTCTCTTGGGCCAGAAGGTTTTCAGCATGTAGCGCGTGGAGTTCCATTAAATTCAGGTTTCCCGTGTCCCAGGTAATACATTGGCAAGACGCCTCATGTTATGGGCGCCTGATAGCTTTCACATATTCCCTTTAAAGTACAATTTGCTTCTTCTTATCAACACTTTAAGGTTAGTGGCCTGAAACATTCGAGTTCCTTTCCAGATAAGGAGTTGTCTTTTTCTAATTCCTTGGCTGTTGATATGGTAGTTTGTTGGCCTTGTAAGTCTGCTATTAGTTCGGTTTAAATATACATAGATTTTCTTTCTGTCTGCAACACTTGCCCTCTGAAAAGTCAGGCCTTTACTGTTTTGTTTCCCTGTGCTTTTATTGGTTTCAAAAGAAATGTTAATTTTCCATTGCAATGGACATCACATAATTTTTTCAGAGGTCGGTGCAACATCGAGGGCCGAAGTGCCTGTACTGCACTGTAACGTTCTATGTTGTAAGATACATTTCCTGCTGGTTTCCGATGTCTCTCCTCACTGTGGAAACTTCCAGACACATCTTCCAGTGATTTGTCTGCACTTCATTCAATCCAGAAAACTGTAGTTCCTGCTGAGAATGTGATCTCTCTACAATGGAGAGAGGAAAACCGAGTCGGTGACAAAGCTGAGATCACTTAAGTTCTGTCCAGAATCAACAAAATTTAACCCGGTCTTCCAGTGTCCTGTCACTTTAACATTGCATTGTGTACCCAATCCATCATACCAGTCTCTGGTCTGCTGCAGTTCTTCTTCAAGGCACAGCGCAAGCTGGAAGATCGGCAATTCATTTTCTACTGAAAGACCATGCAGATTTCAGGACCCAACATCGAGTTCAATCATTTTGGATCCTGTCCGCCCTCTTCCACATTTTTCACCCACTTACACATCCCATCAGTTCCGAACACGAATCATTGGACTCGAAGCGTTAACTATCCTTTCTCGTCATAGATGGACAAGAGCTGCTGATTTTGTTCAGCCATTTTTGCAATTCTTCAAAGAACATTTCTTCGAAGTAAATTATCTCACACTTTTCCACATTAAAATCCATTTGCCACTTCTGAGGTCACCTCTGCAGATTATCCATGCCCCTCTGTAACCGTCAGCAGATATTGGCACTATTGACAACATCGTCGATCTTAATATCTTCTGCAAATTTACGAATCCATCATTCTGTGCCCTAATCCAGATCATTTATAAAAATGGCAAACAACAGCGGACACAAAAAGGAACTTTGTGGTACACCATCAGTTACTGAACTCCAGGATTATCATTTCCCATGAACTGCCACACTCTGTCTTCTTTCAGCGAGCCAATTTCTGATCCAAACCGCTAAACCATCCTCAATCCCATGACTCTGTATTTCATGCAACAGCCGACAGTGCCTGACTGAAAACCATATCCACTACATCAACCACTTTACTCTCATCCACCTGTTTGCTCACCTTCTCAAAGACCTCAATGAGGTTTGTGAGGCACAACCTGCTATTCATAAAATCGTACTCACTATCCCGAATCAACTTCTTCCTTTTTCGATTATCATAATTCCTATCTCTCATAATCTGTTCCAAAACGTTAGCTGGAAGAAAGCTAAGGATCACTGTTCTAGAATTACCAGCAATGTCTCTACTCCCCTTCGTGAAGAAGGGGACAATATTTGCTGAACTCGGGTCTTCTAGCACTAATGACATAGACACTGACGCAATAAAGCTTATAGTCAAAAGTTCTGCAATCTCCTCCCACGATTCGCAGAGAGTCCTCGGATACATCCCATCAAGTCCAGGGGGCAAACCTATTTTTAGACTTTCATGAATTGCTAACAACTCCTCTTTATGAATGTCAATTTCGTTTATTCTAATAGGTTGCATCTCAATACTCACTTCAACAACATTGTCTTTTTCATTTTTTATATGATAAAAAATACATTCAGCGTCTGTGCTATCCTTGGACACCGCTGACAACTTCGTATTTCTGTTCTTGACAGGCCATAATCATATGCTAGACATTCTTTTATTCTTGAACTATCAATTGAAAGCTTCAGGATTCTTCCTGCCGGACAAAGACTTCTCATGCCTCCTCTTCGCTCGAAGTAGCTCTCTCTTTTGGCCCTTCCTGGTTAGCTTTTAATTCCCAAGCGTCCTACCTCAGCCTTCATATCTCATGTTTACATACGCCCCCTTCTCCTTCTTCTCAAGAGATTCAACTTTTTCAGTAAACCCAGCTCCCTGTGTCAACCTCATATTCCCTGCATGATGCATACATACTTACCAAGGACATGCAGTAGCTTTTCCCTGAACAAGCTCCATATTTCAGGTGTGCACAACCCTTGAAGGTACTTTCCACATGCGGTGCATCTTAACTCTTGCCTAATCGCATCAGAATGGCGTTTCTCCCCGCGATACCTCATGCTCTGCAATAAATACCTATTCCTATCCATCACTAAATAAACATAACCGAATTGTGGTCACTACCAACAAATTGCTCACTTACCTCCAAAGAGAACAGCTGGCTGAGTTCATTACCCAGAAGCAAATCCAATGTGGCTTCGCGTCTTGTTGGCCAGTCTACATGCTGCGTCAGGAAAACCTCCTGCACGCATTGGACAAAAACTGACCGATCCGAGGTGCTGAACCGATAACATTTCCAATCAATATTTGGAAAGTTAATGCTCCCCATAACAACTACCCTGTTACTTTTGTTCCTATCCATTATCATCTTTACAATCTTTTCCTCCATATATCTAGAACATTTTTGTGTTGACCTCTCCATTCCTGATTCTAATCTCAGTCCATTCTACCTCAGCAGATTCAGTCGCATCCTCACCAATATCCTTTTTGCTACCAAAATACTGTCCTTGTCGAATAATGCCACATCTCCCCCTCTGAAACGACCCTCCTGTTCTGACTGAAAAATAGAAGCTGAAGTACAAGGAACAACCATTCTCTTCAGTCCTCCATTCATGTCTCTGAAATGGCCACAACATCGAAGGCCCAGGTAACAACAAATGGCACCTACCCTATCCTAGATGCTTCCAGCGTTGAAGCAAACACACTTCAAGCCACCTTCATCCTTGCCAGTACACTCTTTTAAACCGGAAACGCTATTTATGACAAAACCACTCACAATTACCTGCAAACTGGAGCTACAATTCAGCTTCACACTCGCGGCTGAATTCGTTCAAACCCTCATGAATAGCTTTGGCAAATTATCCCCTCAGGGTATTGGTACTCTTCTCGTTCAGGTCAAGACCATCCTGTTTGTAAGGGTTCATCGACTCCAGTATGAGCCCCAACAATCCAGGTATCAAAATCTCTCCCTCCTGTACCATCCTTGCAACAACATTTTTAAATGCTCTCTCCCTACACGTCACCTCACTACGACGTAGAATGGGCAACAAATCAGAGAGAACTCTGTTTGTTCTAGGTTTACGATGTCACCCTCGATCCCTGAAATTCTGCCATACATCCACATCACTTTTATTACCGATGTTGTTAGTGCATATGTGGACAATGACTTGGGGTTGCCCACCCTCTCCCTTAAGGATCCTGAAAACACGATGCGAGACATCACAAACCCTGGTAGCTGGGAGACAACACAGCAATCATGAGTCTGCCCTATATCCACAGAATCTCAATATGTTCCCATCGATATGGAGTCTCCAATAACAAATGCTCTCCTCCTCTCTGGCCCACCCTTCAGATAAAAAGGGACAAACTCTGTGCCAAAGACCTTTCCCCAATGGCTTTCCCCTCGTAAGTCATCCCGCCCAAAAATAACAAATATGGTATGCATGTTACTGAGGGTCACGGCCACAGCAGATGCCTGCACTGTCTGCCTGTTAGCGTTTCGGCTGCCGACTGTATCCCATCGATCTATTTCTTGTACCAGAAGTGTTACTGCCCCTCTATAACTTCGCTCAATTCCACTCAGACTCCCAATGATCTGACATCAAGCTACAGTTCCTGAACACAGTTGCTGAGGAGCTGGAGTTGGGTGCACATCCCGCAGATGTGGATATCTGGGACATTATTGAAGACCCTTACATCTCACATTCTACAGAAAGAAATTTCAAATCTCCGGCAATCCATTCCTAATATTGTCCACATGCACACACTCACATATTTTTTTATGCAAACATCTATACATGTATATAAAAATGTGTGTGCACTTGCATGTATGCGTGTGCGCATATATATTTAAAAGTTGCAAAAGAAAGTTGATTGAAACGGCATTTATTTTTTAAAATTATTTTGTGGAATATTCTGTCGTTGGGAAATACCTCAGTTACTTACAACCAGCAGAAATACTCCCTGAGTAAATATCCATCTCTCAATAGAGATACAGAGGTGACGTTTGAAGATGTTGACGTTTCTCATATCGCTGATCCCGTGCTGTGTTAAATTCTGGAAAGGATGTTTAGTTCATTTCATGTTACTGATTTTGTTGCAACCTCGCACAGGCCATTAAAACAATCCAAAAATTATTAGATTCATCTCATTGGACAATGTTGTCGGCAAAACTGGAACCGAAATGATAAAGATGTATGAAGTACTGCTTTTAAGATTGTAGGATTCAAACAGGAACATTTTTCGAGTCTTGTCACTGGATATTTTGGGGGGAGATGGGTGAGCAGCAAATGGTCTCACTCCCTTCTCTGTGATTGAAGCCAAATTTCCAAGGCAATAGATGAAAATAAATAGTGCATTCCATCGATAGGTCAGTTCCCACTCACTATAGTTTCATTTCGGTTTGATTCTCGTCATCGTATAAAGCGTTAGGTGAGTGGGGAGATCGGGATTCTGATGGTAAGCTGAAACATTGCGATCATTCATCCCACACGGTTGGCATCACTTTATATCATAAACCAATTATGCAGAGGACTGAGCTTATCGACTTCCCTTTAATGCTGAGCTAACAGAAACAGCTCAGTTCTTTTACAATTTATGGAAGTTCACGTAGAACAAGCTGCTAAACTTTTCTTCACAACCAGCACTTGCTACACTTAGTCGTACTCAGTTGGAGGTGATCTGTGGTGTATTTCCAATTAACGTTAACCAATTAGAAATTGTGCAGCTAACGCTTACCCGACCCGGCCGACCAGACTCCCTGTCTTGGTGAAATTCACTCATTATGTTTCTGCACGCATTTTTACAAATACTTTAGAATCAGCTTCTGACGCATTTTTCCTGAAAAATAATCATTTTCGATTTCAATTACTGTAGAAGAAAAAAAAAGTGCTCCAAACCTTTCCTTATCATTCATCGCTGGTTTTGAAGTTCGAAAGTCTAGCTATAGATCCATCTGAATGAAGGATTTTCCCTCCTGTTTACTCTCAGCAAATTCACATCATCAGGGAAACTTCCATAAGGACGCAACTCAGTTTTATCTGGTTTCACGCCACATGATCTATTCATCTGTTCCACCATCCCATGAAACCCCGACTTGTCTTTTCTAATGGCGTGATGCCCCAGTACTTCGTTGGCTTCCTTTCCATTCCATTCAGTCAGCTCCTGCTCCTCACAGAACGAGTTAGGGAACTGGAACTAGATTTAGATGAACTGAGGATTATTCGAGAGGCTGAGAGGGTGATAGATAGAAGCTACAGGGACATAGTTACGCCAGAGAACAGAGGTAGCTGGGTAACAGTAAGAGGTGGGAAGGGGAGGAAGCAGGCAGTGCAGGGATCCCCTGGGTCGTTCCCCTCAACAATAAGTATACCGCTTTGGATACTGTTCGGGGGGACGGCCTAGCAGGGGTAAGCTGCAGTGACCGGGTCTCTGGCACGAGGTCCGGCTCTGAGTCTCAGAAGGGAAAGGGGGAGAGGAGGAGAGCGCTAGTTATAGGAGACTCTTTAGTTAGAGGGGCGGACAGGCGGTTCTGTGGACATGGGCGACACTCTCGGATGGTTTGTTGCCTCCCGGGTGCCAGGGTCCGAGACGTCTCGGACCATGTCTTCAGAATCCTTAAGGGGGAGGGTGTGCAGCCAGAAGTCGCGGTGCACGTTGGCACCAACGACATAGGTAGGACGACGGGTGCGGAGGTCATTCAGGAGCTCAGGGAGTTAGGCTGGAAGCTAAAAACTAGGACGGACGGAGTCGTCATCTCTGGGTTGTTGCCGGTGCCACGTGACAGTGAGGCAAGGAATAGGGAGAGTGTGCATAGAACAGAGAACAATACAGCACAGAACAGGCCCATCGGCCCACGATGTTATGCCGAACTTCTAACCTCGATTAAGTACCCATCCATGTACCTATCCAAATGCCGCTTAAAGGTCGCCAATGATTCCGACACTACCACTCCCACGGGCAGCGCATTCCATGCCCCCACCACTCTCTGGGTAAAGAACCCACCCCTGACATCTCCCCTATACCTTCCACCCTTCACCTTAAATTTATGTCCCCTTGTAACACTCTGTTGTACCCGGGGAAAACGTTTCTGACTGTCTACTCTATCTATTCCTCTGATCATCTTATAAACCTCTATCAAGTCACCCCTCATCCTTCGCCGTTCCAACGAGAAAAGGCCGAGAACTCTCAACCTATCCTCGTACGACTTCCTCTCCATTCCAGGCAACATCCTGATAAATCTTCTCTGCACCCTGTCCAAAGCTTCCACATCTTTCCTAAAGTGAGGCGACCAGAACTGCACACAGTACTCCAACTGTGGCCTAACCAAAGTCCTGTACAGCTGCAACATCACTTCACGACTCTTGAATTCAATCCCTCTGCTAATGAACGATAATACTCCCTAGGCCTTCTTACAAACTCTATCCACCTGAGTGGCAAACCTTCAAAGATCTATGTACATAGACCCCAAGATCCCTCTGTTCCTCCACCTGACTAAGAACCCTACCATTAACCCTGTATTCCGCATTCTTATTTGTTCTTCCAAAATGGACAACCTCACACTTGGCAGGGTTGAACTCCATCTGCCACTCCTCAGCCCAGCTCTGCCTCATATCTAAGTCCCTCTGGAGCCGACAACAGCCCTCCTCACTGTCCACAACTCCACCTATCTTCGTATCATCTGCAAATTTACTGACCCACCCTTCGACTCCCTCATCTAAGTCATTAGTAAAAATTACAAATAGCAGAGGACCCAGAACTGATCCCTGCGGAACACCACTTGTAACTGGGCTCCAGGCTGAATATTTACCATCTACCACCACTCTCTGCCTTCGACCGGTTAGCCAGTTTTCTATCCAACTGGCCAAATTTCCCTCTATCCCATGCCTCCTGACTTTCCGCATAAGCCTACCATGGGGAACCTTATCAAATGCCTTACTAAAATCCATGTACACTACATCCACTGCTCTACCCTCATCCACATGCTTGGTCACCTCCTCGAAGAATTCAATAAGACTTGTAAGGCAAGACCTACCCTTCACAAATCCGTGCTGGCTGTCCCTAATCAAGCAGTGTCTTTCCAGATACTCATAAATCCTATCCCTCAGTACCCTTTCCATTACTTTGCCTACCACAGAAGTAAGACTAACAGGCCTGTAATTCCCGGGGTTATCCCTATTCCCTTTTTTGAACAGGGGCACAACATTCGCTACTCTCCAGTCCCCTGGTACCACCCCCGTTGCCAGTGAAGACGAGAAGATCATTGCCAACGGTACTGCAATTTCCTCTCTTGCTTCCCACATAATCCTAGGATATATCCCGTCAAGCTCGGGGGACTTGTCTATCCTCAAGTTGTTCAAAATGTCCAACACATCTTCCTTCCTAACAGGTATCTCTTCTAGCTTACCAGTCCATTTCACACTCTCCTCTTCTACAATACGATCCCTCTCGTTCGTAAATACTGAAGAGAAGTACTTGTTCAAGACCTCTCCTATCTCTTCCGACTCAATACACAGTCTCCCACTACTGTCCTTGATCGGACCTACCCGCGTTCTCATCATTCTCAGGTTTCTCACATACGCATAAAATGCCTTGCGGTTATCCTTGATCCTGTCCGCCAACGATTTTTCATGCCCTCTCATAGCTCTCCTAATCCCTTTCTTCAGGTCCCTTCTGGCTATCCTGTATCCCTCCACTGCTCTGTCTGAATCCTGTTTCTTCATCCTTATGTAAGCCTCCTTCTTCCTCTTTATCAGACATTCAACCTCTCTCGTCAACCAAGGCTCCCTCACACGACCATTTCTTTCCTGCCTGATAGGTACATACATATCATGGACACGTCGTATCTGCTCTTTGAAAAAGTTCCACATTTCCACCACATTCTTCCCTGACAGCCTATGTGCAGTTGATCACGTGGCTGCAAGGATGGTGTAGGAGGGAGGACGTCAGGTATTTGGACAATTGGACTGCATTCTGGGGAAGGTGGGACCTGTACAAGAGGATGGGTTGCACCTGAACCAGGAGGGCACCAATATCCTGGGGGGTAGGTTTGCTAGCACTCTTCGGAGGTGTTTAAATTTATTTGGCAGGGGGATGGGATCGGGACTGGTAGTCCAGCAAGCAGGCTAGCTGTTTGTCAGGATGTCCAAGAATGTAGGGAGGCTGTGGAGAAGGTTGCACTGACAGGGAATACTTGTGGACACAGAGATGGGTTCAAGTGTGTATACTTCAACGCAAGGAGTATCAGAAATAATTTGAGTGAACTTAAGGCGTGGATCGGAACCTGGGACTACGATGTTGTGGCCATCACGGAAACGTGGATGGAAGAGGGACAGGAATGGTTGTTGGAGGTTCCTGGTTACAGATGTTTCAGTAAGATTAGGGAGGGTGGTAAAAAAGGAGGGGATGGCGTTGCTAATTAGAAATGGTATAACAGCTGCAGAAAGGCAGTTCGAGGGGGATCTGCCTTTGGAGGTAGTATGGGCTGAAGTCAGAAATAGGAAAGGTGCAGTCACCTTGTTGGGTGTTTACCAAAGCCCCCCAATAGCAGCAGAGATGTGGAGAAACAGATTGGGAAACAGATTTTGGAAAGGTGCAGAAGCCACAGGGTAGTAGGCATGGGTGATTTCAACTTCCCAAACATTGATTGGAAGCTCTTTAGATCAAGGAGATTGGATGGGGCGGTGTTTGTGCAGTGTGTCCAGGAAGCTTTTCTAACTCAGTATGTAGATTGTCGGCCAGAGGGGAGGCCATATTGGATTTGGTACTTGGTAACGAACCGGGACAAGTGATGGGCTTGTTACTGGGTGAACATTTTGGTGATGGTGAACACAATTCTGTGACTTTCACCTTGGTTATGGAGAGAGTTAGGTGCATGCAACAGATTAGGTTTTACAGTTGGGGGAAGGGTAAATACGATGCTGTAAGACAGGATCTGAGGAGCATAAGTTGGGAGCATTGGCTGTGAGGGAAGGATGTCGTGGAAATGTGGAACTTTTTCAAGGAACAGATACGACGTGTCTTTGATATGTATGTACCTGTCAGGCAGGAAAGAGATGGTCGTGTGAGGGAAATTTGGTTGACGAGGGAGGTTGAATGTCTTGTAAATAAGAAGAAGGAGGCTTACATAAGGTTGAGGAAACAATGTTCAGACAGAGCATTGGAGGGATACAGGATTGCCAGAAGGGAGCTGAAGAAAGGGATTAGGAGATCTAAGGGAGGGCATGAAAAATCTTTGGCGGATAGGATCAAGGATAACCCCAAGGCATTTTATGCGTATGTGAGAAACATGAGAATGACGAGAACGAGGGTCGGTCCGATCAAGGACAGTAGTGGGAGACTATGTATTGAGTCGGAAGAGATGGGAGAGGTCTTGAATGAGTACTTTTCTTCAATATTTACAAACGAGAGGGACCGTACTGTTGAAGAGGAGAGTGTGAAACGGACTGGTATGCTAGAAAGATACTTGTTAGGAAGGAAGATGTGTTGGACATTTTGAATAACCTGAGGATAGACAAGTCCCCCGGGCCTGACGGGATATATCCTAGGATTATGTGGGAAGCAAGAGAGGAAATTGCAGTACGGTTGGCAATTATCTTTTCGTCTTCACTGTCAACAGGGGTGGTACCAGGGGACTGGAGAGTGGCGAATGTTGTGCCCCTGTTCAAAAAAGGGAAGAGGGATAACCCCGGGAATTACAGAACAGTTAGTCTTACTTTGGTGGTAGGCAACGTAATGGAAACGGTACTGAGGGATAGGATTTATGAGTATCTGGAAAGACACTGCTTGATTAGGGACAGCCAGCACGGATTTGTGAAGTGTCGGTCTTGCCTTCCAAGTCTTATTGAATTCTTTGAGGAGGTGACCAAGCATGTGGATGGTGTTAGAGCAGTGGATGTAGTATACATGGATTTTAGTAAGGCATTTGATAAGGTTCCCCATGGTAGGCTTATGTGGAAAGTCAGGAGGCATGGGGTAGAGGGAAATGTGGCCACTTGGATAGAAAACTGGCTAACCGGTCGAAGTCAGAGAGTGGGGGTAGATGCTCAATATTCAGCCTGGAGCCCAGTTACAAGTGGTGTTCCGCAGGGATCAGTTCTGGGTCCTCTGCTGTTTGTAATTTTTATTCATGACTTGGATGAGGGAGTCGAAGGGTGGGTCAGTAAATTTGCAGATGATACGAAGATTGGTGGAGTTGTGGATCGTGAGGAGGGCGGTTGTCGGCTGCAAAGGGACTTAGATATGAGGCAGAGCTGGGCTGAGGAGTGGCAGATGGAGTTCAACCCTGCCAAGTGTGAGGTTATCTATTTTGGAAGGACAAATAAGAATGCGAAATACAGGGTTAACGGTAGGGTTTTTAGTAAGGTGGAGGAGCAGAGGGATCTTTGGGTCTATGTTCATAGATCTTTGAAATATGTCACTCAGGTGGATAGAGCTTGTAGGAAAGCCTATGGTGTATTAGTGTTCATTAGCAGAGGGATTGAATTCAAGAGTCGTGAAGTGATGTTACAGCTGTACAGGACATTGATTAGGCCACATTTGGAGTACTGTGTGCAGTTCTGGTCGCCTCACTTTAGGAAAGATGTGGAAGTTTTGGAGAGGGTGCAGAGAAGATTTACCAGGATGTTGCCTGGAATGGAGAATAGGTCGTACGAGGATAGGTTGAAAGTGCAAGGCCTTTTCTCATTGGAATGATGAAGGATGAGGGGTGACTTGATAGAGGTTTATAAGATAGAGTAGATAGAGTAGACAGTCAGAAACGTTTTCCCCGGGTACAACAGAGTGTTACAAGGGGACATAAATTTAAGGTGAAGGGTGGAAGGTATAAGGGGATGTCAGGGGTGGGTTCTTTACCCAAAGAGTGGTGGGGGCATGGAATGCGCTGCCTGTGGGAGTGGCAGAGTCAGAATCATTGGCGAACTTTAAGTGGCAATTGGATAGGTACATGGGTGGGTGCTTAAGCTAGGTCAAATGTTCGGCACAACATCGTGGGCCGAAGGGCCTGTTCTGTGCCGTATTGTTCTATGTTTTATGTTCTATGTTCTATAACTCAATTAGGGAAGGTATTGGGATCCTTACCTTCAATTACAAAAATATTATTGTCTCCTGTCCGAGATTTTTCACCGAATTATTTCAGACTGAACATTTTGAGAATAGATGGATTAAGATGGAGCTATTTGTCAAGAACCTGGCATTCCAGGAGTAATCCCTGAATAGGTGTTGTGTCTTAATGCACCATTGTCAGCACAGGACAGTGTGAAGCAGCTTCAGAATGTAAACGCGCATGTTCTTGATGGATTTCCGAGTGAATTTTATAAATAATTTATAAACCTATTGTCAGGGCTGATGTTTAACATGTTCCGTCTCTCATACAGTCACAAACCCCTTCCTCCATCCTTAAGAGAAGCTCATATCTCTCTGATGCTGAAGAAAGGAAGACCCCGGAGGATTGTGCTTCTTACACACCAATCTCACTATTAAATGTTGGTCTCAAAATCCTGTCTGAGATCCGTGCATTAAGGTGGAAACTTTGCTGCCTTCCGTCACCAAAGAGGACCAAACAGGCTGAAGAAAGGGACGCAGATCTTCCTACAATGTGAAGAGTTTACTCAATATGATCCAAGAGTGTCAACATCAATCTGTCCAGGGATTATTGATTTCTTTAGATGAGAGAAGGCATTTGATTGCGTTGAGTGGCTGGATCTCTTCTGTACATTAGAATCGTTTGGTCTACGCAAAGTTTTTATCAAGTTGGTGAGGGTCCTTTCCAGCGATCCTCTGGCTGCGGTTCTCACTAATGGTGTGGCCAATCAGTAATATCAATATTTCTCCAGGCAGCCACAAAGGTTGACACCTTTTGCCATTCTTGTTTACGTTGGGGATTGAGCCACTGGCGGAGGCCATCCGTAGGGATGCCAATATATCTGCCCGAGAGGTGGGATCGAAGTCTCGAAAGATTACATTGTATGCAGATGAGGGTTTTCGTCAAATCCCGCAATTTCGGTAGTTATGTGATGCAATGCATTGATTCGCTTGTTGCCTTTCCAGGCGAGAAGATTAATTTTACAAAGTTGGAGGCCATGCCTATGGGAGGTCTTAGGGAAATACCTCATACTGAGGGCATATCCTGGTTTCCTTTTAAATGGTCACGGGGGTGGTTCCCCTATTTCAGTATATTCATTACATCTGTATTTGATCATTTATTTAACGTGAACTATGTCCATTTGTTTGACAAAATTAAACAAGACCTTCAAAGATGGGAGGCATTTCCAATATCCTGGCTCGGTCAGATAGCGGTTATTAAAATGAATGTCCTTCTTCATTTCCTACACCCAGTTCAAATGCTTTCAATGATGTTTACTAGAAGGTATTTCGGAAACATAATGGCTGGTTTAGCTCTTTTATTTGGAACCATAAGCGATTCCTTATCTAGCTAACAAAATTGCAACTGCCCCACAGATTGTGAGGAGTCGGTCTCCCCGATTAAAAGCAATCAATTAAGTTTTTTCATCATATGTTAGTGCCTGGGCCGCTGAGGTCTCAGCATCAATATGGCTCGACATTGAGCCCTCTCAGACAAAGTGAACCCTTATTAGTCTGTTGTTATTAGATAAAATGACATTTATGGAATATTGTCATAAAATAATGATTATCAATACTGTTAAAACTTGAAGGACAATGCGTCAGATCGAGGCAATACAGCCAAAACCATGTTTCTTACCTCCATAATTGGTGTACCGGGGATAATGGATTCCAGGTTTAAACTGTGGGCAAGGAGTGGGATATCTTGTTTGGGTGATTTAGAATTAGTAGTATCCCTACAGTGTGGAAACAGGTCCTTGGGCCCAGCAAGTCCACTTCGACCCTCTGAAGAGTAACCTACCCAGACCCATTCACCTACCATCTTATATTTACCCTAATTAATGCCCCAACTTACAGATCCTGGAACACTATGAGCAATTGAGCAATGGCCAAGTCATCTCACATGCACATGTTTGTGACTGTGGGAAGAAACCTACGCAGACACAGTTGAGAATATACTAACTCCACACAGCCAGTCACCCAAGGCTGTAACCAGACCTGTGACCCTGGTGCGATGAGTAAGCAGTGCAAACCACCGAGCCACCACGTGTTACTTGAAGGAGAAAAAATTATACTGTTTGATCAAATAACTCGTAAGTATGGATTACCTAGTAGAGACTTCTTCTGTTTTTTTCCAGATGAGAGATTTGATTAAAAAACACAATTTTAAAAGACAATTATAGATCCGATACAGAGAAGCAGGTGATTATTGTAAAGAATACCCTCTCTGTCAGTACCCTTTACCATTTGTTGGAGAGTGTCCCCGCAGACAAGACTGTGCAGCTTCGTGACGTCTGTGCGAGAGAGTTGGGGCTTTAGATCTCTTCGGAGACATGGGAAGATATTTGTGAAAATGTTCGAAGGATTTTGATCTGAAATAGGACCCATTCCATACAGTTGAAAATTCTTCACAGGGTCTACCTGACCCCAGATTTTCTCTCAAAATTCAAAGTGGGATTATCTTCAGCGTGTCCTCAATGCCAAATGACTACAGGCACTCTTACTCATTGCGTGTGGTCCTGCTGCAGGCTTCGTATATATTGGTGCACTGTGTTCAGTGTGGTAGAGTGGGTCTTGGGGAGCGAATTGGAGGTGGACCTGGTTTCTCTTTTCCTGGGCCTGCCCAGAGTATCTTACACAGATGCACATGGGAAAAAAATATATCCTTACTTTCTGGGCTAGGGAAAGTATTATGTTGTGTTGTATGTCTGAAAACTCCCCGGGTCTGTTGGGACTTTGTAAGCTCATCATGGAGAATATCCCTTTGGACTTTCTCACCAGCATGGTGCACCAAAAAAACAGAGATCAATACAAGTCATAGAGTCATAGAGTCATAGAAATGTACAGCATGGAAACAGTCCCTTTGGTCCAACCCGTCCATGCCGGCCAGATATCACAAACCAATCTAGTCCCACCTGCCAGCACCTGGCCCCTATCCATCCAAACCCTTCCTATTCATATACCCATCCAAATGCTTCTTAAATGTTGCACTTGTGTCAGCCTCCCCGACATCACCTGGCATTTCATTTCATACACGTACCATTCTCTGTGTGAAATAGTTGCCCCGTAGTTCTCTATCATATCTTTCCCCTCTCACCCGAAACTTATACCTTATCGTTCTGACTCCCCGACCCCAGGGAAAAGACTTTACCTATTTACCCTGTCCATGCCACTCATAATTTTGTAAAACTCTATTATGTCAGCACTCAGCCTCCGACACTCCTGGGAAAACAGCCCCAGCCTGTTCAGCCTCTCTCTATAACTCAAATCCTCCAACGCTGGCAACATCCTTGAAATCTTTTCTGAACCCTTTCAAGTTTCACAACATCTTTCCGATAGGAAGGAGACCAGAATTGCACGCAATATTCCAACGCTGGTCTAACTAGTGTCCTGTACAGCCGCAACATGATCTTACAACCCTGTACTCTATACTCTGAGCAATAAAGGAAACGCCTTCATCACTATCCTATCTACCTGCAACTCCCCTTTCAAGGAGCTATGAACCTGCACTCCAAGGTCTCTTTGTTCAGCAACACTCCCTGCGACCTCACCATGAAGTGCATAAGTCCTGCTGAGATTTTTTTCCCCAAAATGCAGCACCTCACATTTATCTGAATTAAAATTCATCTGCCACTTCTAAGCCAATTGCCTATTTGGTCAATGTGAGGTGACCTTCTTCGCTCTCTACTGCACCTCCAATTTTGGTGTCATCTACAAACTTACGAATTGTATCTCTTATGCTTGCATCCAAATCATTTATGTCAATGACAAAAAGTAGTGAATCCAGCACTGATCCTTGTGGCACTGCACTTGTCACAGGCCTCCAGTCTGAAAAACAACCCTCCACCACCACCGTCTGTCTTCTACCTTTGAGCCAGTTCTGTATCCAAATGGCTAGTTCTCCATGTATTCCATGAGATCGAACCATACCATTCAGTCTCCCATGGGGAACCTCATCAAAACCCTTACTGATGTCCATATAGATCACATCTACACCTCTGTCCTAATCAATCATCTTGGTTACTTCCTCAAAAAACTGAATCAAGTTTGTGAGACATGATTACTCACGCACAAAGCTATGTTGATTATCTCTAATCAGTCCTTGCCTTTCCAAATACATGCACATCCTGTCCCTCACGATTCCCTCCAACAACTTGTCCATCACCAACGTCAGGCTCACTGGTCTATAGTTCCCTGGCTTGTACTTAACACCCTTCTTATACAATAGCACAACATTAGCGAACCTCCAGTCTTCCAGCACCTCACCTGTGACTATCCATATTACAAATATCTCAGCAAGAGGCCCAGGAATCACTTCTCTAGCTTCCCACAGAGTTCTAGGGTACACCTGATCAGGTCCTGGGGATTTATCCACCTTTACCCGTTTCAAGACATCCAGCACTTCCTCCTCTGTAATATTGACATTTTGCAAGGTGTCGCCATCTATTTCGCTACATTTTATATCTTCCATATCATTTTCCACAGTAAATACTGATGCACAATAGTCCTTTAGTATCTCCCTCATCCTTCCTGTGCTAGGAAAAATATTCTGAAGTTTTGGATGTCTGAAAATCCCCCGGGTCTGTTGGGTGGTTGTAAGCTCATCATGGAGAATATCCCTTTGGACATTCTCACCAGTATGGTGCACCGGAAAGCAGAGATTTATATAAGGTATGGGAACCCTTTTTGGATTACCGCGATACAGGCGTACCTGCCACTCTAAAAAGGGCTTTTATATAGCCATAACGATTTTGTCTAATGAATCACATATTAGGAATTATGAACGTATGAATGTGTATCAGTTCATGCTCTCGAAGAACGAGAGCTATCACTTTGTTATGCTGAGCCATATTATTTATTTATTACTTATTGTTTATTTTTGTTTTTCTTCTGTCCGTTTAGAGACTTTAACTTATTTTATATATACATGCACATGGGTGTAATTGTGTCCAGTTATTTGAGTTGTTTTGTTATTGCTATAATATAATAATAATAATATATTTTTCAATAAATTATTTTGCTCATAAGTTAAAATGCTAACATTGATAGATTAGAGTCCCAAATAACTATCATTAGAGAGACCACTCATGGTGGTTTACGTTGAAGGTCACCACACGGGTGATGGGGTGAGGTTGAGAGAGCATCCCCTTCTGTCAGTGGCAACCTCTGTCAGTGTGGGGAATTGAACCTCCACTGGTGACCTCCCTCTGCATCACAAACCAACCATCCAGCCATCTGAGTGGGAGACTGTGTAACTACTACACATAGAATCAGCCGCAGAAAAAAGGGCAAGAGAAATTTTAATGACAAGGAAAAAGGTGTATTTGAGACAAAAATGTTCTGTGCTAGAAATTGTATTTTATAATGAGACAAATGTTTGGAAGCTGTCTTTGG
Organism: Chiloscyllium plagiosum; assembly: GCF_037043375.1. Classification (NCBI taxonomy): domain Eukaryota; kingdom Metazoa; phylum Chordata; class Chondrichthyes; order Orectolobiformes; family Hemiscylliidae; genus Chiloscyllium; species Chiloscyllium plagiosum. The sequence goes on along the minus strand of NW_028270160.1, from coordinate 71,231,595 downwards.
CTGAATACAATAAGGTGAGACAAGTGAAATAACCAGAATGACTAATTGTGATTGGATACCGATTACCATAAAATAAGTGCATGTTTTTGAATGGTCTGTGGAAAGCATGCTGATTGTTGCATGAATTTATAAATCAGATGAAATATATTGTAAGGAGAATCCATCTCCATGGGAAATGTCTTCCGAACACATGCTAGAAGAAACCTGGGGTATGAAGTGACTGAGAATCGTCTGCTCAGTAACAGGAAGCTGGCGGTTGAATGACTGAAACTTCCTGTAACATGGAGCTGAGAAAACGATCAGAACACCCCCAAACGAATTGAACGTTGGAACATATTTGAAGTACTGAATGGCCTCATGGTGGATTTTAATTGCGTGTGACTTGAAAAACGTACATCTCTACTCCATCCTCTTACGTGTTACACACTGGGGCACAGCCGTTTTCCTGAAACTGGGAATAGGTTGGAACAATACTGGAACATTCCATAATTAGGATTCCCCAGAATATTCTATAACTATGTGGGGGGTATTAGAAAGGCAAGACAGAAAGAGAGGGAAGGTGCTGCATGCAGTAGTGAGAGTGGTGGAGCATGAGCCTTGTTGGGGGATTGGTGCTATAACAGATATACAGTGAGTGTGAGGGAGCAGAGTATACAAATGTGTGTATGTGAGAGAGAGAATGTGTGAACTCACCAGTGTACTCTGGGACAGTGTGTCCCAGAGAGTGTCACAGTGCGTCTCAGAGAGGCGCAGAGAGTGACATAGTGTGTTCCAGTGTGACAGATAGAGTCACAGAGTGCCACAAAGTGTCACAGTGTGTCTCAGAGAGAGTCAGAGAGTGTCACAGTGTGTCTCAGACAGTGTCAGAGAGTGCCACAGAGAGTTTTAGAGAGAGTGAGAGAGGGTCACAGTGTGTCTCAGAGAGGGACAGAGAGCGACATAGTGTTTAGATTTTTAGATTAGATTAGATTACGTTACAGTGTGGAAACAGGCCCAACAGGTCCACACCGACCCGCCGAAGAGCAACCCACCCATACCCCTACATTTACCCCTTACCTGACACTAGGGTCAATTTAGCCTGGCCAATTCACCTAACCTGCACATTTTTGGAATGTGGGAGGAAACCGGAGCACCCGGAGGAAACCCACACAGACACGGGGAGAAAGAGTGTTCCAGTGTGGAAGATAGAGTCACAGAGTGTCTCAGAGAGTGTCACAGTGTGTCTCAAACAGTGTCATAGAGTGCCACAGAGAGTTTCAGAGAGAGTCAGAGAGGGTCACAGTGTGTCTCAAACAATCTGTCAGCGAGTGCCACAGTGTGTTTCAGAGAGAATCCGAGAGTGTTACATTGTGTCTGAGAGAGTGTCAGAGAGAATCAGAGAGTGTCACAGTGTGTCTAAGAGAGTTGCAGAGAGAGTCAGATAGTGTCACTTTGTGTCTCAGTGAGTGTCACAGTATGTCTCAGAGAGTCAGGGAGAGTCGGAAAGTGTCATTGTCGGTGTCAGAGAGTGTGTTACCGTCTGTCAGAGAGTGTCACAGAGTGTTTCAGATGTGCTAGAAAGCGTTACAGTATGTCACAGAGAGTGTCGGAGAGTGTCACAGTGTGTCTCAGAGAGCGTCACAGTGTGTTGGAGAGTATCAGAGAGTGCCACAGTGTGTCTCTGCCTGTGTCAGAGATTGTCACAGTGATTTTAATCCCAGTGTTTATAATGCAGAATTTATATCAATCTCTATCATGATTGTTTTAGATCTTTATTTCCATCGCAGTTGGGAGGGAGAGAGGGAGGGAAGCAGCTCACAGCACCATCCAAGCTGACAGCACCATCAACACACACAACTTAATCCCACCCCCCCCCCCCCCCCCCCCCCCCCCGACATACACACACACACAATGCTGGGATGGACAGAAAGAGAGCAGGAAGGAGATTGATTCCAATTTCAATGTATCTTCTTGAAAAACAACGTTGCAAAAACATGCAACAGTGGTGCACACGAACTTAGATTCTGACACTAACACACATAACACATGCACAAGAGATATGCACGTGGATATGGACATTTACACACAAACACACGAACAAACCCCCCACGTACAGGCACAGGTAATGTATTTAATACAGAGATATAACATTTTTATTAATAAGTGATCAATGGTCAGTTGGAGAAGGCAGGAGAATGGAGTTGAGAAATATTTCAGCGGTGATCAATTGCCATGGCAGATTAGATGGGATGAATGATCTAATTCTGCTCCAGTGTCTCATGCTGATATGATCTTTCGGTGCCTGGGATTGTCTTCCCGCAATTTCAGTGGAGACTCAAATTGGTGAGTATGTGATTTACGAGTGTTAATGGCAACAAAGACAGGTTTCAAGGACTGAATGGCCAATATCTGTTCCTAATTATCATCCATTTTCATCTCAAAAGATTGGCGATTGGTTTTAGGGTAACACATTTTGAGACTAAGGGCCTTCCCATTTCAGACTGAGACAGGGATGTTCCTTTCTCTTTAAGGTTCTGTGATCTGTGGCGTTCTCATGCCGAAGTAACAGTTACTGAAAACGCTCAAGATTGGGTATCATAGAACTTTGATGAACAAGATAATCTATGTTTATTGGGAACAGAGAGGAAAGGGGTGTTTAGTTATAATCACATCACCAATACACATTCTGAATGGTGCAGCAGGCACGACGGGCTGAATGGCCAGCTGCTGCTCCTGCCTCATGTGTTGTTCTCGTATGCACTCTGTAATATTACAGAGATAAAGGACGATCCCATTCAGCCAGTCATCAACATTATAATGAGACAGGAGGAGACCATTCTGCCCTCTCAGGATTTACACACGAACAGCTTGATGTCATTCAGCCTGCTAAGTACATCACACAATGACCCAAACCCGGACTTCAAACCCACCACAGCAGATGGTGGAATTTGAATTCAATAAAATAGTTGGAATTAGCAATCTAATGAAATATTGATTGCTGTCAAAACTAAAAAAAAACCCTGGCTCACTAGTGTCCTCCACAGAAGGAAACTTGCTATCTTCACTGGTCTGACTTACATGTTACTCCAGACCCTCAGAAATGGCAGACTCTCAAATGCCCTTTGCAATGGCCAAGCCAGCCATTCAGATATAATACTGCAAGTTCTCAAAGAAGTGAAACCAGACAGACCTGAGCACTGGCAGCTGACAGCACATCGAAGTGCATGGATTGAGAAAGGCAGTTCCCCAACTGCTTCTCGAGAGCAACTCGGAAAGGGAAATAAATGCTGGCCCAGCCACCAACACCGATGTCCCATTAATGAATGAAAGATATCCACACTCAGTAAAGAGAGATAGAGGGGTCAGACGTTACCTGAAACAGTGACTTGAATATATACCTACATGTGCATGATACTCAGCAATATGGGAAAATGTGAAAAATACATGAAGATAAGAGTCAATGTCCCGTCCTCTACTCGGTCCGACAGTTCACACTTCTTCATCCTCCTCTGATTCCATTTCCCAAAGAGTATGTCAAGATTTCCAAAGCTGGAGCCTAAATTATATCGTTTTCTTCTTAAACATTTTTCCAACTGCTAACTGACAATATTTTCACAGTATCTCTTCACAATCCTCTGGCTTGCACCATGTCCAGGGATGAGAAGTCCCGTTTGGTGGAGAGATTCCTGAGGCTGGTGAGTTTCATTTTGGAACAAAGTGAACAAAGATGGTTAAGTGGCATTTTCCTGCGGTTGTTTGCAATGATGGGAGAGGGAGCGGTGGGAAATGAGCACTTTGACGAGCAGGAGGAAGTGTTGCCACTGACCCGAGTCAGAGAACAGAGGACAGGGATTAAAGGAATCTAATGAAAAGCAGCACTTCTGTTTAGGAAGTTCAATAACAACTGCAGAAACCCGATGTGTCGCACAGTGTATCTGGAGATAATGTTTTAAATATGGTACATTTCTGATGAAGAACTCGAGTTTCCCAACTCTAATCAAATTACCGGACTAGTTTGCAAAATAGGTTTTCTGAACTTTGAGCGAAAATTGTTCCTGCAGGAAAGCATTCACAACGTAGTCAGTAGGATTCGAACCTACGTGGGGAAACCCCAATGGATTTCTAACCCATCGCCTAAACTACTCGGCCATGACTACAGACAGCGCAGCGGAGTTGAGCGTTGACCAAATCAGCCGTGATCTCATTGAAAGCTGTCGCTGACTTGATGAGCGAAATGCTCCCATCTCCTTTCATACCTTTGCTGTCATTTGTAAGGTGTGAGATACCAATGTAAAAGAAGAAAAGCACAAAGGTAGGAAAAGATATTTGCAGCCAAACTGAGTCAAAATTATTTATTGAAAGGCAAATCACACTTGGCAATTTGCTAGATCTCTTTGCGAACATGACCAGCAGAGGTAAGCAAGGGAGCTATTGATCTGAGTATTCTTGGACCTGAAGCAAACAAAGGTTAGTGACATATTCATTTCTTTTTCTGGCGAACGAAATGTTCTTTCCTGATGGTTACAATGAAAGAGATGGTTCCCAATAAAAGACAAAGATTAAGTCGCATCTAGATATATTTCAATGTGACACGATTCATTTTCAGTCCCTAATTACCCCAGAGATGGAGGGGTGAGTTACTTTTCTTCAATCTTCAACTCCTCAGCACGGAGGTACAGACATGAAACCGCTAGAGATGGAGTTCTTGAATTGGGAACTAGCGACACTGAAGGAACTAGGCAAAAGTGAGGACTGCAGATGCTGGAAACCAGATTTTAGATCAGAGTGATGCAGGAAAAGCACAGCAGGTCAGGCAGCATCCGAAGAGCAGGCAAGTAGACCTTTCTGTTGCCAGTCCTGCTGCGTTCCGCAAAGAATTTTCGTTTTTTGATCAGATTTCCAGAAACTGCAGCTATTTGTTTTATGTTAACCTTCATAATGTTTTGGACAAAACCAATGACATGCCAGCATCGGATAAATCGGCAGAAGTACTGGTACACCGATATGTTTGCTGAACAATGCAACCATTCCATGAGCGGGAATACGATCCGGGCCACGGTGCTGAGAGTACCGAATCCTCACAAGTAAATAACAAGACAAAGCGATAAATACTATAGTATTTGATGGAAATAAAACACCCTTTCTGAACATTTCCGTTGCAGATTGTGGGAAAACGCCATTCCGTCCGTGTGCATTGCGGCTAATCAGAGAGCCATCTGTTTTTAGATTAGATTACTTACAGTGTGGAAACAGGCCCTTCGGCCCAACAAGTCCACACCGACCCCCCGAAGTGCAACCCACCCATACCCCTACATCTACCCCTTAACTAACACTATGGGCAATTTAGCATGGACAATTCACCTGACCTGCACATCTTTGAACTGTGGGAGGAAACCGGAGCACCCGGAGGAAACCCACACAGACACGGGGAGAACGTGCAAACTCCACACAGTCAGTCGCCTGAAGCGGGAATTGAACCCAGGTCTCGGGCGCTGTGAAGCAGCAGTGCTAACCACTGTGCCACTGTTCTAGTCGCAGTTTCCAACTTTGGCCCAAAGTCTCGTGTGTTCTAATGTTTCAAGGGCAAATTTCAATGAGGTTATCCTATGTTCTTAAATGGCACAATAACGGGGCAAAAGTATGACACTTCCACAACGAATTGTAAGCCTTTTGAGGAACTCATGCTCATTTTCACCCACAGAGGGAGACACACAGTAAGATACCCCCAAACTGACGGAGGTGTCCGTTGTGGAGAGCTGGAATTTGATATGGACAACAGGACAAATGCAAGTTTTAAATGAGAAAGCACAGAGGCGACGTCCCGCAAGGGCTTCACAGCGGAGCGTCAACGTAGACGACAGTCAAAGCAAAACATTCCCCTCGAGCCAGGTAGGACTCGAACCTACAATCTTCAGACCCGAAGTCAGACGCGTTATCCATTATGCCACTGGCCCAAGAGACGAGCCAAGCGTTGGCAGAATGTCGATATGTAATGCCATGGACTTTCACGGAATCAGAATGAAAAAGGTGAACAAGCAGCGAAGATAATCACCAACACTGCTTCACTTCGAAGTTTCCAATTTTTGAAGCAGAGCCTTTCACTGGCAAAGGAGAAACATTTGTCCTCAGCTGCCTGCTTCAGGGTCGCCTCCTTCTCTGCTGGAAGTTTCCATCGTTTTATTCACAGTCACGACGCGATTTCATGATCCACTCCAGTGAAAAAGTGTCATGGTGTCGTCCAAGCAAGACCCTGCAGACCCTCCGGTCATTTCGAGCTCTGGATGTGGAATTAGACGAGATGCGTGACACCTTTTATTGGCGCTGCCACTTCACTGCAAATTAGCGGCTCAAAACGAGCCGTTGTTAGCATCAGCTTGATTTGTACCTACCTGCAGTGCATTTGCTAAACAACATCAGATAGATCCCATCCGGCCCAGCTGACTTATCTATTTTCACACTCTGCAGTATTTCACCTGCTGAGAGTACCGAATCCTCACAAGTAAATCCTCACAAGAACATTTTCGTTGCAGATTATTTTCAACTTGTCTTCGAAGGTTTACAAAGTGGGAAAAGGCCATTCCGCCCATTGTTCATTGCGGCGAATCAGAGAGCCATCTAGTCTAGTCGCAGTTTCCAAATTTGGCCCAAAGTCTGGTCATGGTGTCATGCAGAAACTCAGCGAGTTCACTCAGACATTTTTGTGTGTGCAGAATGATTTGCCACAGTTAACGCAAATTCAATGGCATCCGAATGGGTATATACACAGGAAGCGTTCGGAGATATAAGGAACACATTTTGGCAAATATGGTTCAATTAATTTCGGTTATCTGTTCAGCAGGGACAGGTTCGATAGTAGGGTCTTTTTCCGTGCTCGGCATCTTTGGTGTGCTCCCGCAGCTGACACCAGTTTTATTGGACCATTTGCAAAAAAATGCACTCTGTTTGTTAGGCAGTAAGCGCGTTTGCCTTTCTTTCTGGAGGGTGGATGGGACGAGTTGACCCAGCAATGAGGGTCTTTCCGGACTTTTGCTGCCAATGACCATTCGTTTGGCACCTTCCCAACTTTGCCATCAAAGAGTTTGGCTGAAGAATAATACCGCACGTATAATGTTACCCCCCTCAGCTCTCCAACGAATCCAGAAACTGACAGCTCTTCATGTGGAACAGAAGCAAAACAGAAAGTGTGGACCATTGCCAGGCACACCGAAGCATTCATGCTGCCTTTGCTGCAGTGCAAGCCGATTATGTCATGAACTGCTCAGAGAAACGACAGCGAGGCAATTCAGGACATACTGGAGATTTAGTGCATTGCCAAGTCACAGGAAGTGCTCACCAAACATAAAACAAAACGGAACAGCAATAACCCATGAAAAATGAAGTTTACCAATTGCACTCGTGATGAAATTAGGTCAACAACGCGCTGATGACTAAATCTGATCGAGAGGACCAACCACCAGCCCCCTTCACCAGGACAGTAATGAAGGAAATGCGAGAAATACAAAAAACATGTCTCATCGCCACTGCAACAACAAAACCGGCGAGCAGATACAATGTAGAATCTGGTTTCATATCAGCAATGAAATGGTAATATCCATTCACTTTCAGTGAAAACGGTGAACAAAGGAAATTGTCTGAAATATGAATACCCAGCGCAGGCTGCTTGGTTCCCCGATTATACCGCTGCACAGACTTTCATATTTAAAGGTACCTTTCAAAGAGAGTGTTTGTGGCTGTTCATATGACAATGGAAATTGTTGCCCTCGCTCTCACTGTCATTATTGATCGTGTTGGGTTTGGCATCCTCACCTTGTACGCGGGAGTTCAGTGTACAATTCTCTGCTGTGAAAAATCGGAGTACTTTGGAGCAGAAAGATGCGAAGCTCGTGTGCTTCATGGAAATGTTGTTGGAATGTTTTGCGGTGCTGGGAAGTGGGATCCTCACAGTTCTGGGTAACATCCTTGGGGTTGCAGAGCTTGTTGTGAAGCCTCCTGTCCTGTGGCGGTTGGAATTGATTTCGTTTCATTGCTGCTGGGTCCGCTTGTTGGTATTGCAGATTGGATCCTGATCAATGTGTTTATTGATGGAATCCATGGATGGGTGCCCTGCTTCTAGAAATCCTCTGGCTGCTTTCTGATTGCCCTCTCCTATTACTGTTGTGCTGCTCTCGAGGATGTTTTCTGTCTGTACGTATAGCTACTCGGGACAGCTGGCCGTGGCAATTACTGACGGCCACACTAATTCTTTGCCAAGAATATGTATCCCACAACTGCATTCCCAGATGTCTGGCACACTAAATTGTCAACAAGGATATGCCATAAAGCAATTGAAACAAAATGCTTCCCTTTATTAAAATAAATTTCTGGAAACTGATAGCCAGACTCTTCTGAACACACGGATTTAGGACAGCACATAAACCAATAGCCTCGCTGAGGGAAAGCTCAGCAGAAAACAATATCCAATGCCCAACTTGAGCAGGACAAATGTGGTTGTCAAGATTCCACGCAGGGACTGCACGAAACACTATATCGGAGAAACAGTCGGACAACTCGCGAGCTGCAATCATGAACTTCGGCCAGCCCGTATACGCCACGGGCAGATGGTCTTGTAGTTGTATGTAGGGAATTGAGTATTTCTGATTCAGGGGCTTGGACCGTCTGCAGCACTGGATAATTCATTGTGTTGTAATTACTGTTGGAACATATGTAAAACTCGATTGCGCATTGAGATGTACATCCAAAATATTAGCCGAGAGAAGGAATTTGGTGATTTTCCTGGTGCTGTTCCTGTCATGCCCTCTGAAACTGGACTTATTGTGTGCTTCCTGACGGTTCGGTGCATGCTTCCGTGATCGTATTTTGGGCAGAAACCTGCGTTTTAGCTTCAATAACGTGCGTTTGCAAACCTGGTACAACTCCCTGTATTTTGTTATCTCTTATTGTGTGCAATTGCAACATGGAAAATTATTAATTTACATTGGAAGGTGACAAACGGAGGCGTGTGAAATGCCAAGGTATTAGTGACATTTATCAATTGGTTGCATATTACCTTGATTCAGGAGATAAGGATGTAAAACGTGTTTGTGTAGAAATGAGGACCAGTGAGGGAAGAAGTCATCCGCAGGTGTAGTTTCCAAGTGCACTCGCAGTAACCACAACGTACAGAAAAAAATACTACATGTGAGTGATAAAAGATGGCAATAGTTACGGGTGATCTTAGCTTCCCATCTCCCACTCACGGTTCAATGGTAAAAAAAAAGTTTGGATGACAATAATCAATAAATCATATCTGTCCCAGAGAACAACGCGAGCCATATTTTGGTCATCGATTAGTTTACAGCTGACTTAGTCTCTGTCTTTTCTTGGAAACCATCTCCTTTGTTGTGACCATCAGGAAAGATATTACATTTGACATAAAGAAAATGAATATTATGTCACTAACCTTTGTTTGTTTCATGCCCAAGTACAATCAGACGACCTTGATCAACTCCGTTCGTCATGCTAGCAAAGAAATCTGGAAACATGCCAAGTGTGATTTTTCGCTCAATAACTAATTTTGATTCAGTTTGATTGCAACCACCTCTCCCTAAAGTTGTGCTTTTCTTCTTTTAAAATGGTGTCCGGTATCTTCCAAATGCCGGCAAAGATATGAGAGCAGATGGAAGCAATTTAGCCTATCAAGTCTGCGACAACATTCAATGAGATCATGGCTGATTTGGTTAATTCTCAACCCCCGTTTTTATCCTCATCTCCATGATGCTCCATGTCTGTCTATCACAGCCTTGAATACACCTCGCCTTCACAGCCCTCTGTTGTTAGGAAACCCACAGATTTGCTACCCTCTGAAAGAGTGAATATCCTCCTTATCATTTTCTTAAATGTTTGATCCCTTCAGCTGTGAGAACGCACTCTCGTCCCAATTTCACGGGGGTGTACATCAGAGCAGAATAAGCCCCTGAAGGTAGGTCTGCATTCTCCAGTGCCGCTCCGTATATTTGAAACATTTTCATATTTTGACCTCTGATTAAAAATAGTAGACCTAATTTGCACATCAGATTTGCCAGTGGTGAATTTTTTTCAAGAAGACTTCAATGAGCGTAATTCTACTGGCAGTGAATAGGGCCAGACAAATTAGATTACTTACAGTGGGGAAACAGGCCCTTTGGGCCAATAAGTCCACACCGCCGCGCCACCCACACATACATACATTTACCCCTTACCTAACACTACGGGCAATTTAGCATGGCCAATTCGCCTGACCTGACCATCTTTGGACTGTGGGAGGAAACCAGAGCATCCGGAGGAAACACACGCAGAGCGTGCAAACTTCACAAAGTCAGTCGCCCGAGGCGGGAATTGAACACGGGTCTCTGGCGCTATCAGCCAGCAGTGTTAACCACTGTGCCACCGTGCCGCCCTAATGCAAGGGCATTTTTCTTTCGCGATCCAGTGCTGTGTTTATTCACCTCTCTGCGCATGAAAATGGATCCGACCCATCCACTTTATCTCTCATCAATATGTGAGCAATTCAAATTGCTGCGGCCATGACTACACGCGCGCAATGCTGTGTTAGTATGTCTTATGTAATGGAAAGTTCCAAACTGAAACACCAGGATTTGGCTTTTCTTGGCACCCCAGCATCCTCCTCCTTTCGAAAGCAAGAGAGTCTGACAGCGAATACTGGGGTACCTGGAAAAGCCAAATCCTGGTGTTTCAGGTTGGAACTTTCCGTTACACAAGACATACTAAGACAGCATTGCACGCGTGTAGTCATGGCCGCGTGATACAGGTGATGGATTAGAAATACATTGGGGCTTCCCTCCGCAGGTTCGAATTCTGCTGGCTCCGTTTTTGGTGATGTAATGCAGGACGAGTTTTCACTCACAGTTCAGAAATCTCGTCTCAACAAACAAGACCAGTCAGTTGATTAGACTTAGCAAACTCAAGTTTTTAATCAAAAACGCAACACACTTAAAACATTATCTCCGTTTCTCTTTTCACAGTTACTGCCAAACCCATCGAGACTTTGCAGTATTCTTTGAATGTACTGTGCAGAAGTGCTGCTTTTGAATAGATTCCTTTTACCCCAGTCCTCCGTTCACTAACTCTGGTCAGTGACAACACTTCATCCTCGCTCGTCGAAGAACCAATCCCCACCATTAATTTTCCCATCATTATAAATAGCCGCAAGATATTGCTGACAAACCATCTTTGCTCCAAAGCGAAACTCACCAACATCGGGAATCTCTCCACAACGGGACATCTCATCCCTGGACATGGTGAAATACAGGCGATTGTGAACAGAATTTGGGAAAATATTGTCACTTGTCAGGTGAAAAAATGTTAAGAAGGCAAAGCACGTCACCCAGTCTCCAGCTTCGTGAATCTTCAGAAACTCTTTGGGAAAAGGACTCAGAGGAGAATGAAGAAGGGTGAATTGTCAGACTGATAGGAATCAGTCAGGACAACTTCCCGTTCTTTAAGAGGACGGGACATTGATTCTGATGTTCTCAGGACAAGAACTGATTGGAGACATTGAAGTCATTCTCGGTCATGAGGAATACAAACCTTATATGGACACTGGGACAATGAAAATACTCGATACCACACAAGATACTGAGAGGTTCGAAGAGAGATGTTCCCGATTGGAGCAGAGCTGGTTCCCAGTGACATGGGTGTGTCTGTCGTGGATGGGATCAGACTGTTCCCATGTCGCTATTATGAATGTCCCAGTCCTTATTTCGGAAAAGTAAAACTGATAGAGTACAGTTGTCGTTCCGGGAGTGGCAGCCTGAATTTGGAGGTCAATCACAGACTGCTTTCGAGGATCGTCCAAGGTGTTAGGTTGGAAGTATCAGCTCACTCGACTGTTAACTGAAATGTTACTGGTTCAATAGCCCCAGGGCGACAGCGATTGATGTTCATAATGCACCTGTTTTCTGTGCAGCACCGTTTCGTGTTTCTAATGGCGTCAGGAAAATGTTTTCCAAACAGAAACTTTTGGTATGACGAACGATAAAAAAAAGTTTCTGCATTGCTTTAATGGTTACTGTAAAGAACTGTGGATTCTGGGAATCTGAAGCAAAAACAGAAACTGCTGTCGAAACTAACCAGTTTGGCAGTGCCTGTGGGAGATTACCGAGTTCAGACGAAGTTTTGAAATATTTGTCTCTAATTCTCTCTGAATAGACGCTGTAAGATCTGCTGAGATTCTCCTGGAATTTCTGTTCGTGGTTTTAACTGAATGCCTATTCCATTTATAAAGATGATACAACCGAATCGACCACAAACCAAAATTAAGAAATAACACCTCAGTATCTCACTCCACCGCAAGCCCAAGGATAATTACACGATACTGCACTTCTCCAGCTTCCACCCTAAATATATTAAAGAAGCCATACCGTAAGGACAAGCGCTTCACCTGCACAGGAACCGCTCAGATGAGGAATAATGCGACAGACACCTAAAGATTTTGAAGGATATACTCATGATAATGGGGTACATGTTGAAATGATTGATCGCCAGTTCCGGTGTGCCACAGTGAAAATCTGCTGTGAACTCGTCAGAAGACAGACAGAGGATGCGACTAACAGAGTATCTTTCATCGTCAGTACTTTCCTGGAGCTCAGCACGTTCTTCACAGGATTCAGCATGTCACCGATGATGATGAGCATCTCACTAAGAACATCCCCAAGACTTCAATTCTCACCTTCAAACACCCAGCAAAATTATAACATACGACCGTTTACAGTAAACTACTCAGCCTTCACATAGCATTAACCACAACAACACAGCACCATACCTTCGCAACCTTTGCAAGACATGGACACTACCATCACCCGTTGGTACACCACCCACCACGTACACGACAGATACTCATGTGACTCAGGCAATGTTGTTTGTCACATATGCAGCAGGCAATGATACCACAAGATACCACAAGATACCCAGTAATGGTATATTGGCGAGACCATGCAGATGGTATGCCAATGGATGAATGGTAACGGCATAATAGTTACCAGACAGGATTATTCACACCCAGTCGGGGAAGAGGTCAGCAATCAAGGACATTTGGTTTTCAATCTTCGACTAAATGTCGGCCAAGGCGGCTTTCGAGATACACAACAACGCAATATCGACAAACAGAATTGGATCGCCAACTGCCTTCGTTGTGGTGATGGCATCAACCATGATATTCGGTTAATGTCACACCACATGTGACCCACCACACTGTTCTGTATCTGTGAAATCTTCCTTATTGTTCTGTTTTCACACCATCCCCGTGACAAGTTGTTATTGTCTCTCTACCTTAATCACTTTGTTCAATATTGGCTAACTGATAATTTGGGTCAGACTCGCGGCATGCGACTCGAGCCAAAGAAAAATCAGAAGAACTGGGAATGCTGTAAATCAGGAGCAAGGGCAAGGGTTACTGGGCGGGGTGCGGGAACGAGACTGGGGCATCGTGGCGAAGGGGGCAGGTGTTTCGCTGGTCTGGGGACATCTGTGGAGGAACATGAGAGTTAATGTTTCGGAACTGGTTACCCTTCCTCTGGTGTTTTTGTTGTGGAGCTGTTTTCCAGTTGCTTCTGTTTCTGTTCCATGTCATTCCAGTGCCTTGATTTGTCTCCAGTACGACTTTATTTTAACGGTTTGTGATTATCTCTCTGCCTCATTTTGTTGGATAATAGGTCAATCATTCTGTTGGCACTCAGTTATTGACACATTACTCACACTGTCTGACACTCTTGTTCACTTGCAGAGACTAAGTCGTTGACACACCGCTCCCACAATTTGCCTGATATTTTGATCTGTCTGCCCTTGATCTCTCTTCCCTTAAATTCAGTGTTCTGTGTTATTCCCTCCCACTTCACCTAACGAAAGGGCTCTGTTCCGAAATCTTGTTGTTTCAAATAAACATGTGAATCTATAACCTGGTGTGATTTCTGAATTGGTCCATCGAAGTCCAAAACCGCAACCTCCACAGCAGGTACACGGAAACACCACCACACGCACTTTCCCCTCCACACTATGTTCAAGCTCATTTACTCCTGTTGCCGCATGTAATTCTGAACTCGTTGTTGTTCGTGATGAAATCTTAAGATTCAAGCGGTTCTTTTGCAATGCATGTACTTTGGAATGTGGTTCCATTTCAAAGAAAAACATACTTCAAGGGACGATATATGCTTCAAAGCTTTGCCTGAGTTGTTTAAATGTCATTTATCTTGAACCCAGTGAGCTGACGGAAGAATAAACATGCTTCGCACTTCTACCACACGGTGCCAGGGACCCAGTTCAATTCCATCCTGTGGCGACTGTCTATATGGTGCTTGTATTCCCCCCATGTGTGCGTGAGTTTTCCTCCCACATTATGAAATCTGTGTAGTTTCGGTGGATTGCCAAATGGAAAATACCCAACTTGTCCCGGTATGTGGACTTCAGGTTATTTCGCTGAGAGAAACTGGAAGGGGATCGATTTGGAAGTGTTTTTTGTTGGGATAATCTTCACTGCTTTGGTATGGGCTTGATAGACCGAACGGCCTACTTCCATACAATTGGCATTTTACGAAAATTATTGCGATCGTGCGATTTTCCAGACAGTCCGAAAGATAAATAATGTTTCCAGGTGTCGTTTTGAATGTCTGCAAATGATATTCCAATTCTCACACAGGAGCTACACCTCGAAGTCTGCACTTATGCAATTTAAAGTTGTGCATTCAGTGTTCACGCTTCGGAAATCACAGCTTTTTACCATTAAGATCAAATCTTGTGTTTCTTAATCTATATCATAAACAGTCGAATTAGTCTCATTTATCTACATTTAATGCATGTACTTCAAACTGATTGGAATGGTAACTTCTCAGATTCAGGTTCATTTTGATCGTGGATAGGTAGATGACAACCACTCTTCCCATCATCCCAAGTGGATTTGTAAGGCATCGATCACCAACGCTGAGCCGTGCTGCTCCCTGGGAGAGAGTGGAGCGCGGTGATGGCCTGTTCAGTGACATCATGCATGTATTTGTCTCCAGTTAGTTTCTATGGAGTAGGACTGACAATGAGGGGAAGTTCGAGGGCAAGATCTGATTCTGGGAGGGGAAGCCTCTTGAAGAGGTTTTGGCAGTATCTGAGAGACTTTACAAACTTCAAACAGGCAAAGTCATTGAATGAAATCTCGGGGGATGCCTTCTAACAGGAGAATGGTGTTACCGAAAATATATAACATAGCCTAAATGAAGATAAATACCGCAGTCTTAGCAGGACGAATGGTAAGAAGAACATATTTGATTGAGGACTTCCTGCTGCAGCCTTTAAGTAGCGCAGCTTAGTCAGCTGCTCATAAATGATGATAAAACATCCATCCTTTAACTGATCACCTTCAGCCACGTGCTGGAGTTTGTCTAGTCTACTTATGTCTACCTTTTGCTGCAAAATGGCTGTAGAAAAGTGTAAGTCTTTGATATCAGGCTTATTCGGAAGAATGGCTCCACTAAAGTTTGAAGTTTGCTTTTGTGATTCGTTGGTTAGCACTGCTGCCTTACAGCATGAAGGACCTGGAATCGATTCCAGCCTCAGGCGACCGTTTAGAGTTCGCATATTCTCCCTGGGTCTGCATGGGTTTCTTCGGGTTGCTCCAGTTTCCTACTACAGTCCAAAGACATGCAGGTTACATAAATTGGATATGCTAAATTGTACCTCATTCTCCAGAATGTGTTGGTCAGGAGCAGTGCAAAGGAATAGGGAAGGTAAATTGCTGTGGGTGGAATACTCCTTGGAGGTTGCGTGTGAACTTGGGCCTAATGACCTGTTTCCACACTGTAGGGGTGGTATGATTCTATTTCATAACGTCGGTACTTTAACAGCGTAAGACATGGTTCAACTGAGCAGCTTGCTAGTAAAATGGTGAATGTTGGATTCACGCTGAGTATCTGTGTCAAAGTTAACTGGCAAGTGTTCATCTCAATTGGAATTAACGACTATGCAAATTTAATTGAAACAGAATCATGGCTGGAAAATACCTCCAGTGAAAATGCATCACCAAATTCAACATTTCTATTCATGGCAAGTTGCTGACTCAGCCTATCTCAAATGTCTGATGACATGAATCTGCCGCAAGAACACAGGGATACATATTTCCAAACTGCTCCTCTTAACTCTGTAGCTTAAGCGTTCGATTTTTGTGAAGGTTTTGTCACCTCCCAGTAAGTGTTGGCCTTCTAACAATTGAGTTTGACAAAGTTTCTTTAAACAGTTCATTAAACTATTTGGATGTTTTGAAGTGGTGGAGGAGAGCAACCCTCTGATCCACTGGGACAGTGAAGGACTGACTGAAGGAATACCTATCCAATTGTGATGTTTAGTAGCTTGTAAGGGAACATACAGGTAATGATTTTCCCATTCGTTTACTTCCTTTGTCTTTAGGACGATAGTAGTACTAGAGTTGGAGTGTGCTGTCAAATGGAAATTGTTGATGAATCAAAAAGCTGCGACAGTGGTGAATTGATTGAAATTATACATAAAGTGCCAATTAACTGGCGCAAGTGCCATGGAATGGAACGTTCTGAAGAAACTCAGCCGACCTGTTAGCAACTGTGAAAGAGAAGTAATATTTCTTGTCCTACATGTCCTCTCTTCAGTACTGTTCTGAAGAAGAGTCATTTTGGCCTCAAAACGTTAACTGTCTTTCTCTCCAAGTATGCTGTTAGAGTTGCTGAACTTCTCCAGCACTTTCTGCTTTCATTTCAGTTATTAAATGTCCGCAGCATTATTTTTTTTGTACGAATGTTTCATAATGGCGCTGTCCACCATCTTGAGGTATGTTGTCGATATATTTGTTCAGTCAATCGGGGAATATTCCATCACACACTTGACGTGAGCCTTCTCGGTATTAGAGAAGCGATTGGAGTCAGAAAGCCCATGACTGATGGCAGTTTTCTTGCCATCTGGCCTGCTCTTGTAGCCACATTATTTATGTAGGGAGGACAGTTCGTTTTGGGGGTAATAGTAATCCCCAGATTTTTGATCGTTGAAGACGAGGTAATGGCAACACCATTGAATTTCCAGAGGTATTGATTAGATTATCTTAATCAGGATGTGTGAAATTCATTTCACTTGTTTGCCCAGGCCTTCACATTGCCAGAATTCTGCTGCATTGTGAAATGGAATGCATCAGGAGTTATGGAGGTAAGAATGCGGCTGAACTCTGAACATTTATTAACGAACAGAACCTTGAATAATTCCTGAAGTGAGGTCCTGGAGTTTAGATAACTGACCTGCAACAACCAATCCAGTTTCTGTGCGTCTGGAGTCACATGTATCTTGGAGCAAATAAGAATAGCAGCTTTACTTCCCTAAGGGGTAGAGGCGAATCGGAAGGGATTTTCCATGGTAAGTTGTAATGGGTTAAAGGCATTAGACATAGAATTTCAACTTAGAATTCATGGCCTCTATCGTTGCAGGGTTTGAATTAGGTCTCTGATATCAATTCTGGAATATCCTCACGTGAGCTGATTATCATGTACTGATGAGCAATGCTTCTCCAAAACTGGGATTAAGCTTGTTATTAAGCTTCTTCATTTCTCAGAAATTTGAATAAAAAACAAAAAAAAAAAATGTGAGCAATGCTCCAGTCTCAGTCTCCACAAGCTGCTTACACACAGTACCATGCAACACTTTTGGTGATGCATCAACTCAGATTTTCAAACAAGGAGCTTGTCAGTTGCCTGAAGGGAGAGATAACGTCACACAGAAAACTGCATCAAACAATTCCAACATGTGGAGAAGGTGATCCTCACTATCCTGGTCTTCATTGGCGTTCCTTATAAGGCATTATGACAATTTCACTTGTTTTAGTCTGCTGCTGATCTGCTCTTTGATTTTAACTTTTGAACAATGAAGTCTCCAATTCACTGACAGGTTTCCTTATTTAGACACAGGAAGTGCGATATCAGTTCACTGAGCAGTAGTCTCCTTACACTTCTCCAGTGATAGAGACTTCCGATGTCACTGCAAATGCAGAACTTCCTAATCTCTGTACTCTGTCACCCGTTCCGGTTTCCTACCGTTTGTAGGTATGATAAGAAATTAGGCAGGTCATTTGCAAAGAATGGTAAACGGAAGTGAAACATTAACTCTTGCTATCACACAGATGATGTAAGACATGCTGAGCCATTTCTGTTTCTGATATACAAATGAAGCCTGTTTTTGGGACAACTTTGAATGTTAAGTGGTGACCTGAGAGAAGTAATGGAAAACACTAAAATGAAGCGATAAACTGTTTCAGTTCGCTGTGGATTCTGCAATGAGTCTGAAAATGAGGTTCAGAGTATTCAGGACAGATGTTACTGAGCACTTCTACACACAATATTTGGGAGAGGTTTGGAACTCACTTCCACAAACGACGGTCGATGCAGGGTTTTTATTTTGGTTGCCAGAATCAATCCTGTGATTGTTTACATCTATCTCTAAGGACAATAGCAGCAGAAACAAGAGAAAACTGTGACCGCAAATCACCTATCAGGGATCTCGCCTTTCTGAGTTGGAGGTATCTGGCTATTCCTAAATCCTGGAACTCCCTCGCTAACAGCATCTTGGCTGTACCGCTATGTTAAGTTCACTCAAGTTTCTGTACAGTAGCTCATCATCTCAATCACTGGAGTAATTCGGGATGGGCAGTGAAACCGATGCCATTGAGTGACGTCGATACGCCACTAATGGGTTTCGAACACCTGCAGGTTCTACGTGTACGCCTACAAGCGATCGGGAGAAGGGAGTAGTGGAGCAGGGCGTTTGAGTAAAGTGAAAGGCAATGATGACTGGAGGGCGTGAGGCTATAAGTTAGAGAGGAAATGGTGATGCAAGGCTCACTGTTGGCATTAATGGGTCAGCCTATACTGGCCACTGTTTACACTGACTTACACAACACTGCTGATCAATTCACCACAATGAAAACTGTTCTCTTGGCGTTGTATTCCCTCTGTGCATATTAACGTGGTTAATGGGCCCCGGGAGGATAAACGTATCTTCTTTATCCTGTCGGCTTAAACAGATGAATATGAGGAGAAAGTGAGGACTGCAGATGCTGGCGATCAGAGCTGAAAATGTGTTGCTGGAAAAGCGCAGCAGATCAGGCAGCATCCAGGGAACAGGAGAATCGACGTTTCGGGCATAAGCCCTAATTCCTGAAGAAGGGCTTATGCCCGAAACCTCGATTCTCCTGTTCCCTGGATGCTGCCTGACCTGCTGCGCTTTTCCAGCAACACATTTTCCGCTCGAAACAGATGAATATATCAGCTTGAAATGAACGCAATACGAGATTGGCTCTTTCTGTGCATTTGCACTGGAGAATGTCCAGGTGTGAATGTTTCTTTTCTGTATCAGCGGAAGTTAGTTTAAATTCTTATGGAGCAACTTTCATAAAGTAACAAATGTCCAAGTTACTGTGATTGAACAGCTAATTAAATACACATATGGATATGAACAGCATTGTCTGCGCTGACACCGTTGATGAATTAGTTAAAGCGCCTGTTAAGAACGAGACTAGTATGGTGTCAAATCCTGGCGTTGCATGTCCTGTACATTGAAGGATCGTTGCTTAAACTTCTTTAAAATGCTGTATTGTTGATCCACCATACCGAAAGAGCATGCTTCTTGTGTTTGAGCTCAGCGCATTTTTATTTCGTGCTACCACGTCCTGCCGCCTGCTGTGGCCCCATCAGTCAATACCAGATCCTGCTAATTCAACGCAAAGATTCTTTACTATGTTCCACAAGGACGTTTCAGTTCACAGTCGAATGCGCTGAAACTTCCAACCTAACAAATTCGATGATCCTCTAAAGCAGTCCGTGACTGAATTCCAAATTCAATGTGCCATTCCCTGAACGACTACTGTCCTCTATCAGTTTTACTTTTCTAAATGAAAGACTGAACCATTCATTATGGAGACATTTTAACAGTCTGATACCCCCAAGACAGACGCACCCATGTCACTAGGAACCAGCTCACCTCCATCAGGGATAATCTCCTTTTTTGCCTCTCAGTGCCTTGTGTGTTCCAGAGATTTTCATTATCGCAGAGTCCAGATGAAGTTTCTATTCCCCATGTACAGGGGTGAGAATGTGTTCAATGTCTCAGACCAGTTCCTGTCCCGACAACATCAGAGTCAATATTCTGGCCTCTGCTCGGTCCGACAGCTCACCCTTCTGCATTCTCCTCTGATTCCACTTCCCAAAGAGTTTCTCAAGATTCCCAAAGCTGGTGCCTGGATTGGTTTGGCTCCATAACATTTTTCCAACTGCCAATTGACAATATTTTCACAGTGAAGCTTCGGAAACCTCTGCTATGCACTATGTCCAGTGATGAGAAGTCCCGTTTGGTGGAGAGATTCCAGAGGCTGGTGAGTTTCACTTTGGAACAAAGACGGTTAAGTGGCAATTTCCTGCGGTTGTTTGTAATGATGGGAGAGGGATCGGTGGGGAATGAGCACTTTGACGAGCAGGAGGAAGTGTTGCCACTGACCCGAGTCAGAGAACAGTGGACAGGGATTAAAGGAATCTAATGAAAAGCAGCACTTCTGCTCAGGACGTTCAATAACAACTGCAGAAACCCGATGTGTCGAGCAGTGTATCTGGAAAGACAAAGAGAGATAATTTTTTAAAGGTGGAACATTCCTGATGAAGAACTCGAGTTCCAAAGTCTAATTCAATTACCGGCCTGGTTTGCAAAATAGGTTTTCTGAACTTTGAGCGAAATTTCGCCCAGCAGCAAGTCATTCATAGCGGAGTCAGCTGGATTCGGACCTACGCAGAGAAACCTGAATGGATTTTTAACCTATCACCTAAACCACTCGGCCATGAGTACTGACTAAAAAGCAGAGTTGAACATTAACCAAATCAGCCATGATCTCATTGAAAGCTGTCGCTGACTTGATGGGCTCAATGCTTCCATCTCCTAACTCTGATGTCAATTGTAAGGTGCGAGACACCAATGTAAAAGAAGAAAAGCACAAAGTTACGAAAAGATATTTGCAGCCAAACTGAGTCAAAATTGTTGATTGAAAGGAAAATCAAACTTGGCAATTTGCTAGATCTCTTGGCGAACATGACCAGCAGAGGTAAGCAAGGGAGCTATTGACCTGGGTGTTCTTGGACCTGAAGCACAACAGAAATACGTCTCTTGGGTACTATTTTGGATGTATTTCTCAATGAGCTATCACGTTTTACATATGTTCCATAGGGAGTGACCTCACACAAGGAAGTAACCAGCGCTGCAGACAGTCATATAATCCATGTCCAAGTCCCGGAGTCAGAGACACTCAGTGCCCTGTGTGTACCTACAAGGAACAGCTGTGCATGGGGTTTACAGGGTAAATGAACTGCATGAATGCAGCTCGATGGTCGTCTGTCTGCTTCTCCTCTATAGTTTTCTGTGCAGTCCCTGCGTGCAATGTTGTCAACTATGTTTGTCCGGCACAAGATGGGCATTGGTCACTTGTCTCTGAGAGAGGCTGTTGGTTTATGTGTTGTCATAATTCCGAGTGTAAGGAGGAATCTGGTTGTCAGAAACTTACTTTAATAAATGGAAGCGTGCTTTTTAACTTGCCGTGTGGCATATCCTCGTTGCGAAGTTCGTGCACTGCGAATCACGTTGCGGGACAATGCAATTTTGGCAACGAATTTGTGTGGCAGTCACGAGTTGCCACGACCAGCTATCCCTAGTTGCAATACGGACAAATGGCAAGAACTACAAATTCGATGAGAGCAGCACACGTTTAATGTGACAGGACAAACAGAAGGCAGCCAGAAGATTTCTGGGTATAGGGCAATCACCCAAGGTACCTTTACATATGTAAATCTGTGCATCAGTAGAATCTGGGACCCAAGTAGTCTATGTTGGTTATTCATATTCTAGACAACTTGTGTTGTTCCCCGTTTACTCTGAAAGTGCATAGACATAGTTATTTCACCGATATTTTGAAAGAAGATCCTGCATTCAATCTGTTCGCCGTTTTTTGATGCTGTGCCGAAAAGGTGGGCAATTGCGATGTGAAACGTTGCTATACTTTCATTTTCTTCGTTACTGTCCTGGTGAGGGAGAAAGGTGATTGGCTTTCGCGATCATATGGGGGCACTGGCGCATTGATGGCCTAATTTAATCACGGATATAATTGGAAATGTTCACTTTGAATGGTTCGTTGTTGTTCTTTTGTTATATGATACTTGAGCACTTTCTGGGACTTGGCAATAAACTAAATCTCCAGTAGGTTTGGAATTGCCTCGCTGTTACTTGTGCGAGCGGTTCATGTCAGAGACGACTCACAGTGCCTCACAGACAGCACTTAAGCTTCAGTGTGTCTGATCATGGTACTGCCTTTTCAGTTTTAATTCTGTTCCACGTTAAGAGCTGTCAGTTTTTGGATTCGCTGGAGAGTAAAGTGGGTAATGCGATATGGGAGGTATTTTTCTTCAGCCATAATCTTTGATGGCGAACTTGGGAAAGTGTCAAGAAGAATGTTCATTGGAAGCAAATATCCGGAAAACCTTCATCTCTGAATCGGTTGGGCCCATCCATCCTCCAAACAAAATAGCCAAACTGGCTGACTGAGTAACAAACATCATGCGTTTTTTTGCAAATGGTGTATTCAAACCGTTGCCGGTGGCTGGAGCATCTCAGAGTTGTCGAGCATGGAAACAACTCCCGCCATCCAACTTGCCTTTGCTGAATAGATAACCGAAATTAATCCATACATATCTGCCAATATTTTTGCCTTATCTCTCCGAGGTCTTCCTGTCTATAAACCCATTCAGATGCCTTAGTAATGTTGTGAGTGCACCAGACTCAGCCACTAAATGTGGCAATTCAATTCACACAAACAAAAGTTCTGTGTGAAAAACATGTGTCCCTCACATCCCTTTTAAATGTTTCCTCTCTCGCATTAAACGTTTGCTATGTAGATTTGAACTCGCGTGTCTTGTGAAAAAGTGCTCCCTGACTATTTACTTTGTCTGTTTTCCTTATGATTTTATAAGCTTCTGTGAGGCCATATCTAAGCACTGAAGCTCCTGGGAATCTGACGAAGCTTATTCAGTTTCGTTCTCATGTCCAAGCAGTGCAAACCTTGCAAATCCTTGTAAAGCTGAAACTTTATTGCTGGAACAGCACAGCAGGTCAGGCAGCATCTAGGGAACAGAAGATTCGACGTTTCGGGCACATGCCCTTCTTCAGGAATGAGCAGAGAGTGTTCAGCAGGAGAAGATAAAAGGTAGGGAGGAGGGACTTGGAGGAGGGGCGTTGGAAATGTGATAGGTGGAAAGAGGTCAAGGTGAGGGTGATAGGTCGGAGTAGGGTGGAGGCGGAGAGGTCAAGAAGAAGACTGCAGGTCAGGAAGGCGGTGCCGGGCTGGAGGGATTCGGCTGAGACAAGGTGGGGGGAGGGGGGATGAAGAAACTGGTGAAGTCCAAGTTCATCCCCTGTGGTTGGAGGGTTCCCAGTCGGAAGATAAGACGCTCCTCCTCCGACCGTCGCGTTGTTGTGGTTTGGCGGTGGATGAGTCCAATGACCTGCATATCCTCGGTGGAGTGGGAGGGGGAGTTGAAATGCTGTGCTACAGGGTGATTGGGTTGGTTCGTCCGGGTGGCCCAGAGGTGCTCTCTGAATCGCTCCGCAAGTAGGCGGCCTGTCTCCCCAATATAGAGGAGGCCACACCGGCTGCAGCGGATGCAGTAGATAATGTGGGTGGAGGTGCAGGTGAATCTGTGGCGGATATGGAAGTTTCCTTTGGGGCCTTGGAGAGAAGTGAGGGGGGAGGTGTGGGCGCAAGTGTTGCACCTCCTGCGGTTGCAAGGGAAGGTGCCGGGAGTGGAGGTTGGGTTGGTGGGGGGTATGGATCTGACAAGGGAGTCGCGGAGGGAGTGGTCTCTACGGAAAGCTGATAGAGGAGGGGAGGGACATATATCCTTGGTGGTGGGGTCCGTATAATCTTTACTTTGTCTGTTTTCCTTATGATTTTATAAGCTTGTAAACCTTGTAAAGGTTTGCTAAACTTACACTTGCAAGAAGTGTGTTCAGCTGCAGCATTTGTTTGACCGCGTGGTCACTCTGGAGCTGCGGGTGGACTCACTGTGGAGCATCAGCAATTCTGGAGAGTTTTGTTGCCTCCCAGGTTCTCAGGCGACGGATGTCGCCCATCGGCTGAAGACCGTTCCAAAAGGGGATTGTAAACAGCCAGTTGTCTTGATGCATACAGGCACCAACGAAAAAAAAAACGAGATGAGGACCTGCAGGGAGAATTCAGGGAGCTAGGAGAGAAATTAAAGAGGAGGACCTCAAAGGTAGTAGTCTCGGGATTACTGCCGGTGCCATGTGACTGCCAGCGTAGAAATGAATTAAAAAAAGGCACGATGAACACGTGACTTGAGGAATGGAGCTGCAGGGCGGGTTTCAGATTTGTTGGATTTTGCGACCAGTTCTGGGGAATGTGGGACTATAAGAAAATTGACGATGTACATCTGAACCAGACGGGAACGAATGTCCTTTGGGTAGTTTTTGCTACAGCTGTTGGGGAGGTTTTATACTAATGTGGCAGGGGGCTGGGAACCACAAGAGTAAACAAGTCAGCAGTGAGGTGGAAACTGGAAACGCTAAGAATCAGGAAGATAACATTAGTAATGGGAAGAGTAGACAGAGAGCAGATAAATGCAAAAGAACTGGTGGCCTGAAATGCATCTACTTTAATGCATGGAGTATAGATAGATGAACTTTGGGTTTAGGTTGGTGCCTGGGAATATGACGTTATTGCGGTCACAGATATTTATTTGAAGGAAGGGCATGGTTGGCAACCAAATGTTCTCGGATATATTTGCTTCAGAAGGGACAGGGAGGTAAAAAAGGGGAAGGAGTTGCATTGCTGGTCAGGGATGATTTCATGGCTGTGTGAAAGGAGGACACCATGTCGGGCTTGGGTCGTGAGACACTATGGATGGAGCAGTGAAATAAGAAGGGTGAGGTTAGATTTTTGAGGCTGTATTACAGTGAGCGTGAGGTGTAAGAAAAAAATAGTTAAACAGACCATGGAAAGACGTAGAGGCAATAATTTAGTGTTGACTGAAGATTTCCGTTTTCCCAACATTGACCAGGATACTCTTAGCGTCAGAGGTCTGGATGGTATACCATTTGTAAGAAGCCTCCAGGTGAGTTTTCTGGAGCGGTATATCAATAGTCCGACGATGGAATAGGCCATATTGGAACTGATATTGGGGAATAAGCCAGGGCTGGTGATAGCAGACGTCGTGGGTGATTTCTTTGGGAAGTGTCCAATATTCTGTAAGTTTTAGAATACTCATTTACAAAGATGAGAGTGGTCCTGAGGAAAGAGTACTAAACTGGGCCAAAGCTAATTATATCAAAATAATGTAGGAGGTCGGAAATGTGGATTGGACACAGCTATTTGTAGGAAAGACCACAGTTCATATGTGGCAGGCTTTCAAACATTGGTTAAATATAGTGCAGGATAGGCATATCCCGTTGAAGGCAAAGGATGTGAAAGGCAATATTCGTGAACTGTTGATGACAGGACAATTGTACGACTCGCCAAGAGGAAAAGGGAAGCATACACAACGCCCCGGCAGCTCTGAACATAATGGTCCCTGGAGGAACATGAGAAGAGTAGGACAAGTCTTAAACGAGGAATGAAGGGGGTTAAAAGGGGTCATGAAACAACTTCACGCTAGCACAATTGAGGAGAATCCCAAAGCCTATTATTCATATATAAGAAGCAAACGGGTAACCAGAGAAAGGATTGGTCCACTAAAGGAAAATGAAGGAAGGCTGGATGTCGAATCTGAGAGAGTGGGTATGATTCTGAATGATTATTTTGCATCAGTGTTCACTGAGAAGAGGAGCATGATGAATTTTGAGTCTAGAGTAAGACATTTGATTTATCTGGATCATGTTGACATAAGTAGGGAAGCTGTGTTGGGCAGGCTAGTGGTAATTAATGTGGACAAATCCTCAGGAACGGATGGGATCTATCCCTGGTTCCTCAGAGAGGTGAGAGAGGAAATAGCTGGGGCCCTGACAGATATCTTCGTGGCATCCTTCAGCACAGGTGAGGTTCTGGCCGACTGGAACGTTACTCATATTGTCCCCTGTACAAGAAGGACAGTGGGGATATTATGGATAACTACAGAACAAGTCGCCTAACATCAGCGTTGGGAAAGTTGCTGGAGAAGGTACTGAGGGATAGGATCTATTTATATTTATAAAATAATGTGCATATCAGTGAGAGGCACAGAGGTTTTCGGGGAAGTGCCCAAGTTGATAGATGAAGGAAAGGCTGTTGATGACATATACATGCACTACAGTAAGGAGTTAGATAAGGTTCCCCCTGGTAACCAAATACAGAACGTAAAGTAACATGGTGTGCAGGGTGTTCGATACAGGTGGATAAAGAATTAGTTGAGCAATAGGAGAGAGAGAATGGCAGTTGAATGGAGTTTCTGGAAATGGAGAAAGATGACCAGTAGTGCTCCACAGGTGTCAGTGTTGTGGTCACTGTTGTTTGTGATATACATAAATGAAGAAGGGCTTATGCCCGAAACGTCGATTCTCCTGTTCCCTGGATGCTGCCTGACCTGCTGCGCTTTTCCAGCAACACATTTCCAGCTCTGATCTCCAGCATCTGCAGACCTCACTTTCTCCCCATATACATAAATGACCTGGAAGAGAGCACTGTTAGAATGATCAGAAAGTTTGCAGATGACACGAAGAACTCAGGACTAGCAGAAAGTATAAGTGACTGTTAAAGAATACAGGAGGATATAGATATACTGGAAAGTTGGGCGGAAAAGTGGCAGCTGGAGTTCAAAACAGACAACTGTGAGGTGACGCATTTCGGTCAGTCTAATTCTAGATGTGGATATACAATGAACGGAAGAGCTTTGGGAAAAAAAAAGTTGATGGACAGAGAGATCTGTGAGTGAAGGTCCATTATACACTGAAGGATGCTGCACTAGTGGATAGAGTAGTCAAGCAGGCATATAGTATGCTTGGCTTCACTGGATGGGGTATTGAATAAAATGGCTGGCAAGTCATGTTAAAATTGAACAATACATTGGTCTGGCCACACTTAGAATACTGTGCAAATTTCTGGTCGCCACATTACCAAAAGGATGTGGACGCTTTGGAGAGGGCACGGAAAAGGTTTAAGTGGATGTTGCCTCGTATGGAAGGTGCAATCTAGGAACAGAGGTTGAGTAGGTTAGGTTTGTTTTCATTAGAAACAAGGAGTTTGACGGGGAGCTTTTTGTGGCTTACAAAATCATGAAGGGTACAGGCAGGGTAGATAGAGAAAAGTTTTATTTCCCAGGTGAAGGATTAAATACCGAGAGGTCACGCGTTCAAGGTGAGAGGTGAAAAGTTTAAGAGCGATACACGCGGCAACTACTTGACACAGCGGGTGGTGGGTGTCTGGAACGCGTTCCCAGCAGAGACGGGAGAGGGCATCACGGTAGATACATTTAAGATACATCTGGACAGATCGTTGAGGATGTGGGGAGCAGAGGGATACAGATGCTTAGGAATTGGGTGACCAGTTTAAACAGTAGATTTGGATCGGCTCAGGCTTGAATGGATGAAGGGCCTGTTCCTTGTCTGTACATTTTCTTTCGTCTTTCTTCTTAAATTACACCAATTTCATTACATAATCTGCGAGGTCTAAGTGCCTGAACTGAATCGATTCTGAAACACTAGTCATAACAAATCTGAGCGTTGACTTTTGTGTGGTAGCGTGGTCGAGCAGTCTAATATGCTGGGTTTTAAGCTTCAGTTTCTTTCGAATCGTGGCTTCAAATACCAGCATCGTAAGTGAGCTACTATGTGGAGATGTATGTGAGAGAACTGCGCATGTGTGGATGCTTTTAATTTGAGTATTTGCAGCTCCTCAGTGTGCTTACCCTCTCGGTGATAAAATCAGCGACCGTCTCTGAAAACAACGCAAGTTCCTGCTGTCCGACGTAACCTCATATCCCGTCGATGACATTGCTTTTGGATATCTGCGTTGCCAGTTTCTAAATCTCAAATGGTCAGCGCAGTTGGCTGAAATGTTGGTGGTACGAGCACACCCAGGGAATAAGCCTCAAATATGTCAGCACAGCCATTTACCCCGACCATGTATTGACATTGTAACTGGGAAAACTCATCCATGATTCACCCCAAGTCTGCAGGGAGTGAGACGTTTACACGCAGCAGAATACGACATCACTTTCTCCAAGCACCCGATGCCAACAGAAAGCGGAGACTGCAGCTTCAATCAGCGACTTTCTGCCAAGCCATGGGAAACAACTCGTGGAAACTCCTTCCTTAGTAACAGCTCTTCCCGTGTGAAAGGAGCAAAACTTTCACTTTAAATTGGAAAGGGCTTCAGGACATTAGAATGTTGCTCCAGTTCTTGGAACATGTTATAAATAAAACTCCTGACTTGTAAATAAGAAGTGGTAAAAGTTTTAGGTAGAAAGAACAAAGAAAGTGTTGATTGAGACGATTCTGTCTCGTCAGCAGATGGGAAATGCCCAACACTGTAAACGGAAATGATTGGGTTTCCTTAGGTAATTTCCCGACTGATTGACTGTCTGTCAGAGTGATTGGAAATCACATCAGCGACATAAAGGTGAGGATAAAAATATGAAGATAATAAGGTTGAACCTTAAATCCCGGGACAACTGCTGAATAGATTGTAATGCTTTGAAGGAATAACTGAAATGAAAGGTGTGAATGATATTTTTGTGATGAGGAGGAATGGACTGGATCCGAACAAATTGCTGATGAATTATGCTCGCAATGTAATAGCAAACTAATCCACATTGCACCGTGCTAGGTTAGCCAAGTCGGTGCAGTGTGAGATGCTTAATCTGAGGGTGGTGGGTGCAAGCCTCACAATGGGCGCTTTCACTGCTTAATACAATTCCGGCTCTTCGTTCCACGTGCAGTATTGCAACCCTTCACAGGGGAATGTCCTTGCTGCTTTCATTGACATATCTGTCCGCCTGCTTTTGATCACACGTCGGTTTCTGAGTGAACACTGTTTCCATTTACTGGAGGCGCCAGAGACAACTTTATAAGTACAGCCGAAAATACAATGAATGATGTCCGTTTCAAAACGTGAGGTTCCAAACCAACCGTGCACCACCCAAAGTGTTCAAAGGCACGGAAAGCGAATGGCCACTTGCTAGGGGTCTGACAGAGACGGATCAATGTCACATGGGTCCTGAACCAATTTTCAGTGATTCAGATTGTTCTGATGGAAACCGAAGGGTACTCTCCCTCAACGTTTTGCAATTGTTCTTCTTGTGTTTAACGTAATGAACAGTATATTGTCAGTAACGAGGGTGGAGGTGCGGCAGGATCGTGAGGTTTCAGTGTGGGACATAGGCACAGTAAGTCAAATATCCCCAGAGCACGGGAGAACTGTTTGGTCCAGGATCACTGCCATCTTCTGTTTCTAAACCAACAAATGAAATTAATGGAAAATCTCAGCAGGTCTGGTAGCATCGTGGCAATATAAATCGATTTAAGACTTCGGGACTAGTGACACTTCTTTTCCATGTCTATCTCCACCTGCTTTCGCACACTTTTCCTTTTTATTGAATGTCTCCTGACTTCCAACTTTATGTCAGCTTCTCTTTTATTACTTCCTCTCCAACCATTTTCCCAGTCTCCAATTTTGCATCCATCTTTCACATTTCCCAGGACATCGAACTGAACAAATAACTCTGTTTCTATTTCCTTAGATAGCAGATGGCCTGAGACTGGAAGGCAGTGTCGCTCCGAAAACTCATCCATGATTCACCCCGAGTCCACAGAGAGCAAGACGTTTACACGGAGCAGAATACGACACCACGTTCTCCAATCCCCCGATGCCAACTGAAAGCGGCCACTGCAGCTTCAATCAGGGCTTTCTGCCAAACCCTGGGACACAGTTCGTGGAAACTCATCCCGTGGGAAAGGAACAAAACTTCCATTTTAAATTGGAAACGGCTTCAGGAGATTGGTAGGTTGTTCCTGTTCTTTGAACGTCTGATAAACAAAACTGCTGTCTTGAAAATAAGAAGTGGTACACGTTTTAGGCAGGAAGAACAAAGAAAATGATGATTGTGAGGACTCTGTCTTGTCAGTAGATGGGAAATTGCCAATACTGTAAACAGAAATGGTTGGGTTTCCTAAGGTAATTTTTCAACTGATTTACTGTCTGCCAGAGTGACTGGAAATCACTTCATATGAAAATATTCAGGTTTAATCTTAAATGCCGGGACAAGTGTTAAATAGATTGTAGTGTTTTGACGAAGTAACAAAAGTGAAAGATGTGAATTATGTTATTTGTGATTGGGAGGAATGAGCTGGATCTTTGCAAATTGCTGTGTCAGGTGAATTATGCTCAGAATGAAATAGCAAACTAATTCATCGTGTGCCAAAGCTGGATATCTCAGTTCGGCGCAATGTGAGTTGTTTAATCAGAAAGTCGTGCGTCCAAGCCCCATAATAGTCGTTTTCACTGTCTCATAGAGTTCCAGCTCTTCGTTCCACATGCGGAATTGTAAGCCAACGCTGGTGGAGCATTCTTGTTGTTTTCGCTGACACATATGTCCTCCTGCTTTGATCATATGTCGGTTTCAGAGTGGAAACTGACTGCACTTTACTGGAAGCGCCAGAGACAACTTTATCAGTGCAGCTGAAAATACAATGAATGATGTCCATTTCAAAACGTGAGATTCCATTACATCCGTGCACCAACCAAAGTGTTCAAAGACACAGAACGCGAATGGCCATTTGTTAGTGGTCTGACAGAGACGGCTCAATGTCTCATGGGTCCTGAACAAAAATTAACTGATTCAGAATGTACTGATGGAACGGAACGGAGTTCTCCCTGAACGTTTTGCAGTTGTTCTTGTTGTGTGCTCATGTAAGTTTATGTAATGAACAGTTTAGTGCCAGTAACGAGGATGGGGGTGGGAAAGGATTCTGAGGTTTCAGTGTGGGACAGACGTGATCTGATCGAGCGGGTAAGTCAAATATTCCCAGAACATGGGAGAGCTGATTGGTCCAGGATCACTCCCATCTTCTTTTTCAGAATCAACAAATGAAATTGCTGGAAAAGCTCAGCAGGTCCGGTCGCATCTTGAAAATGAAAACCGAATGAGATTCCGGGACTGGTGACACTTCTTTTTCCATCTCCATGTCCCTCTGCCTTTCTGCAAACTTCCTTTTTATTGAATATGTCCTGACTTCAAACTTTATATTCAGCTTCACTTTTATTGCTTCCTCTCCAACCATTTTCCCAGTCTCTAAAATTGTATCATGCTTGTTCTATCTCTCACTTTGCCAGGGACTTCCAACTGAACAAATAACTCTGTTTCTATTTCCTTAGATACCAGATGGCCAGAGATTGGAAGACATAGGAGGACGGTTAGCGCTTTCAGAATATCTAGTCTGCTCCGCCATTCGATCTTGGATAATATCGTTCTTAACCCATTCTCCAGTCCTCTCCCTGAACACTTACTCCCCAGTCTTAGGATCCAGTCTTTTTCCCAGAGTGGGTCCTAATCCGTCCCAAAACCCTCCACATGTGTTGGCAGCTGTTACACCGTGTCTACGTGTCATCAATCTCAATTTCAGTGATTCTCGGCAAACACGAACTGTTCTGAGCAGCTCGATCGGGTCTCTGGCCCCACTGTGATCCTGCGAGGGAGCAGTAATCATCTTCATCTCCTACGGAAAGGATCGACGCTTCAAAAAAAATCGTACAGAAAGAAAGATGGGCTTGTGTGTCAAGATATGTGGAGGTAATTGCTTTCTGACCTGGTCAGTAAACCTTACTCTGTATATCCCCGCACATTCTAGCTGTTGTGGTGAAAGGGAATACAAGTGCAATTTATTGCCATCTACGCTTTTATTCGATATGCATTCTTCCTTGTTTTGAATATGCAGGGATATTTCCAGCACTGATGGTCACCATTTCTAAGAGTGCATGCCGCGGGCCCTGATCTTTTCTGGAGAGTAGCAGTATCAGTCTGTGCGAAAGTGGCCCAGTTCAAAGCTTAGAAGAAACATTGTTGTTCCCTCTTTCCGGACGACAGTCTTTCATATCATGATCGATGGGGTTTTATTGCATTCTCATCAGCAAACCTTGTTTTGTATTTACTCGCCCAATACTACTGTAGCGGTGAAAAGAATATAATTCCGAATACCTGCTGCCTGAATTTCATTTTCAAATTTCTATTCGCAGTGGTCCTTCATATGTGGCGATGTCTATATCACTGCTGGCCATTCTGTTTAAGAGTGCCGTTACATATGTTCCTCTGTCTTGGCGCGGCAGGAAAAATTGTCTGCACCTTTACAGCCAATATTTCCTGGATATTTCAACATGGTATTCTTTATTCTTTCAATCATGTCCTCTTTAAGGACACAGTTACCGGGCACTGATCCTTTCTGTAACAACAGTACCGCATTTGTTCGACATGCGAAGGTGGCCTGGATCAGTAACAAGGAGAGCATTCATTTCCTTCTGTCACAGTGAACAATGGATTCATGATGTTCGTCTCTGTCAAATGCATCCGAAAATGTGCTGTGAAAGCTTCATTTGAACGCTGCCTGGCGTTTCTCAACGTGTGTCAACCAAAACCAGAAATCCTCAATCATAGTTTGGAGCAGTTCACATATTCGAGTTTCGAAGCAGCAGGCACGGATACAGTTCATTCAGTCAACAACAGGAATGAAAAGATTTACAGGCACAGATGAACTATCGACTCTTGTTCTCATACTGTTACTAATATTACCGTGTGGCCTGAAGTCTAAGCCATGTCGTAACTGAAAATGAGGAAATCACAGACAGGCTGCCGAATGACAGTATGTATTTTGTTTTCTTGTTCTCTCAGAGTTCCAGGAAAGTATGACAGCGAGGGAGAGGAATGCAAGTCAAGTACAGCTCTGGTGAAACACCTTCTGTCGGATTCAGTCATCAACAAGAAACGTGAATGCAACTAAAGTGGGAAACCTTTTCACAACTCGAACAAAGAGCAATCACGAACAGCGACCACCTCTTTGACATCTCAGATCGCCTTTGACCTTCCCTGAATATATATAGAAACTAATTTTTGTACACCTCAAAGTGAGAACTGTTTGATTTACCGACAATAAGTGAGTCACATGTCGTTGATTCCCACATAGGTTTCCAACTCAGCTTGCAGCCAGGTGGCAGTTACTCATGGCTCTGCTGGATAATGCACTATTATGGAGAAATAAAAGGAAAGTTGGAACTCTTATTGGCTCCGGGTTTCCAATAATCTCGCGATGTGTTCTGTCATTCTCGGATTCCAGTGCTAAACCAGTTTTTCAGTTCATCTGAGCAGCAGGAGAGTCGGCGTTTCCGGCAGGAGCAGAATTCATCATCTCCAGTGATCACTTTATCTGAGGAGAGAAAATGAACAAAGTTTCACACAGTGACTAATCGGAATTGCATTCCGTTTCAGCATGGCAGCAGATATGGGCTAGCAAATTCAAAGCCAGATTTGCTGATGAGAACAACAAGCACGACCGCTCAGGTCGAGCAATTCCTTCCCACCGTTTATTCTGCAGAACTGCTGCAGTTGCTGTGAGTATGCTGCAGGGTATCATCAGGTACATGCTCTTGGGTTTCCGGTTTTGGCCTGTGTGCTCGCGTGGCTGAGCAACCTGAGACTCTGATTTCAGATTCCACTTCTTAAGAAGGCTTGTGTTTGCATCCCTGCGCGGCCACGTGTGCTAATGGACTAAGCTGGCAACATATTGCAGGGATGCGTTTTGTTAAAGTTGAACAGAAAAAAAAGCAGTCATTTCTTCTAACCCGGCTGTGATGTGGCACAGCAGAAAACAACCAACATGTCAGTGCCCATGTTTTCCCCTTCTGCTATAGTTA
Organism: Chiloscyllium plagiosum; assembly: GCF_037043375.1. Lineage (NCBI taxonomy): Eukaryota > Metazoa > Chordata > Chondrichthyes > Orectolobiformes > Hemiscylliidae > Chiloscyllium > Chiloscyllium plagiosum. The sequence continues at coordinate 71,197,676 of NW_028270160.1, read as the reverse complement.
TCACATTCTGCACCAGCTCGAAAGGCCACCAGCAGAATATGCGACTCAAAAACAGGCTGCGCCAATCTTTCATATTCCAGACAATTTGCATTTTTCACCGTTTCTCTGAAAGTGAATGTTAATGTGAAATTAGGTTCGACATTGGATCTGCTCGCAGTTTTCTGTTGTTGTTGCGAAAATGAGGAAAATTGCGATATGAAACTTGATCCTTTTCCCTAATTTCCTTAATTTCTGTCCTGATGAGAGAGGCTGGTGATTGGTCCTCTCGATCCGATGGAGACATCAGCCCAATTGTTAACCTCATCTAATCGAGACTGCAACTGGTAATCTTCACTTTTCATGGTTCATTGTTAGTCAGGTCTGATTCATGTTACTTGAGCATTTTCCTGGAAGGATTGGTGCACTAAGGCGCCACTACGTTGAAAGCACCATTTGGAATTGCCTCGCTGCAATTTGTGTGAGCAGCTCATGACTCAGACGACTCGCTCTGCCTCACAGACAGCATTCATGAGTCCGTGTGTCTGAAAATATGTTCTCTTTGTCAGTTCTGCTTCTGTTCATGAGTTGTCAGTTTTTGGTTTCGCTGGAGAGTTGCGCGGGCAACATGATTTGTGAGGTATTTTCTGCAGCCAAAATCTCCCACTGAGAAGTTGGGAATGTGTCAAGAAGAATGGTCATTGGCAGCCTAATACCAGAAAAAAATGATTCGTTGCTGGTTTTAACCGAAGCAGCCTATGGGAGGTATCTCAAATGGGAGAGTACTCGCTTTGCATGTGAGAGATTGCGGGGTGGCTAGCTGCGTTCTCCATCCCATTTTAGGGCGGCACCGTGGCTCAGTGGTTTGCACTGCTGCCTCACAGCACCAGTGTTCCACGTTTGATTCCTGTGCGTAGTTTGCACATTCTCCCTGCGTCTGCGTGAGTTTCTTCCCACACTCAAAAGATGTGCGGGACAGGTGAATTTGACATGCTAATTTGCCCATAATGATCGGTGCATTAGTTCGAGGGAAATTGGTCTGGGTGGGTGAGTCTTTGGAGGGTCGGTGTGGACTAGTTGCGCTGAAGTGCCTGTTTCCATACTGTAGGGAATCTAATCTAACCATCTTCCAGAAAACCAGCTCAACACACTGACCAAGTGATGAGTGCCTATTCAAACTGGTGATCGCCACTGCAGCATCTCAGAGGGGCTGAGCCCGTAAACAACTGCTGTATTTGCCAAATTTTCAAGTTTATTCTTTTTCAACTTTCTTGTCTGTATACAGATCAATATGCCTTTGAAATGTTGAGAGTATACCAGACCCCACCACTAAATCTGACAACTCATTCCAAACACGCAAGTCTTTCTGTATGAAAAACACAATGTACTTCAGATCCTTTTTAAATTTTACCACTTTCCCCTTAAAACAGTGTTCCCTTGTTTTGAACTTGCCTGTCTTGGGAAGAAATGTTCATTGACCAATTACTCTCCCGTCTCCTTCATATTGATTTAAACCTCTGTAAGCCCATCCCTCAGCCCTCAAGCTCCAGGGAAAATTTTCACATCCTATTCAGCTTTATGCTACAGTCCAAACACTGCATGCCTTGCAACATCCTCAAAAATCTTATCGAACTTACGCCAAGTTCGCCATTGAAAGTGCGTGTGGGTAAGTGCCTGAAGTGAGGCGATGCTGAAACACTAATCTTGAAAAACGTGGTTGCGGGTGTTTGTGTGGCAGCGTGGCAGAGATGTCGAAGGAGCTGTCTTTAAACTATAACCTCGATCCAGTCATTGATTTGAATTCCCACCACAACCAGAACCACAGGTGAAGTCGGGAACTCTGTTTTTCATGAAAGACCTATAAACATTGAGATGTCAGGATTTGATCCCATATTCGGCTGTTTTTTCACAGGAACTTGCACTAACTAAGGCTGAGGGAGTGCCCAAGCTCAACGATTCAAAACTATGCGTGCATTTACTTGACTATTCGAACACAGGAACTCGGACTCATTTTTTGTGTGTTTCACAGTTACTCGATGTAAATTTAAAACAGCCTCTGGTTATGCAGAAGAGTTCAAAGCTGGATATTCTCCACTGAAAATGCACAGGAAGAGACAATCTCTTATTACTTTTGTTGTAAACTGATAACTTATACTGTTTAAACTGACAGGATAACCCGATCCATCCATCCTCTTGGGCACCTTTAACCGCGTTAATATCAGCAAAGGTAAACTCACACTAAGAGGAATGGGCTCATTGCGGTGAATTGTTAAGGAGTAGTGTGTGAGTCAGAGTGAATAGTGGTCAGTAAATACTGACACTGACATTGAACGTTGCAACACCAGCTCCTCACTCACTTGCTGTCTCATGCCTCCCAGTCATCATTGCCTTTCACATTTTCCTCTCGGCCGTTCCACTTCTCAACTTATTCCCGACAGCTTGCAAGTGTTCCCTTAGAAACTGCAGCTTTAGGAAACGTATTACTGGGATAAAGTCATTGCTCAATGTGATGGGATGCACCGTCAATCACCAATTACTCGAGAGATTGAGATTATGAGTTACTCCGCATAACCCTGGATGTCCTCAGTTGCGGGGTACAGGCATAATGCCATGAGGCAAGGGTTTCGACGTCGTGACATTGAAGGAACAGAGAAATATTTTCAACTGAGAAACGCGAGAACCTTGGAGGGGTAATTGCTGTGATAGCTTTCGCTTGTATTTGCTGCCATTGTCCTTCCAGACAGATGCTGATCGATCACTGAATTGTTCTGGCAGGATCCGTGTGTGTGTTCTGGGTGCAGCCAGGATTTAGTTTTCATTCTGATAATTCACAAGAAGAGAATTAAATCTACATCTCCTAACTGGGAATGAAAGCCTGTTCCTGGCAATGCAAAATCAGACTCGTATGCAGGGATGTCCATTGATACTGTAGTAGCCTTTGGGACCTGAACAAACTCTAGTGCCTGCTCTTCACGTCATAATCGTCTTCGTCAGCAGTGTTTCTCTCTCCAAGTTTCCAAGTCGGTTCATATTATCACCCTTGGTTTCAATGTGAAGCAGGCAATGCTGTGATAATCTGATGTTGTTCAGCAGATATACTGCAGCAAGTTAAGTCAAGACTGATGCAAACCCGAGCTCGTTTTGAGCTGCGCTGATGTTTTGGCAGCAAGAAAGGCATCGTTCAACTCGCCTCATTCCGGGTGACGAGCTCGAAATGACCAGTGGTTTCTCGCTGAATTAGTTCAGGCTCTGGAATGTAAAAAAACTTCAAATATGAAAGTAAAGTGAAAGGAAATGGTTCACAGAGTGGGGAATTCCAAGTGAAACAGTGACGGTGATTATGTTTGCTGATTTTTCACCTTGTGAATGCTGTTTCCCTGATGTGGACTTTACATTACCGAAAGACAAACTGTCACAGCCAAACCTGGTCTTTGGGTCAGTGACAGAATTGGTAACACGCCTGACGTCGAGTTAGGGGATTGTCAGTTCGCATTTAAAATCACGAGGATGTAGCGTGCTAGTCCATTCCTGTTGTCTGTCAGGAACGGAAGGGTTTGGGTTTTCGAATTTACAGTTTATTTCGCCCACTTCAAATTCTAGCTCAGATCAACGTCTCTCATTGTCTGCAGAACTGGCTTAGGTTTAACCAAAAGCTGCCTTTTGGCGGTTGAACTTGCATGTTGGAGCGGACAGCTGAAGTGAAGCACAAGGAGCTGGTCAAATCCTGAGAACTCTGCCACTCTCGAGGTATGTGTCTGTGTGTCTCTTTCTGTGAGAGACACGACGTGGGTAATAACACAGTGTGACTATGTCAAACTTCAATCCCATTGTTGTGTCATCTAAGATCAAAGCGAGAACCTCACTGCCATTTGCAGTGGAAACATCAGAACACATAAGGTTATGGACCAAAGCTGGAAACTGGGAATGGAATAGACGAATGTCTTTAAACCAGACTGCACCATGGGCCAAATGGACTTTTCCATTCTGCAAAACTTGAAGACCAGTAGAAAACAATCTGCAGTGAAACTGATCAGAAATGAAAGGGAAAAGCCATTTCATTGAGAATAAGTGCAAGATCGTCTGTCTTCATTCCGTGTAATCTCGTAGGTAGGATTTGGAACTAGAACTGCCATGGCATTAGTTCTGTTTTCAGACTGGGAATGAATGTTTTATTGTGCAAGTATATCGTGGTACCAGTATTTCTGACCACTGGTCCGATCCTGGTAATGCTTGGTTTTGTGCCAGGTTATCAAAAATCAGAAAGATGCAGATTTTGGAAAGCTGAACTAAAAACGAGAATTGATAGAGAAACCCGCTACACCTGGCATCATCTGTGGAGAGAAACAGATTTTTTTTTAGATGGACAGGAAACAGGTTAGTTATAGATTTCTAGATTATACTGTTGGGAAAATGATAATCTTACCTGTCGAATCAGGATATTTATCAAAATCACTCTTGAGCTTACAAACGTCGAATTTACAATCTTAAAAGGACTTAATCAGCTGTCATGCTACTTTCATTTTCCTGAGCTGGTGGAAGGCTATGTTTTAATGGCTACATTTCCTTTTGCTTTCTGTTATTTAGCAGTCATGCCGAATGGAGAATTGTTTCTTTCTGTGTCTGCCTCAATATGTGTCTTCGTTTTTTCTATATTTGTCTCTGTATCCTCCTGGGCCTTTTTCACATTCTCCGACTCTCTGTCTGTCCATATCCCTCATTTACCATTTCTGCTCTTGAAAAGCCTGACATTCAGAGACACTTTGAGATTCGAACTGCTGAGAGGCTTTCTGACGCCTGGCTGGAGTCGGTCGAAGTAGTCTCACATTCTCTGGATAATGCGTCTGTCACTTCGACCTGAGGCAAGGAGACATTTATTCCTCAAAATCTAAAGACCCTTTCGAAGTTAAAGTTGAATTCCTTACCCAACAGAAAAAGAAAGTAATTACATGATAGCTGAAGAAGAACAAGGATGCATTTACTGTTGGTGTACAACCAATGAAAGGTGACAGCAGAGAATGAGGGTGATCATGTCGTGGTGTCAGTGCCATTACCACAACATTCCCCGGGAATGCTGCAGTGTCTCCTACCTCACCACTTAATTTCCACAAATCTGGGAATGAAGGAATGAGAAGAAGATAATGAGAAGCAGACGTGTTTGTGGAACTGCGGGAAGAATCTCCAGGTTAAAATAGAAGTTAAAAAGAGCAACATACACTACTGGATTTAAACCTGGAAAATGAAGCCGGAACTCGAAATCAGAATATAAAGCAATTCAAACAGGACTCTGAGTTTCTCGATGAGCAACACAGTACTTGTGAGAAATAACGAGCTTTCAAAACAATGAGCAGGCATCAGTGTGATGGGAGGTGCTTTCACCAGCTAAGCCACGGCGCCACGTTTAAAGTCAGATTTGTCGTCCATATGTGCAATGTCTGAACCACTTGATCACAGGAATTCGAAAACGCGTTTTCTGTAGTAGCTTTGCTCAGTATAAATGCCAATCAAACTCTGCTTGTGCAAAAACAGACATTTCAATGCTGAGCATGCCCCACTTAAAAGGCACAGAAAAAGATAGTATCCTCTTGCATTGGCATCCAACAGATATTTTCATCTGTTTAAACTGACAGAATAAAGAGGATGTGCTCATCTCCTCTCGCGTCCCATTAACCACGTTAATACACACGCAGGGATTTTCAAACCAAGATGAACAGGCTCATTGTTGTGAATTGACAGTAGTGATGTGTGAGTCATTGCGAACAGTGAGAAATAAATAGCACTGACACTGAGCCTTGCACCATCAGCTCCACACTCACATCTTGTGTCATGTCTCCTCGTCATCAATGCATTTGACTTTAATTGTTCTACCCTGCACCTCTCCTCAAGTTATTCCCGACCGCTTGCAGTGTCGAATTAGTACATGCAATTATTAGAAATGCATTTCTGGGACACAGTTGTCTTTCAATGAGATAAGATTCACTGCCCATCCCCAATTATCCCAAAGATGTCGGGGACGAGTTACTTTTGTCAACTCCTCAAAGACGCCACTCCTGACGCCACTCTGTCAATGTAACTCACTGAGGGAAGAGCAAACGGACGCCACTCAGTCAGTGTTACTCACCCAGGGAAGGGCAGACTGACCCCACACTCTCAGTGTAATTCAGCAGACTGATCCCACACGGTCAATACAAGTCATTCTCTGAAGAGCAGTCAGACACCACTCGAAAATATAATTCCCTCAGGGAAGAGCAGACTGATCCCATTCTGTCGATGGCACTCACCCAATGAATGAACACTAACTCCACTCTACCAATGTAACTCGCCAGGGAAGAGCAGACGGAAGTCAGACTGTCAACATAAATTATCGAGGGAAGAGAATACTGACCCCGCTCTTTCTATTTCACTCAGGCAGGGAAGAGAAGACTGTCACCACTCTGTGAAAGAAATTCGCCCAGGGAAGGGCAACTGACCCTACTGTATCTGCGTGACTGACACAGGTAAGAGCAACTAACCCAACTCTGTCAACGTATCTCCCTCAGGGAAGAAGACGCTGACCCCTCTCTGTCTATGTAGCTCACCCAGGAAACAGCAGACTAACCCCACTCTGTCCATTTAAGTTCACAAAAATCCTCTGAAGTACGTCCTATCCAGACACTCCTATTACAGAGACATCAGTGTCTCTGTAACCGTGTGCGTTCAATGGCGATTCCAAATATCCTGCAAATGTTTAGAATGTGGCAGCAAACCAGAGCAACCACACAGAAATTGGGCGAATGTGCAAACTTCCATCAGGCTGTCACCTCAGCCTGGAATGGAAACCAAACCCGACAGCAGTCGTGATTATAAAATGGCAGAACAGAAACCTAGCAAAAAGAATTGCGTCCCTGTGTGTTGCAACGATTCTGAGTATTAATTAAGCCCCCTCCCTGTCGTTAATTTCCATTTTCATCACTGCCAACCTTCTTCGAAGCAAAGCACGCACTTGCTTTTTTCAGACTTCCTATATACCGCTTTCATCCCGCTTTTTACCGAATCATATTTCTGACTTTACAAACTACGTCATAACAGGTTGACAACTGCAGAATGAGCTTTGTTCCGTTCTCCACTGATGTTGATAGTAGTAATTCGGCATATTCGAGTAGGACTTGATGCGCTTGCGGGTGGTGTATTCGCGGCATTTTGGCTTCTTTTTTTAATTTTCGGTCTACTATTTCGAGTTCATTGCGCAGGCTTCTGAAGAAGACTTTTTGGAGTCGAAATGGTAGTCTCGAAAGATGGACGTAGCTTTATTTCTGTTCTCTTATAAATTGATCTTCTTCTGATCTTTGCAAGTGAAATAGGGTGCATTACTATTGCTCGGTTTCAGTTTCAAAATCAAGAGAAACCTGAAGGAGAGAATATCAAAGAACACAAAGTTCTGAGTTGTAAAGATAATTTTTGCAGCAATGGTGGACATCAAGGTCAAATTAAGAAAACGGTTCAAGAACATTTAGTCTGTGGAAGTGGTATGTGACTTTAGTTCCAAATATATGTTTCCGTTCTTCCAGTACATGTTTTTGACTCGCAGAAAACATTGATTGTTTTCGGTATTCACTTTGTTTCGCGACATCTGTCTTCTGGTCGACCAGGGACAACTTGAATTTGCGTCTGCATTGAATAAGATTTCGCTCTTTCTTTCGAGGAGCAAACCTGTGCATTATGTACCACTTATCATGCTGATGGCTAAGAAGTTCAAAATGAATTACGGTTTATGGATCGTGAGCAAGAATGAAGTGATCCACTTGCGAACAGATGTCACCACGCCCTATTCCTACATCGGGCCTGAACGGTCCATTGTCATAGTCTGCAGACAGGAAATGTCTAAGTGACTAGTCCTTTGTTCAGTTTGATTTGATACCAATGGTAGTGCTGTTTTGGTGCAGAAATGTGTCAACATCTCTGACGTTAGAGTCAAAATTTAAGTCACATCTACTCCATGGAGTGTCTTCTCATATCGGAACATGCTGACATGAAAACATCGAACTCTGATAGCAAAGGTTTTCTCATTAAACTGGGAGTATGTTTAACTAAGCAATTCAGACAGCCAGGATGAATAATTGGCATTTGGTTCTTCAAGCTGAGCTCTCCACACCAACTGCTCCAACGAAAGCCGTGGATAAATTCCCCATCGATTATTTTGGTCAATTTTAGCCTCAACAACAACCTATTGTTCTGAACAATGCTACACCACAAGCAAAGGGCTAAGTCTGATTTTCATCGTTAATTTTCAATTTCAGTTCTTAATGCACAGTTTCTTACGAATGTGGACAGCAGAAGACAGTTAACATTCCATTTCTAGTATTTCCAGAAAATTTCTACTCCGCTGATATCGCCTTGCCTTTTCACATCGCAAGCCAGGAACCTGGATCAGTCGAGTTCCTTTCCACACACGGAGTTCCTTTTTTCTAATTCATTGACTGCTGATATAATAGATTATTGGCCTTGAGAGTCAGCTGTAAATTAGGTTGAACTTTCTCAGCTTGACTTTCAACTGATCCTAAAAAAAAATTCATCACCTGCAGGTAAATGTATTGCATTGCTTCTTGTTTTGCTGAATTCCACCCCCCGAACATCCAAATTTCACGATAGTTCGACAAATGTGTTGAAACTGATTCGTGTTGGATGTTGGTGGCTTTTTGTGTCTCGACATATAATTTATACAATTAGATGACTGGGTCAGTCTTGAAATTACTTCGGATTCTTCACAGTTGAAAATTTACTTTCGATTGAATGCAAAGCTCAAGCTCCACGAAATCCAAATCCTGCAAAGGAATTAATGATTTTTAAAAGATTCTACACTCTGAACAGGATTCGAACCTGCGCAGGGTGACCCCATTGGATTTTAAATCCAACGCCTTAACGTCTCGGATATCACAACTGCAGCACGGGTGCCACTTTTCACAGTAAAACAACTGAAAGATTTCGCCAAACCCTTTGCAGAGACCCATACGAACGTTACCTTAGCAGATTGACAGGCTTTACCGCAAACTAGATTCGGACACAGCTGAAGTTGTGGGAATGATTCTTCATCGAACTATAGAGTCACGGATGTACACCACGAAGAGAGGATCATTGTCTCACTGCTTCCGATCGATTTTGAATCAATTGCTCATCATCTGGTGCCAAATTAGATATGCTGATGTGTTTTAATATTCATCGAAATATGGTATTAGAAAAATTGATGCTAAGTCCATAAACATTAGCTACATTCGTAAAAAAAAATCGGAATTAGAAAGAATGCAGAACCAATTTACAGGAATGGATCCAGCAACTAATCCGTATGTTCTGACATCAGGTAATGAACTTGTGAGCACAAGAGAGGAAGGTTAACCGAAGATTTGGAACTTGAAATCGTCTTGACGGAATTATTTGCAAAGTTTTTGCGGCTGTTCTAGAGTCATCAAGTCGTTGAACAATACAACACAGAAAGTGGCCCTTCTTTCCAACTTGACCATGGTGGACAGATATCCTAAATTAATAGGTCCCATTTGCCAACATTTGGCTCACATCCCTCGAAACCTTGTTACTCATATATCCATCCAGATGCCATTCAATGTTACAGTTGTACCAGACTCCACCAATTTCTCTGGCATCTCATTCTGGACACGTCAGAAAAAGTTGCCCCTGACGTCCCTTTTAAATCCTTCCCCACTAATTTTAAACCGATGTTTTCTAAATTTTGACTTCCTCACCTGCCGGAAAATACCTTGACGAGTCAACCTATCCATGTCCCTCATGATCTAATAAATAGCAACGATTTGACTTTATCATACTTGTCAGGAGGGAAATGTGTGGAGATTATTTGTCGAAGGTTTGATGTAGAAAGTATGATGTACAGATTTTTAGAAATGCATCTTGGAGAAGTTTTTAATAAGTCATTGAAGTCTAGTAGCCGTTGCAGAAGTCTGCTGTGAAAGCTGCAGAAGGATTTCAGGGCACGAGACCGAAGCATTATTTCCAATGTATGGTGGCTCAGTTCGACCGCACTTGGACTACAGTATGAGGAATTATAATCCTCAATTTAGGAAAGATGCTAATGCCATATGAGGAATACCACGAATGGTGATTAGCTTGATATCATGGATGGACGTCAGTCCTCTGAATTGAAATTGGGCAAATCCCGCCTTTTCTTAACAGTTTCAAAACAAGAGAGGTAATCTCATTGAGAGTTGCAAAATATTTGAAGAGATAAACAGGGTGGTGCAATTAAATTTTGTTCCCTCATTGGTGAATCTAGAAGCAGGAGAGGACAATTTTAAAATGAAGCATTGTGATTTATGACCAGGATGAGAACTATTGATTTTTGTCTTCGCCTTGAGAAGTCTCGCTGTTCAGCACTACAGTGAGCCTTGGATATTTGGTCTTTGAATGCATCACTATCAGCCTGACCCCACACACTTCCTGCCTTAATATCAGCGTGAACCCTTCAAACTTACTGCATCACTATCCATCTGGCGCCCTCACATTTACTGCGCCACTTTCACTTCGAGACCCTCCTTTTGACTTCGTCACTATCAGCCTGACTGCCAAACACTTACTTTGTCACGATCAGTCACGCCCTTACACTTCCTATGTTACTATCACCCTGACTCCTTACACTTACTGTGTCACTATCAGCCTGACTCCATCACACTTATTATGTAAGTATCAGACTGACGCCTCACACTTACCGTGTCACTACAACACTGCCTCCTCAAACTTACTATGTCACTATCTCCTTGACCCTCTCACATTTACTGCACCACAATCACACTGACCACCTCACACCTACTGCTTCACTATGAGCTTCAACACTCACACTTACAGCGTCACTACCAACCTGACTCACTCACACTTATCACCGGACAATCAACATTACTCTCTCAAATTTATTTCATCATTATTAGGCGGAGGCACTCAAACTGACAGCGTCACTAACAGCCTGACCCCCTCATGCTTACTGCGTTGCTATCTCTCTGATCCCCTCAGAATTACTGCGTCACAACCACTCTGATCCCCTCATACTTAATGCGTCACTATCCCTCTGGCACCCTCATACTTCCTGCATCACTCACTCCCTGACACATGCGCACCTACTGCATCACTATCAAAAAAAACCCCACTCACTAACGGCGTCACTCTCTCTCTAACCTGCTCACACCTTGACACTCTCTCACTTCGTGCATCAATATTCGCCTAACCCCCTGATGCTTACTGCATCACTACCAGCCTGATCGCTTCAAAAGTACTGTGTCACTATCAGACTGACCCACTCATACTTACAGCATCACTATCACCTTGACCCCCAAACTTAATGCGTCCAGATCACCCTGAACCTTTCACTCTTCTTGCGTCACCTTCAGCCACACCCTGCACACTATCACTCTGACCTCTCATACTTGCTGCATCACTATAACTCTATCCCACTCACACCGTGTGCGTCACTATCACCCTGACAACGCATACTCACTGCACCACTATTATCCTGACTCCATCACAATTAGTATATCATTATCAGCCTGACCCCTTATACTTACTGTGTCACTATCAACCTGTCCCCTCACATTTCTTGTGTCACCCTCAATCTGATACCCTCAAAGTGTCTGCGTCACTGTCACCCTGAACACGTCACACTTACCGCATGGGTGTCTACCTGAAACCTCACACTTATTGCGTCACTATCATCCTGAGCGCTTCACACTTACTGCCTCACTAGCACACCAACACTCTCACCTTTACTGCGTCACTATCGGCCTGACACTTCACACGTACTGCATCACTATTAGCCTGACCCGCTCACACGTTTTGCGTCACTACTACCCTGACACCCTCACAATTGCTATGTCGCTATCAGCCTGAGCCCCTCACTATCACGCTGACCAAGCTCACAATTACAGCATCACTATTAACCTGACCCCCTCACACTTTCTCTGTCATTATCACCCCGACCCTCTCACACATAATGCGTCACTGTCACACTGAGACACTCACATTTTCTGCGTCGTTATCAGCCGGACCCGCCGGCACACAGCGTCACTATCAACCTGGCCCCTCACACTTGCATGCCTCAATATCAGCGTGAACCCCTCACACTTACTGCATTAATGTCCATCTGCCAACCTCATACTTACTGCACCAGTTTCACCTTGACATCCTCATTTTTACTGTGTCACCATCAGCCAGACATCCACACACATATTGTGTCACTATCAGTGACGCCCTCGCACTTCCTATGTTAATATCACCCTCACTCCTAAAACCTCTGCGTCACTATCAGCCTGACTCCATCACACGTTTTGTGTCAGTGTCAGACTGACGCCTCACGCTTACCCTGCTACTAAAACTCTGCTCCATCACACTGACTGCGTCACTATCAGCCTGACCCCTCAGACGTACTGCGTCACCATCACCCTGACCCACTCACAATTTTTGTATCTGTTTCAGTCTGACGCCTCGCACTTACTGTGTAACTAAAACTCTCCCCCGTCACACTGACTGTGTCACTATCAGCCTGACCCCTTCATACTTACTGCGTCAATAGCAGTCTGACCCCTCAGACGTACTGCGTCACTCTCACTCTGATTCTCTCATTTACTGCGTCACTCTCACCCTGACCTCCTCACATTTACTGCATCACTATCACCCTGACCCACTCACACAGTCTTTGCCATTTTCACCTTGCCGGCCTTATTTTTACTGCGACACCATCAGACTAACCGCCACAAACATATTGCGTCACTTTCAGTCACGCCCTCATACTTCCCATGTTACTATTACCCTGAATCTTTACACTTATTGTGTCACTATCAGTCTGACCCCTCACACTTACTGTGTCACTATCAGCCTGACTCCATCACATTTATTGTGTCAGTATCAGACTGACGCCTCACAATTATCTTGTCACTAAAACAATGCCCCGTCACATTGACTGTGTCACTATCAGCCTGACCCCCCTCACAGTTACTGCTTCACTATCGCAATGCTCCTCTCTCACTTACGACGTCATTTACACCCTGACACCCCACACTTGCTGCGGCACTATCACACTGAGGGCCTTACACTTAGTGTCACTGTCATCCTGACCCCTTACACTTATTGCATCATTATCACATTGGTATCTCACACCCACTGTGTCACGATCATCCTGAACCGCTTACACCTATTGCGTCACTATCACTTTGATCCCAACACACTAACTGCATCAATATCAGCCTGACTATCTCACACATACTGCGCCACTACCCGGCTGACTCCCTCACATATACTGCGTCACTATCAGACTTACCCACTCATGCTTACTGCGTCACTATCACCCTGACTCCCCACTCTTACTGCGTCAAGATCATTGTGCTCCCATACACTTACAGCATAACTATCATCCTGATAACGTCACACTTACTGCGCCAAGATCAGCATGATCCCCTCAAACGTAATGCATCACTATCAGCTTCAACACTCACATTTACTACGTCACTTCTAGCACTACCCCTGCACACTTACTACATCCCGATCCGTCTTAGCCCCTCGCATTTACTTCAATACTATCAGCCTGAGACACTCACACTTACAGTTTACTACAACCTGGCCCTGTGAGTGCATCTACATCACTGTCACCCAGACCCCTTGCCCATACTGCGTCACTATAAGCCTGGCCCCTCAAATGTTCTGCGTCACTATCACAATGACATCTCACACTCATGGCGTCGCTATCACCCTGACCCCTCACAATTACTGCATCAGTACAAACTGACCCCCTGAAAGCATCTGCGTCACTG